>NC_088886.1:93787847-94112097 GCF_037157495.1 Lathamus discolor | reverse complement strand
AGGGTCACAAATATGCTCAGAGGGCTGGAACACCTCTCCTGGAGACAGGCTGAGAGAGCTGGGGTTGTTAAGCCTTGAGAAGAGAAGGCTCTGGGGAGACCTTAGAGCAGCTCCCAGTGCCTAAAAGAAGCCTACAAGAAATCTGGAGAGGAACTTTTTACAAGGGTCTGTAGGAATAGGACAGGGGGAATGGCTTTAAACTGACAGAGGAGAGATTAGATGAAATATTGGGAATATTGGAAATAAATATTAGGAAAATATTCTTTATGATGAGGGTGGTGAGACACTGGCACAGGCTGCCCAGCAAAGTTGCAGTTGTCTCATCCCTGGAAACGTTCAAGGCCAGGTTGGAGGGGCATTGAGCAACCCATGGCACCATGGCATGGAAGGGGTGGAACTAGATGATCTTAAGATCCCTTCCAACCCTAACTATTGTAGTTATTTGTGCATATATACATATATATACATATGTGGAACATCAAGGGCAAATCAATAACCACCAGATTAGTCTACATACCCACTGAAAAGCCAAAATGAAAATGACAGAGGCTATGAACCATCCATCAGCCACACCAGCTAGTGCAGGTTTGAATTTAACTCAGATGTATTTGGACATGGTAGAGACAATGCCCAAGTAGTACTGTGTCTATGGATTTAGCGATTGATGTAACTATTGTGTAGGCAACTATTCCTGGAATAGAATCAGTTAATTCTGGCATATAAACCCTAGCCCTCTCCTAGTCAGTGCGCACACCACCTTAGTGCTGCTTTAACGGCCATACCAGCCCCTCCTTACTTCAACAATCTCAGTGTGAAGCATCAAGGCTGCATTTCTGCAGCTCTGGGAAAGCAATGACACCCAAGTGGTCTTTCATGTTGCCATCTGGACGGAAGCAGACACCAGTGTTTTGCTAAAGCTGTGGTTTTCAATTACTGCAACCCACAGCTTGGAGAAAAAACCTGATTAAGAGAAAGCCAGAACAACCACACAGAATACCACCTTTATGAAGGCATCATCTCAGCAACAGCCAGGGCCCATTGCAAACCACTCTTCCTCTGCAGTTTCCTCTTGCTTACTCAATGCAGCCCGCAGGAGAGCAAACATTTCTAGGTATTTCCAGTGTCATGACTGATGGCTTGTCATTATCACATGAGGGGCTGTTACACCCCTTGGCATTAGCCAGGGTGGCTATTTTTAGTAGGCGGGACACAAATGGAGGTAGAGCCTTTAGCCGAGTACTCTGCAACCCTCTGCTACTCACAGATCGGATCACTTTTTGGCAACCCCATTAAAGCATTTGGCTAATGAACTTACTTGCTTTCCTCTTCATGAATACTGGTATCAGCCAGCAGCTCCCCCTGTAATACCCTGCTTTACTGTTTTATCTTGGGGTGTTGGGCAGGACAACACACCTTGCAGTCACTCATCAGGCACTGTTGATGAGGTTATCAAGAGTTAAGAAAATGCAGAGCTTGTTAAGATAGCACTGAGACCTACTGAGAAGCAAAATAAGGGCTGCAGTCTAGGCCCAATTTGGGCATCGATGACAGTTTAGTTTGGCCAGAGCCTGATCTGGTGCAAAATAACATTTGTGGTTTTACAGAAGCTGGAGCTAATGCTTCATGGTTTTATTGCCTTCTGTCCCCATAACTTTGGCTCTTCTTTCTAGGTCAAACCACCACTTCATGCAAACAATTCAAGTGAGCTTCTGAAAGCCATATCCCTGCTCCTCAGGCAGGACCTGCTTACCCTCCTTTGCTTTCCATTGTAACATAAAGCACAACCCGTGCTTACCTCAGAGCACAGGAGGATGGGGAGAACATCACTCACCTTGTTTTTGGCAGAAGCATGCACAAAGTTTGTGATATGCAACAGCTTACCTGCATGTATGAACAACAGCCATATCAGGTTATTATTCTGTACGTATTCAGTATTACAAGCCTTCCCCCATATTAAAAAAAAACCCAACAAACCCACTAAGGCATCTTTTATAAAGTGCTGTTAAAATAGAGACATTTTAACTTCTTCGCTTTGCCAACCCTCCCCTCCTCCAAAACCCTATCATCCTGAAGTAATCTGAATCCAAGCACTCCAGCTCGGCAAGGAGCCTCTGTGGTGAGACTTGTCACAAAGTTACAAAAAGACCAAAATTGCAAGTTACAGTCTTACCAGCTCTTCCAGTGCTTCCATTCAAGCACCAGAGAGACTCCTTAGATGACACAGTCACCTCCTGAATATGTTTTGGTAAACCTCTCAAGCTCCATACTCCACACTCCTTCACAAGATCCATGAAATTAATTGCTTTTCTTTACATTTACCAAAGACCCTCCTTCAGTGCTACAGTAAAAACAGCAAATGCTGTCTGCTGCTGTCTACTCTTGCCCTCTGCCCCTTTTGTTTTAGGGGTATTGTCTCAAATTATAGTAGAACAAACGGTCCAAGAAGGACAATCTGAAGTTATCCCCACATTCTAAGAACTGTAGGTTAGAGAGAGGTGTTTTACCTGCATTTTAACACCAAACTTAAGCCCATCTACACAGATCTTGTTTTATGCCTTCATTACAGATAGCAGCAACTATTTCTATCTCCGATTGCAGCAGTAACACAGAGAAGTGCAAGTTGTTGCTGAGGGGAAAGATTGTTTTTTTATTCAAAGGTCATCTCTCTAAGCAGTAGTGTAACATATTCTGGGATGCAGGCAGCTATTTTCCCTGGAAGTCTTCCCAATCTGTTTTACAACCCACAAAGCACATACTTGCTTAAAGTCTCCTAGAACACAACCTACTGCTTCCTAGAAATCAGACCAAAGACCACATAGTCTGCAACTGGTACACTGAACCTTCCTGCTTTTGCTTCCCCCTCTGCCTTTCTTTGAGTAAGATGTAGCAACACACACATTTCTTTTTTAAATCCGGTCTTTAACAACTGATTATTAAAGTCACACTGAAGAAGGGCTTCACATTCAGAATTTTTCATCTAAATTATATTTGACCAAGATTTTATAATTGAGGGAGGTAAATGAAAAACTTCCTAACCTTTCAGTACATTAAGTTTACCTGGCTCACGCTAATCAGAGAAAGTTTCAGCTAGATTAAGATCACAAAATAATTTCAAAACTGCCATTTGCAAATACGAACATGCAGCTCCAGCGCACACAGCATACCTGGCATCCTGTTCAAGTTTCTCCATAGGAGTAAGTGTACATTCTTTCATGTATCAGGTGACTGAAATCTGTGACTGAAAACAACAAGCCTAACATAAACACATTAGAAGAGTAAGTTTTCAGAAGCTACCTTTCCTCTTGCACAGTTTTTCCCAACAGTTTTTAGAGACTGTTGATTTACTGTAACGCTATTCAGCACCAACGCCTAGAGCCATTAAAGTTACTTCAGCTGAAGAGTCTTTGAAAGCCCTCTTGTCATACTTAACTGAGATCCCACAAGATGGAATGCATTTTCCAACATCTCAATAACAAAAATATGTAAGTAATTTGCCAAAACAATTTACAACTGGCCAAAACATCCTGCACTGTGATATAGGCATTATGCAGCATGCATTTTCACACCAGTAAAACAGAGCTTTGAGGAAAAACAATTCTAAATCCGAGATTACACAGGTATATGCCTACAGTCACAATGCTAACAGAGATAAAGAGCCATCATTTTAGACATGACGTAAAACAAACACTTGTCATCTTTCAAATATTTTATTTTAGTACTTTTAAATATGTTTTAATACAACAAAGATATAAAACAATATATTAATTCAATCTGAGTTTAGAATCAAAACAATATTTACTTATTTACAGTAAACTTCCCTGGCATACCTTCTAGCCATTAGGGTAATACTATTTTCTCTGTCAAAACAAAATTGAAGTAACCATTCAGTGTGGAAAGCCATGTTTCTACATCCCTATTATCTTAAGTACCACGTACAACGCAGTCAGTGGTTTCTCACATTTGACAAATTTCTTCTATTTGCAAAACTGAATTAAAAGAGCAAAATTAAATCACTTATTCTAACTACACAGTCACTGGGCTAATAGGTCAGGTTATTGTGCTCCACATTTATCTTAAGTTCTTACGCACTTAATTACAAATGGGCTTTAAAAATGTGCATGTCACTGAATTACATACATGATACTCACTGCAAATTTCTTAAGATACAAATACTAAGTATGCAGGATACTGCTATATGGGAAGTTCAGTGTTCACAATACTGTAGTGTTTGAGGGGTTGTGAGGGTCTTTTTGGTGGTTTTCTTGATATAACGAACAAGACACCAGTAGGTTCACTCCAAAGCACTTTTTTTTCCCCAAAAAACCTGTTTCAATTAGAATAGCGATGATATCAAAGATACATCAGAAATAGTAATGTGTATAATCATCAGCGGTCTATCAATTAACCCTTGACTGATAAAGTCTAAATGCACAAAACAGTTCAGAGGGTAAAATGATTCACTGCTATGACTTCCGCCAAATATATTTCCATCTTGACAAGAGTATGGTTTCTGTAGTTATAGGTCAAGTTTCTACAAAAATATACTAATCATTTAAAAAAAAAAACAACCCAGAAGAATCAATATTGTCTGTAGATTACTGCAAATTCTTCAGTAGAAATTACATGGATAGGATGAAAACCTATCAGTCATTATAGGTTAATTTTGTTATTCTCCAGGTCCACAAAACCTACTTTCTTCCCCCGCCCCCACCAAGATATCTGCTACTTCTTCAAATGTGTATTTACTGATTAGGACTCAGCTCCACAATAGCTGTGGTGCTTGAAAACCTAGTGGACTTTTGTCCACTGGCTAAATAGTAGCAAACAAGCATAGCACTATGCAAGCACTGCTGAAAACCCAAGGAGATACCAACTGCTGCAAAAGACTTGTACTGACATCCGAGTTCAACCTTCCCTCCTTCCCTTCAACACTCTTTTTGGCACTTGAGACACAGCCATACAAAAAAGATTACAGGAACCTGTGTTTTTATCCTCACTGAAGGATTTCAATACATCTAAATAACCTTATTTAACACACTTGCATTAAAAAATAACAGTCATTTAACTGACTCTTGTTTCTTCAAGCAGTTATCAACATTTTGATGCTTCCCCCCCACCTTTTTCCCCAGATTTATTTTCTCACAACTCAGTTAAGTAGTAATTTCTTTGAAATTCTACTGGAATGTTTTCCCCTATAGTAGACTGGAGGGGGGAAGACCCAAAAGAAAGTGACATTACCTATTCCCATTACTGTACAGTATTATCACATACAGCACGCACTTGCCCTTATCCAAGAAAATGCTTAAACTCAATAGTGGTAACCCTTACCGAAGTCAAGAGTATGTAGTGATTGCTTAAAGTTAAGCATATAATTTGCTTCATCACAAGCAATACACTTGCAGGATCTAATTCCTGCTAGTCTTGGACATTTAAATACTTCCAGCCTATCTACATTTCTGTAATAATACTTTGTGTTATCTTGTTTGCCAGAGGAATGAAGTTAATTAGCATAGATGGAAGCTTTCTATATCATTATTCAAGAACAGTTGGAGGAACCTTGCTTAAAGATCCTTCCATAAGCTTTTGTCAGTGTAATCACAACTTGCTAAAACCCACATCTATTAAAGTCTAATTTCTGTATGCAGGTGTAATGTCATAAAACCACTAGTTTAAGAAATCTTTTAGAAAGGAAAAACTAAAGGCAAAAAGTTCAGGAAAGCTTTATAAGAAGATGTATCATAAGATACAACATAAAAAGAAAGAGGAGGGGGGAGTGCCTATGTGTCTACCACTTGCAGGTATGTGCATACAAATCCCCAAGCTGGTAATAATAAGGAAAAGCTTAAGACTATTGTCAAGTCTCAAACACTACCAGATTTGCTAAGTCAACAAAAAGGGAAAAAACAAAAGTGATCCTCCCCTTCCTTTTTATATCCAGAGTTATTCAGTTAAGACTTTTCTACTTGATTAGATTGTGCACTTTGTAGTACTAGACTAATGTTGTTCGACACTTGTACTTGCTGACATAATGCAGTAATTCATTAATTACTCTTATTTCAGATTATGTGTGTGCTCCCACAGGCCACAGAAAATGACTTAACACAAAACACATGCAACAAATCAAAGGACAGCAAAAAGATTGGTGCATGAACAAAAGGGAGGAGGAGAGCCCTGAACATACTTAGCATTAAATACAAGGCCAAATGATGCTCTGCTGCCTTTACTTAAAAGCGCTTGTCAGCGATAGAGAAGCAGCAATGTTTTTTAAACACTGACTCCTGAAAAAGGAGGTACAGAACTTTAAGCCTGTCAGTTACTTGCAACTGGTTTCCATTTAATTAACAAAAAGCTTACATTACCAACTTTACAGACCGACCTGTGCTCTTTTGCATGTTAGATCAGATTTTCCCATCCTATATCAATCAATTTCAAGCCTTGCTCGTGCACGTTTATAGACAGACAAATGAACTTCCAAAATTGAAGAGGGCAATTATCCTGACAATCTTTTAACCCACTTCAATGCTCACAAAACCAGTGTCTCATTACTTACCTTGGACTCGGATATTTAACATCAAGGGAATCAGCACAAAAGAACAAGCTCCCTTTAAAAAGAACTGATAGGCAATACTGATTTAAAACATGGATTTACTTAACAGAATTTGAAAAATTAGAACAAAGAGAGAAGTTTTATGCTTTAACTGTATGAACTTCATTAAAAATAGTTTTGAAATGATAGCTTTACTTTATGTAAACATTGTTACACTGGGCTGTACTTGAAAATTCTCCTGCATGTCTAAGTAGGAAAGTACTTTTTCAGTTTAGACATGGCTATGCCGGTTAGCACTGCCATGGCTCTTTTCAGAATCAACAGCTTTGCAAGTTTAAGTGCATACCTCACCACATGTTGTAATTCAGAATAGAATTCTGCACTTCCTGAGAACAGATGTTTCCTAGAGTTAAAAAAAAAAAAACCCTTATTCATAACTGTGTGTGCATTGAAAAGGCAAATATAAATTAACAAATAGAGCTCTTCTTATAAAGTCTCAAGAGGAATGTTCAGATTGCCTTTCTGAAATCAGAAAAGTAAGAACAGCAACTGAAAAGTCTTTAAGTCTTTCAGAATATTTTCTCATTTTTTTCTTAAGTGAAAGCATACTCCCCCAGTTTGGATGGCAAGAGCCATCAGTCTATGGCAGATTGAATAATATAGTATTACACCTGAAATTTTGCTTAAAAATTGGAATGTTAGAAATATAAAAGTCTGCAGAGTAGTACAACATATGTGTGCTCAATACAGAGATACTCCAAGATGCACAACTGCTCTGTGGAATAGGAGCTAAATTAGGTTAAAAAAGTAACATAAGACCAAATTAAAAGGTCTGCACCATTTTTATAATTTGCACCATTTACCTGGAAATTTTCATTTAGCATAAATCTGATTTCAGGTCTTTACGGACAACATCAGTAATGTCCCCTTACAAATGACTGAATAAGAGATCACAAACTCTGTGAACCTTGCTTAGGCATCATAGACTCAGAGACTGGGTTTGGGAGGTATGTTGCTGTGTTTGGGATTCTGTGTGTGTGTGTTTTGGGTTTGTTTTTTTTTTTTTTTAACAACCAAAACTCAACTGCTTATGGTACTTTTAGCTTTCAGTGCAGTACATGAGCAACTTAAGAACTAGTCTCTTTCCATGCTTGTTAAAAGAACATATACTCTGTGTGTTTATATAAATAAGCAAATATACTGTGTATATATATCCAGAGATAGTCACCATATTGTTGACACCAGAGTGCTAAAACATACATCAATATGAGCACTATTTCCAATACTCACTATTATTACTTTTCTTGAAAGAGTTACTACATGCATTTTCCCCATCCATTTATGGGACAGTAAGATATATGAATATAACTTTTCTGGTTTTCCAATGTTAAAGAGGTGCTCCTAAAAAACATGCACAGGTTTGGGTATAAAGCAATTAAAACCACACAGAAGTTATTTTGTGGCTTTAAACTCACTAACACTAAATTAACTTTACTTTCAGTAGATGTAGCATTTTTACTTTAACTCATTTATTTAAACACAAAAGGGAAAAGTTCCAAGTGCTAGAATAACCATAGAGACACACTGATAGACTAGACTAAATAAGCTCTTATTAAAATAAAACATCATCACTGCATAGTCACAAGGCAGACTTTCATTTTTGGCAACCTGTATGCAGACCATTTGTACTGTTGATTTAACAGTTAAGAGACCCTTTTAGCAAGGAACAATACTGCTTTCTTCATTATGACACAGTACTCCTCAATCTTTAAGTATAAACAGAGTTTGTTTTGAAATTACATTTACGATTTTTAAAAGAAAGTCTTCATAAAGTTCTAATTTTTTAGTAAGTAAAGGTAAAGGCTGGCATGTCAAATAACAGATTATTTGGACCTGTAAATAAAAACCCCATTATATTCAGTACAAGCAGTATTTGAGGTTAAAGTTACATAAACATTCACAAAGAACCTTAGTAAGGGTAACATTATTCTGGTTTATATTCATGGTTCACTGATAGCCTTTACCAGTCCCCATTGTTTTCTATTTTAGCAACAAGAAAACAAAACACAGCCCTGTGAGCATGGGAACACCATCTTATGGCTAAGAATCAAAGACAAAGGGAAGGAGATCACAGAGTGAAAATTACTACTTTACATTCCCCACACATACACACACACTAGCCTTGTAGGATCTTAGTCATAAGCTTCATAAAAATGTGAACTGACTTACACACTCTTCAGCCAATCAATCTTTTCAGTATAGTAGGTTTTGAAAAAGGCCAGCAATACTCATTTGGAACAGTACCATTAACATTGCATTCAAAAAAAGAAAACATAGGAAACCAGATCCTTGCTCTCCTACTCTGTTGATATGCTCTAGTATTAGCCAATGTATGGTAATACAAAAAGAGTCTTGTAGTGATGTAAAAGGCAATGAAGACATCTATAGAGTAATGTTCATGTGCAGCCAAAATGAAGAAGATTCCAAAGAGATTCAGGACCCAGGACAAGGTGTGCAAGAAGTTCCAGCTCCTTGGCGTATCTAGAAGAAAACAGAAAACAACTAACCTTGAACGTCTCAAAAAATCTGGGTAATTATGAAATCCAGGCCTAGATATTTCAAGGTTTTCTACAGATTTTTTCATCCAAAAATGTGATGAACTTACTGTCTCCATGTGGAAATATTGTTTAAATCTACAGGTCCAATAAAGCCAACAAAAACAACAGCACAAATCATAAATGTCTTATCACTTCATAACTTCATTTATAAATACAGCTATTAAGCATTTATGAACAGAGTATCCTAAAATGGTTTAGGACTACACAAAGCAGAATTCTTTGTTCAACCAACTTCTTTTAATGAAAACCACACTTTTTCTCCATGTACTAAGTGAAAAAACATCATAAAACACATAATCCTGTTCAAAACATATCAAATCATACTTTGTATTTACAGAAGAGCACTACTGTTTCATATATTCTCATTCATTATGAGGTTTGGTAGTTCGGCTTTATGGATTATTCTAAATGTACAGCCAGGTATTCTGCCTAACAGGGATCAGTGTCAGGTATGTAGGGAAGTGCACAGGAACAGACAATCTTAAGTATCTTCCCTAGTACTGTCTCATTAGCAAGCTAGAAAGCCTTTCTAATTTTCTTGGCTCAGGTGTTCTTTCAAATGTGCCCTATTCATCTCTCCACTAATCTAGGTGCTGTTGCTTTCCTGCCTGTAAGTGAACTGTCTCAAACCTGAGAAAGGGCACAGCTATTTTATTTGTTTGCTTAAATGTTACACACTGAACTTTTTGAGGAGGTCAAGCACCAGCTACTCACTTAAGGACATTTAAGTATTTGTACTCTTGCACCCTTGGTTGACAGCAAGCAGCCCATATTCTTAACACTTAAGGACATTTAAGTATTGATGCTCTGTACTTACATTCTGTAACAAAGAAGTTGAGCATTGTCAGGACGACAGTGTGGCCACTGAACATATAATCTCCACACGTATGTACTCCGGTCAGAGTCATGCCAAAACCACTCCATATTGCAAATGCCCGCTGGAGTTTTGCCCAAACATTGCCATACAACTGAAAGACAGCAATATTAACATTTACTATGTTCTAACCCCACTTCCTGAGCAGTTGTCTTGAAAGTTAGCTTTATAACACTATGCTTATTTAATACATTTATCATGTATTTATTATGGGTCTTTCATTAAAATGCAAGTTATCAACCTCCCAATGTGTCCTTGTCAAATTTCCAATATATTCAGCTCAACCCTCTTCTAACTAGAGGTTCAGATAAAACCACAAAATCCCATGTTCTATAGAATGCCCCTTATTAGAAGGGATGAAATAAAAGGAGTTTGAGGGGGTTTTTTTCAGCATCCAACAAGACAGATGCAATTACTCCACTTTCAGCCTTTCTTCATGAAGTCAATATCTTAAATGCATGCCTCTCCAAGGTACTCTCTCCAGTTTACATTGTAAAATATTCTCAACACCCCTCCCTGAGTAACTATCTCCTCTCCAAAGAGGCAAGTGCTTCTAAGACTCCTAAGGACAATGGCAATTAACGAAGGGGCATTCCATAATGAGTGGAACAGGAGAGAACATCACTGTTCTTACTAACACACATACAACGTTATGGTCACACCAATCTTAATCATATATATAAAAAAATATATAAATAAATTATTTAAAGCATTTTAAGTTTTTACCTTTCCAGTACACTGCAAGTGCTGGCCTGGCACAGAGAGTGAGGTAACAAACATTGTAATGCAGCGTAATAAGAACACTGTCCCCATGAGGCTGCACAGCCTTCTCAGAAGTATAGATCTGGGGAAAGTACATAGGAATTGATTGCAACAATCCTAACATACTGTATTTTTAAATCAGGAAGGTTATGACAAAAACATTTCCCCACATCCCAAATTAATAAAATTAAATTAATTAAACCATGACACCTATACAGTCCCGTCATCATTGCTGCAAGTTTCACAGTAATTTTGTTGTTTAATTTTTATTTTTTTAAAGCAGTACTTGCTTGTTTCACATGACAGCGAGAGACACTGTAGCAAGCTTATTGTCATGCAAAGGTATAGCTCCACTCCTCTGCAGCTACACTTGTCCTAGCTTTGGCATTCACACCTTCTGCTGACAAACCAATAAAAATCAACAAACTGGTAAAAATTTAACAAAAAACATGCACTCACACAAAAGGGTTTTCTACCATTTTATGACAGCAAGCTGCCAGGCTGGCTCAGTCATCCTGTGGAATTTCATTTCCACAGTATTCTCTAATATACAAAATTGTTAGAGTATGAGGGTATATACTGGCAGCTCTCTGAAATACCTATGTTCTGAAGGAAACTACATAGAGATTTGGTAGAAAAGTAAATTCAGATTATTCCTTTGTAAGATTCACAAGTGACCATTCTTGATTAACTCCTCCTGAACCCATTTTTTTAACCAGGACATATTAGAAGCTTATAATATCCCTACTGAATGGAAAATCTTAAACAATCATCACAACTTTTTGTTACAGTCCTTTCTCTGAATCAGAGTACCAGTTAATTCAAATTTTATATACTGTACCTGTGTTTATGAAGCAGAAGAACCAACAGCCAAATGTAGCAAAGAATTACACCACATACTTCAGTCATAGCAAAAGCCCATGGGATTCTAGGGACACTAACAAAAAAAGATGAAGCAAGGAAGTTAACTTAAAAAACAAAGGCTTAATTTTTATTTCTAGTCTCAGTATTGAGAATGAAGGCATATAAAGTTCTAACTACAAAACTAACTCGCATTAATCTGACAAGAGTTTAAACTACAGCCAAAAATTCTTTTGTTAAACAGAATGAAATTTTACTTAATTAAAAATTATCTCCTAATAATTATTTTCAGCATTTACAAATAATTCACTAAGTCAAACAAAATGACCAGTATGCTCTCTTAATTTACATGTGCGATTTATTCACAGGATGTGCTCCTCTACCATTGTTTCTCAACAGGCTTTTTTGTTCTGACACAAACTTGCATCATGTCAGTTATGTTGCTTATGCTTGCAAGAACGCCATGTCAACACAATTAATGAAATGCTGCAAAGTCTAAAATCCTAAACACTTGTGACAAAGCCAAATGACAGAGAAAAGCATTAGGAAAAATAAGATCTGTTTCCAAAGTTAGATCTCAGTAATAATCACTATATGCAAGTCTTTTGGCCTTGCTTGTCAAGAGATTTAGGACTTTCTTGCACACACACGGCACCAGTAACAACTTCCACTCCACAAATTCACCAAAATACAGATCAACAGATTTCAAGAGAGGCTGCTCCTCCTAGCTTTGTGTTTTCCCTGATGCAAAGGGGCAGCAAAGCACTGCTCAAATGCTAGCTTTGTAGTAATCTCCTCACATTGTTTTGCAAGCTGCTGTTTTCTGACCTCCCCATCCTCCTGCCCACTGAATACCATGGTAGTGCCACCCTGTGAACAAAATCCAGTAATGCCATAGCTCATGTTCTCTCTCCACTTGCTGAATTATATCTACATTTACTGGGGATTCTGCACACTTACTTGAAAGATTAGACTTCTACTGGCATTATGAAAAACATTAATGAAAATGGAAATTACTGGCAGTAATAAGATCACAAAGACTGAACTCTTAACTCTTTTAAAACCCTCTAGGCAATAAGCCCTCTATGGTGCAAGTGTATCTCCTCAAAGGGAGTATTTATCCTCTATTAAATCTGTAGTCAATGACTGAATTTCACCTTTGCTACTGTGTCTCTTTTTTGCCTGAAGTGAAATATTTCCTTTAAAAAGGAGTGGTTACTGTGTAAGTCACTACACTGTTTTAGTACACAGATACTCTATGGTTAAAAAAGATACTGGTCTATTCAGTCTACTTCAGTCTCCCTAAACCATTTTCAACAAATTGACAGCAGGTAGACAGCAAAAATACACTATCTATGCTACTCTCTTTCAATTTCTTGCTCACTAGCAGACCAAAATATTCCTCCATTCAAAGATCTTCTATATCAAGACAAGTTAGACTTCATAGCAGCACTTGGATTTTAGAAAAAGCATATGGCTGTTTATCTATGCCAGCTGACCATCACCCTTTCTACTAGAATGAGAGGTTAAACAAATTAATGCCTGTGTTGTGATTAGCTAAAGATGTAGAATTAAATATGTATGTCAGATCAACAGCTCGAATTATTTTCCCTTAAGGAAGACTAAATCTCTGTATCTAATTGATGCACATTTCAGTCTTAGTAGAAGGGTTTAGTATAGTCCAATTACTATTTCTCAGAGGCATCTTCAAGAGCACATGAAATTTTAAGAATGAAGAAAAGACAGCCTATATTTTAACTATCAATTTACTATTTTGTTTTAAAGGAAAATTTCTTACCTATCTAGAAATATGTCTGGTAGAGGTGGATACGTTTGCATGTCAGGTACTCGCTCATGTACTATAACCATAACGAATGATGTAAAGCCAAACACTATGAAGACATACACACAACTTAAAATTGTCTTCCAATATTCTGGGTCCAGTCTTCGTGTAGAGTGCTTATTTTTTCCATTTGCATATTGATACTGATCACCATTTGAGTCAGTAATTGGTCCATCATAGTCCCGAGGTACTTCACCATTACAAAACCAATCTGTGCCCTGTAGTGAACCAACACTTGGGCCTGTGCCAACATGACTATCACTGTTGTAACCCAGCTCTTCTAGGACATCAATATGTTGCTTTTGTAGTTTGCGTATGGACAACATTAGCCTTTTGATATCCCCCAGGACTTTGATTTCCAAAGGAGGGGATCGTAAATCATACTCAGTAAGTGTCAGCAACGTAATTCCATCTAGCCTGTGTCTATTGCACAAAACATCCACATATTCACAGAAGCCTTCTTCCTTCAGCCACTTGGCCACGTTCTTGGTAGTCCAACGTCGAATGCAAAGCTGGCTACTGCCTGCCATCATCCTTCTCTATACGCCAATAAAATTGACCTGTCACATATTGGAGAAAAAGACAAGACCTGAATGTTTAACAAAGATTAACAAAATGCCAATGTATTTTGTGTGTTTAGATGCTTAATTAGCAAAAGTTTTTTTTATAGAAGAGCCAGCTAAAAACCAGGCATATAATTAATTAGGTAAATAATATAAAAATGCTTGTAAAACATTTTTATTCACACAAAGCTAAATTACGATTATCTCACTTGTTCCTAAACAGAAATTTAAATCTACCAAAAAGCTTAATTCATTAAGTTGTTTTTTTTTTTAATTATTTTGTTAAAATAAATTGAGTTTATCAATTGTACCAGGAGATGGAAAACAAAGTTTACTCTTTTTAAATACCAGTTTAATCATTAGTCTCTTCCACTGTTTGCAGTTCATAAACTAAGCAAGAAAGTATAGCCAGCAACCACATAAAACTAAATTAAAGCTAAAATAATACATTACAGGTCCAATACATTCCACTGTTTTAAAAAATACACTGAAGCTTTGCTGGCATGACATTTCCCCTGAAGCCCTTCCCCAGTAAACCTAAGACTAGGTATCTACAATAATATGGATCTGAGGCATCTCAGTTATATGCTGATGGTGCAGCCATCACATTTATATCTTTGTTTGAGCTGAGTAATTTATACGCTTATTATATTGCAAATACTTTAAAATATTCAGCTTTCCAAATAACATTACTAAAAATTAAGCATTAGCTTTAATTCCAAAGTACCTTCAAAAGTTATGTGGTAAAACACACAAATTCCAGAAAATATGTTTTGTCTTCATACAGATTTCTCAATAACTGCTTTCTTGACTCTAGTACATTGTCAGATGAAGGCAAGACATCTCAGGAACATTTTAGTTACTTGGAGGTGTCAAGTCACCAGAACAATTTAGAACAACCACCAGAAAAAAAAAATATATAACCACAGAACATTATGTGGAATACACAGAAAAACTTGAAAAGGCTACTGGTGATGTCAAAGTAATAAAAAGCTTATCCAATATTTAAGACCTACAGCGGTACAGAATGGATTTGTGCATAATTTATATTTGGTGGTTTATGTACAGCTACCATCCAAGAAACAGCTAACATTTCACAACTCTTCTTTGGTACTCAAAAAAAGTCCAATTAACTAGCATGCTTCAATCATGCTAACCAGATCTCAGAAAATACAAGACAGTACAATACACCAATGCCACATACATCACTCAAGGTTTTCAGACTGAAAAGAAGGGAACGATCTATTTAATCTATTATTTAGCTTCTGTATATAGTGAACAGGTACTCTAACCCATCATGAATATTCAACAAAGGTGTATATCTTTTTCAGGGGCACAGCTCTCCCAAAACCAGGAGCTCTTTCCTCTCACTTCTCTCTTTAAAGAGATACTATATCTCTTACTGTTAGAAATAGCTCTTCTCCTAATTATTGGATGCAACTTTTTCCTTCCAGCTTATAATAGGACCACATCCTATTTTATTCTCTATTAGAGAAGATTCAATTTTTCCAATGATATTTCCCAGCAGTGCAAAAAGAAATAGTTCATAAGAAAATGAGTCCACAGATCTAACTTGCTCTTAAAACAGATTTATGGGAGTGGTACTTCTGAAGACACTCTCTCTTGAGTTGACTGTATATTAATGACATGTACTTAATGCATAGTTTTAAATTGTCAAAACTCCATACATGGTCAATATGTCTATAAGCTTTAATACCTTGATTTAAACAGTTGCCAAAACATCCATAAACCACTACTAGAACCTCTGCATTTACTGCACTTTTCCTTCTCCATATGAAATGGGTTTTTTTCATTTCTATGTTATTTTACTATTTTTGAAAGTCTGGCTCAAGACAACTGTAACAACTACTTTGCTCACAGAGCTATTAACAAAAGAAATTACGAAATTTAGTTTGTAATAAGTGATCAGTTATTTGACCTTTTTTGGTACTACATATTTTTACTTGACTCCAGTGTTGTGGTTTAACCCCAGATGGAAACTAAGTACCACACAGGTGCTTGCACAGTCCCCCATCCTGTCCCAGTGGACTGGGGATGAGAGTCTCAACCCAGACTCATGGATTGGAATAATAACAGTTTAATAATTGAAATGAAGTAAAACAGAATAACAATAACGACAACAAAAAGGGAGATAATGAAAGAAGAGAGATGCGAATAAAATCCAAGAAAGACAAGGGATGCACAATACAGTCACTCTCTACCCACTGGCTGATACCCAGCCCGTCCCCAAACAGTGACTGGTGGCTCCTGGTAAACTCCCCCCAGTTTATATACTGAGAATTATATTCTATGGTATGGAATATCCCTTAAGCTAATTTGGGTCAGCTGTCCTGGCTGTGCTCCATCCCAGCTTCTTGTGTACCTCCTCACTGGTAGAGCATGGGAAACCAAAACGTCCTCGATTAGAGTCAGCACTACTTAGCAACAACTAATCAGTGCATTATCACCGTTATTCTCACACTAAATCCAAAACATCCAGTAAAACAAGCAAACAAAACTTGAGCTGCTCATCTGGATTTAAAGCTTTCCTTACTCAGAAATACAGATGGAATACTGAAAAAAGTTAATCATGGTGTATTTTATAACACTGTAATAATCAGAAGTTTTCTACAAAAACAGTGAATTTAGACTCACCAAAAATACACTCAGCTTATGATTTGCCTTCTAACTCAAGCAAAGGGCAAAGGCAGGAAACTCTCCCTAACCTAGAAGAATTCTGTCTATTTGTCACAAGTCAGGTAGCCTAACACCAGCCTAGTGTTTCTTCATCTGGCACTGAGGGAATAAAAATCAACCCTTACCAAACAGGCAACAGAAGTAACCTTACAACACTGAATGAGCATACTCATCAAAGGTCACTACTGAATGGGCTGGACCTGGGAGAGTCTATATCAATCTTAAGATGCACCTGAATGGACCTGCTCCTGTTTTCTAATGCTCTCAAAGACATTTAACCAACTGGAAAAGATAAAGAAATCAAAAGGAGAAACAAGCACTTACAAAACAAAACAAAAAACACGTATCATTGCTCACAGCAGGTAGCTAATTTTGTCAAAATAGTAACATAATAGATTAGTTTTGATGACAAGGCAATTTCTTTTAACTCAGAAACTGCCTTCTCCTTCAAACTACTCATTTAGTGCCACTTTCGTAGTTTGAAATGCAAAAAGCACTTATCCTCACATTCTTTGCACCTGGAATACAATACAGATCTCTGTGCCAACAGCTCCTATTAGTTTTTTAAGCTTAAGGATGCTACGTAGTATCTCCAACACCACCAGCCTGCAAAGCAAGACTGAGGAACACAGCAGATGAGACCAAGCCACCTAGAAAACCATACCTGTCTTTTGAAAGAAAACAGCACTGGTAACTACTTGGCCTTCTACATTACTGGTTTCATTGGTTAAACCAGATAATGGATAACATTACTCAGTAATGAATAACGTGCATGAGTAATACAGAGCAAGCAAAAAACTTAAGCATCAGAAGGCAAAATGCACTTTTTTTGCCTGACATCAGCAACATTTGTAGCTAGCTAGTTGATTACTGTGACGTTATACTTAGTCAGCTCATCAGCAGCATGTATCATGTGTCCTGTTTCCCTTTTTCCTTCCACAGCCTTTTAATTAACACCACGAACACAACTGAATATGAACTTAAAGCACATGTGTGTAAGTATTTTTAAAGAAAAAATGTTACTGTAGAAGCCATGAACATTTCTGCCATTTGGTTAGGGCATTTTAAGAAGAGATGCTCCTGAGAGGCTGAGTATACCCTAGTCATGAGCACAATATTTTTCTTGGATTTGTATTTAAATACGGAAAATTAATCTCTCTCAAAATGATTGTATGTAATTCTATCATGTTTTCCCCTACTGAATTACTGCCAGTCAACCATTAAGTACCAACTTTCCTAGCATACACACTTTGAGTCAGTATACTGAAGTAAAAATATGGAAAAAGTTGTTACCACTACTCTACCCAAGCAGAAGTAGTAATTATAGCACACTAACATTAGGCTGCAATCTTGTTACAGAAACAAAACTTGATTACACCAGAACCACAGCTGAAGGGTTAAATAAGATCCTAGTTACTCTGCAGCAGATAGCGGAATGCAGTCTGGATTTGTTTATTCCAGACACGTGTGCAAAACTACCAGCACCACCACTGCTTCCGCACCTGCCCTCCTGGGCCTGGGAAAACCTGTGGCTCTCTTTGCTGACATGCCTCTTGACTTCCCCCCCACCAGAGCTCAATTCTCACTATCCTTGGAAGGACTTTTAGAAAGAACACTGGAAAAACTATTAGATATCAAGTGATTTAACCTACAGTTCTTTGCATAAGATTTCAAGCTGAAGTTCATATACAGGCAGCTCCAACTCAGCCCCTCCTTCACTGGGTCTGCTAGGCTAGGAGCACAACATCCCACATTTCAGGGGAAAAGTTTTTCTGTATAAAGCCTGCTGGTTAGCAATGTGGGTGAGAGCCAGATTTGAGCTCCACAGCACAAAAAAGCCATACACAAAAACATGCACTGGGCCAGCCTGCAATAAGGCAGCTATTGTCACATACCAACTTAGTAATGCTGTGCTGGAAAAAGAACATACAGCACTGCCTTGTTATGCATCAAAACCCTTGGACACCCTGCTGACTTGCAGCAGAAGCTAGTCACTTGCTCTTCCTGAAAACTCAATTTTTCAGTGCTTATTTCAAGCAAATAGCACCAGAGGTTTCACTGCTATACAGTATACAGTGACTTCATCCTTACCTTCTAAATGCCACCATATATAGTACAGTATCTTGTAAACACAAGAACACTTGCGAAAACAATACATGATTTTTCAAGTGCTTGTAATACAATAACTACCATGCTGTATGTTAAACTAATCAAATATAGCACAATACCCACCATGAGACTGAAAAATTGGCGAAGTATTTTCCTGAAGCCAGCATACAGTAATTTCAAATGCAGAAAGATCTCTGCAAAACTTGCATTCAGTTTTAGTGACTTTGCTGTCAAGTTGTTTCAGTAACATTTCTAGTAACTGAGATTATCAGCAGTATTTCATCTGTACCCAAGCATCTTAATGCTATTTATGAAGGTAAGATAGGAAATGTCATATAGTAACATGCATTTAGTTTACTCCATGTCTTAAGTTTTAAACCATCAAGGAAAACATGCTTTTCAAGAATCATTTACTGAAGTGCTCCATTGTGGAAAATATAGAACTGATACTGTAAAAATCAAAGACTAGTTCCATATACTTGGAAGAGTCCTTATGTTGGAACGCCTCCATGCAAAACCGACAGCAGCTACTACAGAAAGTCCTCCTGAAAGCTAAAAATATTTGTCTTAAGAACCACTAAGTGCAGTTACATACTGCAGCAAGCTAACTGCTCCCTGACTTTTACACCTCATTAAACCAAATGGGTTGTACTACACTCAAGTGAACACTTAGAGCAGCTCAACTCCTAATCTACTAGCCACCTAACAAAACATTTTTTTATCCTACCACCATAATTCAAGACACACTCAAGTGATTTTTAAACAACTGATCAAGTACTCCAACCACTTCTCTTAGGATGTAATTCACAGTATTTCATTAATACTTGTACAAGACCTTGAACATTTCACATGCTAAATGTCAAGTGTCAAGTATTTGTTCCTCCAACTTCAAGAAATAATATATCCATCTCCTAACAGAATGTCTGCTCCTCTTTATTCTTATTCAATCTAGCAGTGAAACAACTCAGGTCTGCTTTTCCCCTCTTATTGCCTTCCTTTCTTCCCACACTCTCACCTTAGGATGGAAATAGAGGAGGACATGAACAAACTCTCCATTAACAGTATCTGAAGTGAAACTGTGCTTGTTCTTAATCTCCACAATCATTTACAACCTGACCTTTCTGGTCTAGTGAAAAATCTATGAGAGTTCTTCATATAGAGGCATTAAAATAAATTAGAAATAAAAAAGTTTTAAAAGTTATGCGGTTATCAAATAAACATGTATAAAGTAGTATGGTTTATGGACCTCAACCAGCTCAACAGGCTGCAAAACTGAGCTCTGTACAAAGCAAAGTGATAGCATAGAGCCTGAAAAGACTGCAACTTTTACGCTAACCTGCGTTTTCACTTCTATACTACAAAAAAAGGCCCCAACCGGCCAACAAAAAGGTCACACAAAATAGCAAACAACGTAATTCAAAATTCTTGCTCTTTACAAACATACAGAATGTACCCTTCACGTCTAAGTAGCACTTGCGCAACAAAAAACTTACGAAACTTCCCAAAGAATTTCCTTCCACTGGGTATAAAAATCATTTCACCAGAATCCTGTGAGTTATTTCCACCTTTTTTTATATCACAGAAAGCCAAAGGAGAAACAAGACCAGAGGCATTTCCTTACCTCTGATATCCAGCAAGAGGCACCCCCTACCAAACATGAGGGGCACTTAAATGCCAGGAAATATCCCGCTGAGCTCTTGCCACTCCGGAACACAGCACGATCAGCTGCGCTGTGGAGGTGGTACAGGCGCCATGTCCAGCTGCACATGGGAGCTCTTTGGAAATGAAGCACACGTGGCACAAGTGGAAACTTCCATCAAGTCATAGAATGGTCATCTTACAACACAGAACGTGCATTGGGTTTTTATAAAGCAAATTTTGCTAACTGAAATATCAAATACAAAACCATGAGACCACTTCAGTTACAAACCAATACATACATGAACATTAAAACTGCCTCTCCTTTGCCTCTTCTTCCATTAACTTACAGAGCTGAACAACCTTACCCTTTTGAATTATTTCTTTAAAATAGCAATCATTAAACGAATCATTAATACAGAAGGCCATCTAAGGTGTTAGCGACGTAGATTTGAGACACTGAGCAGATAACAGTTCCAACAGTGCTTCAACTTCCTGTGCACACTCAAGCCTTAAATTCACACAGTCTGTCCCACACAGGCACACTCCTCCATTTAATCCTGAACCTCGCAGAGCATGCATGCAAACAGGGTAACAGCACTTTGCCTCGTAATTATCAAATCCTACATGCTCAGAACCATTTTTACCCAGAACTAAATACTCTGCTCTCAGGAAACCCACCAATTTTATACCATTGGCAAAGAAAATCAGACAGCTGCATATCAGTTTCGACCTGGTACAACTGCTTCGTTATCGAACTGCAAGACTGACACAAAGCATCACTCCCAGCGATGTGCTGTTCCCTGTGCAGGCTGAAGCAGTAGTGAGAACCCAAACGATTTCCATCTCTTCCCAGACCTGCACAGTAACAGCACGCCCCGACCCACCTGGTGTGTGACCCACTCGCGGATCCTGCCTCCTCCCTGACACACACTCTCACGCCCTGTCTCCTAGCGAGGCTTTCTCCTGGTTGATCACGGTTGAATAGAACATACACAAAGCTCAGAACGACATCGACCCAACCAGGCACCAGGACTAAACCACTTCATCCGCTCCACACCGGACGAAGTAACTTAAGCGAGAAACACGCACGATTTTTAGTGTCTGAGCAAACTGGTTTCCTCAAAAGCCAGCTCCGAAAGCGCAGGGCTGCGCGGTCGACAGCCTGTCTGCCCGCCCGGGGTGGCGACCGCACCTCCACGCTGGACAGGATTTCAGCGACAACAGGCAATTCGAGAGGCTTTTCCCCCGCTCCTGCGGCAAACGCGGCTGCTCTCCCACAACACAGCCACCGGAGCGGCGCAGCCCTTCCCCTCCCGAGCCCCGCGGAGCCCGCCCGCAGCCCGCACACACAGCGGAGCCAGCCCGCAGACCGAGCCGCTCAGCAGCGGGCTTCCCTCCCAAGGCCCGGGGGGTCCCGGCGCTCCGCTGTGGGGAGGCGCACGACCCCCGCGGGGAAGACCGAAGAGGAGCGGCCCACCCCGCACGGCCCCGCACCTCACCTGCCGCCGCCGCCGCCGCCGCAGCAGCGCTAAGTGGCAGTGCCGCAGCTCCCGGCCCCAGAGCGACGGCGCCGGGTCCTGCGCGCCCTCCCTCGCTCCGGCGGCGGCAGCAGCGGCGGCGGCCACCGCCACCACCCCATCACCCTGCCGGAAGTGGCGGCCGGCGGCGCCAGCGCGCCCCAGGAGGCGGAAAGGGCGGGTACGGCGCGGGGCAGCTTCCGGCAGGGGCCGCGGCCGTTGGCTCGGTGGAAGTGTTTGTTACGTGCAGGTGAAGTGGGAGCTCCTTCGGGCTGTGTAAGACGCCCCTAACGTGTGTAGGTGATGGCAGCACGTAGTTTAAAAGGCATAAAAATAAGCGGCTCCTAATCCCTACAGAGAGTTGCTGCAGGGAGAATTACACAATCATCATAGAATGGTTTGGGTTGGAAGGGATCCTATAGAACATCTAGTTCCACCCCCCGCCATGGGCAGGGACACCTCCCACTAGACCAGGTTGCTCAAAGCCCCATCCAGCCTGGCCTTGAACACTGCCAGGAGTTGGGCAGCACCAGCTTCTCTGGACACCCTGTGCCAGTGCCTCACCACCATCACAGTGAAGAATTTCTTCCCTACGTTGGGTCTAAATCTCCCCTCTGTCAGTTTAAAACCATCCCCTCTTGTCCTGTCCCTACAGGCCCTTGTAAAAAGCCCCTCTCTGGATTCCTTGGAGTCCCCTTTAGATAGAAGATTGTTGCAAGGTCTTCCCGAAGCCGCCTCCAGTCCGAACAACCCCAGCTCCCTCAGCCTGTCTTCATAGAGGAGGAAGCAGGGGTATCTTTACTTTTCTAACTGAAAAAGAACAGAACATGCTTAAACCAGGCTAAAGGTATAAAACTGGTCCCGGAAGATACTATTATTTTTTTCCAGCATGATCTTTCTGCCCATCATAGGGAAGTACCTTAGTACAGCCTGGATGTGAGAAAGAGATGAGAGGCTTCTAACCACACTAAATGGGATTTTTCATTGATTTTTTATGAGATGAATTAACACATAGAGTGATCATGACATAATTTTAAAACCCAGTAGTGTAGTAATGAAAATATCCCCATTCTTCATCAAAGACGTTTGTCAAGACAAAATAGCAGGGGAAACTTACAGGACCCTCATCCTGTCAATTTTCATATCAAGCAGTCATTACAAGAGATTGCTTTTCTCTTTAGATGCACTATTTTTGGCACCATTATTCTTTCCTGATGTCTGTAGAAAAAAATAAATAAGAACTGGCAGCTGTCTGGCAGCACTCAGTCATATCCAGGGTGATATAAAGCACAGATGTGAACAGCACAGATGACTTATGAAAGCTTCAAGTAGGTACTATAACTTCAGGAGCTCCGTAACCTATAAATAATACAAATGAAGAGGACAGAAGGAGACAGACAAATTAGAAACAGATGACTTCAGAAATAAATTGATTTTGTATTCAAGTGCCCCTGGCAGCAGCCAGCCTTTTGGAGCGGTCTAAAGAATGTTCAGAATTTGCTTTGGTGATGGTGCAATTGCTAGGAGGTCCAAGACAAGTCTAAGTTGCAGCATCAGTTGAAGTAAAAAGCAGGAGCCAGCATAACTGCATTAAGTTAATGACACTGGCCTTTCCAGAGAACTGGAGCTTGTGTTCTTTCTTCAGGGAGGGGAGAAAAAGGATTTTTTTGCAAAGCTTACATGTGAAACAAGGAAATCTTGCATTTCAAAATGCTTCAAAGCTTCTCAAGTTGTCATCAAGCAATCTAATGCAAATACCCATGATTGTAGAATCTCAATTGTAGTGGGCTTTATATTTTAAGTAGTCCAAATAGTGATTATCCAGAAGAGACACAAGCTGTAATAACTGCTGCTTATTGCCACATACCCTGATACTCATTCAAAGATAATTATTTCTAAGCAGTTTGGGTTTTCTACCAAATAATGTGTAGTTTCCAGATGAATTACTGAAGTCAGAGGGAATGTTCCACTTTCTTTACCAGTTTAGCACCCCCTGCAAACAATATAGGAATTAAGTGCAGTTTCAGTCCTTGCAATGTTCCCCTCTTTACATGCACTAGGTGAAAAACTGACAAGTCTGAATTCATCAGTGACAAACCATAGGGCACATTTGTATGAATCTGAAAAAAAACCCCACAAAACATCAACAGACCTTGTCTTCCTGTTAGTAATGGATCACCTGTTCATAAAGTTGAAAACTGAGGTGATCTTGCTTACTCCAGGTCCACACATTGATATTAAATATAACTAGCAGTTTTCTGAGAAGGAAAACAGATTTATAGAGAGCAAGGCCATTTAGCTAAACAAGAATTTCTATACTACATGCATTCTTCACTTTTTCTGCCATGAATTTTTCTTCACCAGCTGCCAGTCAGTCACAACTTTTTGCACACTCCCAGGTGCCAAG
Organism: Lathamus discolor; assembly: GCF_037157495.1. Lineage (NCBI taxonomy): Eukaryota > Metazoa > Chordata > Aves > Psittaciformes > Psittacidae > Lathamus > Lathamus discolor. The sequence continues at coordinate 94,087,658 of NC_088886.1, read as the reverse complement.
TTGATACAATTTACAATGCATTGCTGCATTTGCTTGTATCTGAAAAACAGTTTTAAGCTAAAAATGTAAAAATAAGCAAAAACTGAAATTAAAAATTATTGCAAAAATAGCTGTAGAAGGCTGCAGAACTGTCTCATCACTGAACAGGTTACCGTGTCAGGGCCTTAAGTAGGGACCTGGAGCTAATTCACCTTTGGGGATCTTGTTGTTAGCCTTTTTGAGGAGGTGCCAGGAAAGTGCTGCTTTGTTCAGAGTCCTGTGGCTTTGTAGTGTGTTCGGTTTTTTTAAAAGAAAAGAACCATAAACGTGCAGTAGAATCCGCCAGCTCACCAGATTGCTGGAAGGAAGCAAAAATGAAAGAAAAAGTTTCCTTATCCTGTTTCCGTACACTGTTTATAGCAAGACCAGCAATCCGCTCACAAACAATTCCCAAATTCATTCTCCAGGTTTTAGAAGTTCAGGTTGGAAAATGAGCGGCATTTATATATGCATGTGAAGTTTACCGGCCCTAAGGTATGTTATATCAGCAACAGATTTCCATGCAGCGAACCCTTGGCCAAGAGCTGCACCCACGGTAAAAGCAGAGCAGACTTATGCAGCCTGGCCATGTGTCCCTGCAGAGAGCCTTGTGCCTGGCTGTGGAAGCTGCTGGGCAGATTTGCAGCAGCGATTTGGCAACCTCAGCACTGAAGGAAGCCTCGATGGTCAGTTTCTGTCTGAAGCTATCACTGCTAATGGCATTTTTCTGCTCTGTCTAGTTTCATCACCTAACAAATACTTGGAAAATGACCAAAATCAGCTTGCACAGAAAAGTGATAAAGAGTACAATTTAAAACTTGTAACTCTTAAATGAAAGCAGACGTGTAATAGCTGCTTAGACAACTGTACTTCAAAGCCGAAAACTACTTCTCCTTGCTAACATTTGATGTTCTTTAACAGGGTGAATTATCTAAATAGTTTATGCTTTATTTAACAGAAATTTCCAGTAAACCTCATTCCATCACTCTGAGTTATGTCACTTCATGCCATGTGACATGAAGGCATTGATGTAAGTTTGACAGGCAGTGGCAATGCTGACATGTCAGTCTGAGAATTTATGACAAATTATATGCTACAGATATTTTTAAAACTACTGTGGATTGCCAAGAAAAAAAAGTCTTTAAAATGTGTAATTACACTGGGTATATCTTTAGATTGAAAACAAGATATTCACTTCACATAGTTACATTGATGCAATGTTCAGGCTGACACTTCATCCAAAAAAAAAGAAATTTGTATTGAAATATCCCAAGTAGCTCCAGTTATATATTATATAGCAAAGGAAAATGAGATGTGTCAATGCAATTCTTTTGTAATTTTTTTAAGCACTGTGTCATTAAGTAATACTGTTAGCATTTAATAATTTGAAATGATCAATCTCAACTATCAAGAGAGGAAAGAAAGGCCCCACCTGAATAGAGAATGACTTATAAAAATTCTACTGCAGCAAAGACTACAACATACAAGGGGGAGGAGGGGGAATCTCTCACAAGAAGTGGTAATTGATGTAAAGCGTGCTTTTTTCTTTTTCTGGGTTTTGGGCTTTTCTTTTTTTTTATAATCTCATTTTTTGTACAAATTAGGTCCTGCCTTATAATTTCTTTGTAATCTCTGTACTTCAGTTAAAGCATGGTGAGATCAGTCGTGTGTGAGCTTTCAAGCACCTGTTTTATCTTCAAATTTCTTACTCCCATAATGGAAGAAGAAGAGACTGAATGCCTAAGAACTAATCAAATTAGTGAAGCATAATCTTTTTTTTTAAGGCAGAAGATTAGCTTATTAGAGGGGAAAAAAAAAAAAAACAAGAAACAAAAAAAGTAAACTCTGTGTGCTAATAGGACAAAATTGTTCCATACATTAAAAATACATTAATGTTGTAGAACACCAGAAAATTCTGTCTCACTTAATATTGACCTAAATGTACCAGAATTCTATTTGTTCAGTTCTTCCTCAATAACTAATCATCCCAGAAATCAAATCCTCAAAACAGGCTCATGACTGAAATGAGTAGATCTGTTGCAGTTGGAGATGACTGTATTTATAGAATCTAGCTGAACTTCATGCCATAACGTTTTCATTCTAAAAGCTTTCTTCTTTCAGGATATGTGAGTTTGATTTCGGCCCAGTTTTCACTAGAGAGATGGAGAGGTGTCACAGGCATGGCGTCGGTTAGTACTGATAGCAGTATTTTCAATAGAAGGGCCTCTATGAACATCTTGGTTTTGACTGCTGAACATTTTCCTGGTAATGCCAGGTAATTTGACTGCTGAACAATTTCCTGCCAATGCTGTGTGCTATTAGAGCACTCCATGGCAGTTTACACTGTTGCCACCTGGTACATTATTATCTAGGGAATGTTTGCAGTAGATAATTGCACCAAGTTCTACCTACAAACTAATCACAAAGGCATAGTCCAATTAGAAGGATGCCTTCTGTTGGGTATTCTGAAATTAATTTCAACTGAAACAGGAGCTGTTTTAAGATCATACATAATTGCACACAGATGTTTGGCTTAGAGCTGCCCACCATTCCTACAGTCAGGAGACTATCCAAACTCTTCAGAATCTCAAAAAGTCCATACTGCACAGAAAGCTGATTCTGCCTCTGTTCAGTGTGACCATATATCAGTTTGTTGCTTTTTACATCAACCTTTAGTGACTTTAAAAGGGCAAGGAAAGAAGCAAAGCTACAGAGAGCCAAATCCATCTGGACAAAAAAATTCCACCTGGAAGGACTCTCCTGCCAACTTTGAGGACAATGCTAAATTCATGGGTTTTGTAGTTTTTTTAGTGTTTGCATTCAGGCTACTTTTATACAAACTAAAATACAGTTCTTCACAAAGAGAATTGTGGCCTTTTCCTGAATGTTAACACATGGACAAAATAAGGCAGGAACAGAATAAGGCACTGTAGGAGCACGGAGATGATGGAACAAAGCCTTCAGCTTCACTTAGGGGAGTTAGCACTTGTGCTGAGAAGGCTCTCCAGCTTCCTGAGAGTTTTGTATCAAAGCACATCTCCGTAGCAGAGAACCTGACTGTCCTGTATTGACCCACAGACCTGATGGCTAAATCCTATGCAAACACATGGAAGGAGAGGTACACTCCGAGACATCCAAGCCCAGTGCCACAGACAGAACAACAGGCAGGGGAGAACATGGAGCAGGAAGAGATGATCTTACATCCTGTGGGTTAGTGCATAAAAGTGCTCATCTGAAAGCCACATCTCTGCTTCCTGTCTGTTACAAAGGCAACTCCTGGCAAAAAGAAAAAGTTCAGTAAACAGCTTTACCTGTCATGTTTGCAGACTATCAAGTGTTTAAAAGTTGCTAGGTGTGGAAGGCCAGGGTTTTGAAGGTGTACGTCATAAAAATGTTGGAGGCACACATGGTTTGGAGATCACTCTTCTGGCGTTCATGCTTTTCTGCTCAACAGCTTTCATGCCACAGTTTTCATGAACTCTGAATTCTTAGTGTGTTTGGGGTAGAGGCCAATAAATCTTTTACAGCTGAAAAGGGCCAGACTTAAACATGAGTATCACCTTTCTGACAGAACTTGACTGGCAACAAAAGGGCTGGACATGCATTAAAATAAAACAAAACCTGCTTGTAAAGCCTCACCTTGAGCCTCCACCCAGAAACCTGGGAAAAGTAAACCAAATTAAACAACTTCACCTGCTCAGTCAGTTAATGGCCATCATATTTGGCCATCATATTTGAAAACTCATGGCAGTCAGGTGAAGTTCCCGATGACTGGAAAAAGGGAAATATAACCCCCAGTTTCAAGAAGGGGAAAATGGAAGACCTGGGGAATTACAGACCAGTCAGTCTCACCTCTGTGCCTGGCAAAATCTTGGAGCACATTCTCCTGGAAGGCATGCTAAGGCACATGAAAAACAACAAGGTGCTTGGTGACAGCCAGCATGGCTTTACTAAGGGGAAATCCTGCCTGACCGATTTGGTGGCCTTCTATGGTGGGGCTACAGAACTCATGGGCAAGGGTAGAGCAGTTGATGTCATCTACCTGGGCTTGTGCAAAGCATTCAACACTGTCCCACACAACATCCTTGTCTCTAAATTGGAGAGACATCAATTTGATGGGTGGACCACTTGGTGGATAAAGAACTGGCTGGATGGCTGCACATGAAGAGCTGTGGTCAATGGCTCAATGTCCGGCTGGAGACCAGTAACGAGTGGTGTCCCTCAGGGATTGGTGTTGGGACCGGTCTTGTTTAATATCTTCATCGCTGACATGGACAGTGGGATTGAGTGCGCCCTCAGCAAGTTTGCCGATGACACCAAGCTGTGTGGTTCGGTTGATACGCTGGAGGGAAGGAATGCCATCCAGAGGGACCTTGACATGCTTCTGAGGTGGGCTGATGCCAACCTTATGAAGTTCAACCATGACAAGTGCAAGGTCCTACACCTGGGTCAGAGCAATCCCAAGCACAGCTACAGGTTGGGCAGAGAAGAGATTCAGAGCAGCCCTGAGGAGAAGGACTTGGGGGTGCTGTTCGATGAGAAAATGAACATGAGCCGGCTTCAGTGTGCGCTCGCAGCCCAGAAAGCCAACCGTATCCTGGGCTGCATCAAAAGGAGCGTGACCAGCAGGTTGAAGGAGGTGATCCTGCCCCTCTACTCTGCTCTTGTGAGACCTCACCTGGAGTATTGTGTGCAGTTCTGGTGTCCTCAACATAAAAAGGACCTGGAAACTGTTGGAACAAGTCCAGAGGAGGGCCACGAGGATGATCAGGGGACTGGAGCACCTCCCATATGAAGAAAGCCTGGAGAAGAGAAGGCTGCGTGGGGACCTCATAGCAGCCTTCCAGTACCTGAAGGGGGTCTATAGGGATGCTGGGGAGGGACTTTTCATCAGGGACTGTAGTGACAGGACAAGGGGTAACGGGTTAAAACTTAAACAGGGGAAGTTTAGATTGGATATAAGGAGGAAATTCTTTCCTGTTAGGGTGGTGAGGCACTGGAATGGGTTACCCAGGGAGGCTGTGAATGCTCCATCCCTGGCAGTGTTCAAGGCCAGGTTGGACGTAGCCTTAGGTGAGATGGTTTAGTGTGAGGTGTCCCTGCCCATGGTAGTGGGGTTGGAACTAAATGATCTTGAGGTCCTTTCCAACCCTAACTATTCTATGATTCTATGATTCTAATTTTCTTCATCCATAAGCACAAATCAATCAGCTTTAAAAGCACCAGTTTGGGAAATGAAAAAAGAAAAAAGGAAAAACCAAACAGAAAAACAATGTGACATATTAAGGACATATACATAGTGCTTGAAGTATAACTTTAACCATTTTTTGCAGTGGTCTCCTTTGCTGCATCTGGCCAGCTGCTTGCCTCACTCACAGCAAGGCCTGCCCCACTGCTCCTCTAGATAAGCATTGCAGCACTATTGCTTTTAATTTCTCATATTTCACCTTTTAGTTCAGAACATATATGGCAGTGGGAGCTAACAGTCTCTGTGCACAGGAGGCTCTTCAATAGTTTCTTCTCTAAATTCCCAGAATTGTAGCAATTTCTGCTTTGTAAGAGACTCTAAACAAAATCACTTCTTTTTTTCTCTTCTTGCATATAACTTTTGCCCTCTGATGCTAGAAACTGTTGCCTTGATCTCTCACCCTAAGTACTCCTAAGCATAGTTAATTAGTCCAGACTTTAATACCTGGTTTCAAGCAGCTTTCCATTATAAGACTTTTGTTAAAATAAAATAAAGCAAATCATCTCTCCATCTTAGTAAATCAATGCATGTGAAATAAAGGTGGCTCACACCTTATCAAGGGTTCTTTCCATTCACTGCCTTTTTTTTCTACAGGGGATAACATCATCAGCAAGTTTCTTCTCTTGGGTCACCTTCTTTTCTGCACTGCTTTGGTAGAAGAACCATGACTTGTCAGCATGTCAGCAGCCAGACTTACAAAGGAAAAGCATCAACATTTCATGTGTTTCACCCTGTAGCTCCACCACTGACACTTTTGCAGCCCCCTGCCAGGAATCACATATCCTGCAGACCAGAAGCACAGGCACTTGAAAGGACTCACTAGTATTACAATTTGATATGATGGATCTCCAACCTGAGGCTTGCCAGACCTTCCTATTCAAGCTAACTCAGTGACTCACAAGTTTCACCTGACAACCATTGTACTTACCTCCTTTGTTCTCTTTTCAACAGAGGGAGGTATCATAAAATACGTGGCAGATGAATTTATACAGTGATGAAAGTAGTGACTGCAATAAAAATGATTAAATGTATAACCTACATTTAGGCTCAGATAATTTTAATTGGTGAAAAAACAGTACCTTCAGGAAATACATTTATCTAGATTACTGGTGGTAGGTAAGATTTCACCATCCACTTGGTGTTTAACCTCCTGGTGACCATGTCGGTAGGACCCACTGGTGTATTTCAGACCCTTTCACAGCTATTAAGCTTTTAAGAACCTCAAAATAAATGGCAGTTGTTACTGGGAGGGAGTTGCTACTCTTTTTGCATTGGACAGGTTTCCATTTTTCCTTGATCAGACCTTTAATTGCTTTGTGATGAGCCTCCAGATCTCACTGTCTGCTGCTGCTGTGTTGAGATCACTGTTGAAAACAGTCATGGCCATGTGTTGGTGGGTGTCCTGTGGGCAAGGGGCTGCTGCCACATGTGGCTGACACCCCCAGCACCAGGACTGCTGTGCAGCAGAGCAGTGTGGCTCTGGGGACAAGCAGACTGAAACCAGTAACAACCCAGTAATGCCTGGTTTGGTACATGCATCTGTTTGCACTGGCTGTGCTTGTCAGGCCAATGCACGGGGAAGCGACCAGCCCTAGGGAGAGGGCTCAGGGGATAGCACAGTGCAGGGGCAGTGGGGCTCTGCAGCAGGAGCTGCTGCCCGGCACCTGCCTCAGCCCGTCTCCCGGCTCGCCCCGTGACCGTCCCGGGGGCTGGCAGCACCCCAGCACAGAGCACTGTGCCTCTGGCTGGTGCGAGCGGGATCTCTCCCTGGCTCTCGGCATGTCTGGGGTGGAGGTGCTGGGCTCCCAGGAACCCGAAGGCACTGGGACATGCATGGAGGATGTCCCCTCCATTAAGGAAATTGAGCAGCTCCTGAACACTGGGCGGCCCTCTTGCAACCATGTTGATGAAGTATGGCCTAATCTCTTCTTAGGAGACCTGTAAGTACAGCTTTACAGACATACCTCCGCCATACATTCTGTCTGTTAGTATGCCTCATAGGTGCAGCTTTAGACAGCTCATAGTTTTGCTAATTGCTGTCATTTACACAGAAGACAGAACAGTTTCCAAGAGAAAGTTATGACTACGCTGGTACTTTCTTCTTGGTTAGCCCTCAGAAGCAATGCACCAACACTCCAGCAAATGGCTGGGGGATGCAATCACAGCACTTTTCCTGCTCCGTGATTATCTCTGCGCACATCTTAATTTGTCTTTGTCTTTTCCTTAGAGTAACAGCTAACAACAGATTTGTTCTCTGGAAGATGGGTGTGACCCATGTTTTAAACGCTGCCCATGGCACATCATACAGCCACGGAGGCCAGGACTTCTATGGAGCGACCATTGATTATTATGGTGTACCAGCCCATGACCTCCCAAGCTTTGATATAAGCCAGTTCTTTTTCTCTGCGGCACAATTTATCCATAACGCCTTGAACACCCCAGGAGGTATGCAATTATTGTTGGTCTCATTTTCATGCGAGTTGGCAGTCTCTAGTAACAGGTCAGCTCCACAAGCTTGGTAGTGGACTAGTCACTACATGGTCTACTGCCAGCTGCTGGTCACCTGCACATTGGGTGGCAGGAGGAGGGAGCGCTGGCTACGTAGATGTAGCTCTAACTAGGTCCCAGAAAGCTGGTGTGAGAAAATGGATGAACAGTGTATGAAAGAGACTGGGGCGGAGAGGAGAGGAGGTAGAGAGAAAAATATCTGGAAGGAAAGGCTGGTTCAAAAAGGGAGAAGCAAAAATATGCATGTTGTAGATGCCCCATCCCTGCAGGTGTTCAAGGCCAGGCTGGATGGGACTTTAAGCAACCTGGTCTAGTGGAAGGTGTCCCTTCCCATGGCAGAGAGATTTGGAAACAGATGATCTTTAATGTGCGTTCTAACCCAAACTATTCTATGGTTCTGTGCATTTAAAATGGACACCCTCTTTTAAGACCCTCTTACAGCAACTGTATTTGTAAGGACAAATGAGTAGACAGAAGTCCTGATTTTTACAGCCACCAACTGCATGAAGAGGCTCATATGTTGCAGGTGAGCTTCTTGAGTGATCAGGGCCTGAAGGTCTGTTCCCCCAAGGAGAAGATTTACGTTTACCTAAAGAGATTTATAGTGTGTTGCACAACAGACTGAATTTCTTGGCACTGGTGCAATATAATATTAATTAACCTGTATTACATAAAAGAGCATTTCTTAGCATAAGCAAACTGGCATTAATGGAGCTGTCTCAGTCTGTATCACAAGTTCTGCCTTCAAAAGAGAATTATAGTGGCAGCTGATTGCCTTATTATGCAATGGTACTAGTCCAGTCTTTTTTCTTAGTGGCTAATGTGTTAGTGCCATCCTTTCAAGCCAGATTTTAGCATTCTTCTTCACCTAAGTAAGCGCTTGTGAAACCAATGGGTCTGATTTGTCTTGTTCACAACAGAACAACTTCATTACTTCAACAGGATTTTATTTGATTTACCAGTGTTTCTGAGATCAGGCTGGAATCTCATGGCACTTCTCATGCAAGTTAGTATAAACATTGCGAATTAGACTTAATTGTTAGCAGTTCATGTGATCTATCAGAAGGGGAAGAAATATGTTTGCAGTGTTACTCTGACCAAGCTGGAGAAGGCAGGAGGGGTTTGCTCTCCCTGTAAATTGAACTACATACACTGTACTGCTTCTCTTCTCTGGTTATATATATATTTTATTTCTTTCTTAACCAGCTAAAATTTTAGTCCATTGTGCAGTTGGAGTAAGCAGGTCAGCTTCCCTCGTCCTGGCATACCTCATGATAAATCACCACCTCCCATTGGTTGAAGCCATCAAAACAGTGAAAGAACATCGATGGATTTCACCCAATCGTGGCTTTCTGAAACACCTGAGAAATTTGGATGTTCAGCTACGGCAAAAGAAGGACTGCTGAAAGGGCAAAAACATTTATATTCACTTCTCTGAATTTCAACTTTCATAGTCATTGTGCATATACAGCTTCCTATGCTCGATGCATATTGAAAAAAATGAAGAAAATTATGCATCAAACAAAAAAGTCAACAGAAATCTAAATGGATGAATTCTGATAGCTCAGTTTCTGCAAGACCAGTACAGCCGAAATCAGCACCATAAGCACTGCGCACTGCAGTGCCTAGCACAGTGCAACCAGATGACTCCACTGGAGTGGTTAAGATGGACAGAGTTTGTTCCTAGTTTGTGCTAGTGCCCGAGGCATGTTCAGTAATTGCATGTAGCTGTACAGTATGCCCTTTACTTTGGAGTGTAACAGCCAGTTTCCTCGGTTTGGTTCCAGTTCATCTGTGCGTGTTTTCATAAGAAAATCTTTTTGCGTTTCAGGCCTGGTGATGTGGTGAGGACAATTTCTTAAAAGCACAGGCATTGCTATAGAAACATTCCTCTTTCACTGGTCTACTAAATACTACAGAGCTACTACAGAAAGCTGGGACAGCCTGAAGACCCACGGCAGCAGAATAAACTTCTGTGCAGCTCTCTCTGCAGTCTCTGAGTCAGCAAATCTGCAAACATTTCCTTGTGTAAATATGTTTTCAGCAAGATAATGAATATTATGCAGTATATTGAGGACATTAAAAAAAAAAGATGTCAGCTCTTCAAAGCATTTTGTAAGCTCATTAGTTCACTCTCCCTCCAAATTATCCCAAATCAGTTCTGTGTAAGTGGCTTTGAATCATCCCTGATTTATCATCAGGTAGGAACTTCGCTTACATCAGTGGCTAGGCTTAATTGATACAAATTAGTTTTAAGCTGTTTTGAGGATGTCACTTTTCCTATCACCAGTTAATTGGTACTTAAACCAATGTGATGGTTCATGCAGCAACAGCTGTATTTGAAATTCATGCTACTACTCTGCCTGAAAATTAGCCTGTTACCTTGTGATGAACCATGAAGTGATAATCAAATCTATTTTTGCACTTTGCTGCTAGTTTGATTTATTGATTAGCTGACCTTATAAACCTTCCCTGCCAGATTAAATAAATACGTTTATGCTTGTTTGCATTTGAAGCATCAGTTCTGATCATTTTCCTCACTGCTGAGAGAGACTTGCAAGGTTCTTTGAAAACTTAAATAGTGATAACTTGTGAGTTAAAACTCTTCCTTCCCAGGCCCCCTATCCTCCTTAATTCTTAGAGAGGTTGTAACATGAATACTGATACTGCCTAGCACATATGGGAATGTAGAAATCCCTCCCTATTTCACCATAAACAAATGCTTTGCAAAGTAAGCAGATTTAAGATCCTTTCAGAGGTCTGTTTGATGGTCCAGATTTTCCATGATGCTGCCAAAGCGCTCCACTGATGAGAGAAAGAGAAGACATTGTAGTGTAAAAAGATCAAATAGAAAATCACATTTAAAGCCCAACAGTTCTAAGACAATCTTTATACCTCACAAAGCAGCAGAGTGGTGGAGGAGGAGCTGGGTTTGCTTTGAAGTTTTCCATTAGAGTTAATAGGGATTTATATGAGCTAGTATTTCATTATAATTTATACTTCATTCACATTACAGTAGGTTTTAGTCTGGAAACCTTTTCAAGACATGGCATTGAAAAATCTGAAATTCACTTGAGTGAAATAATGCATCTTAATGGCTTTAGGCTGGGCAAAATTAGACATGTGAGCAAGATTAATAGACACCCCCCCCCCCCAGGATAATGTTTTGCATGCCCCTGAACATCTGTCCCACAAATCCACAGCTGTGAAACCTGCTTCTGTTGTAAATTAGTACCTGCTCTCGGAGATACTGCTCATACTGGGAGAGGATTGTTTCATCAGGAGTAGAGAAGAGTACAAAGTGAAGCTGAGTCAGTATAGCATCTATACCACCAATGACATGGTAGTGATCTTCTACAGCAAGACTTACCCCAGTGGAGCGAATGAATTAGTTAGAAACTTTTTCAAGGGCACTGGCAAATCACAGAAGTGTTTTTCATCTGTGCAGTTAGTATTGTCTATATTTCCTGCCTGACTATATTGCTCTCTTCCTTATATACAGTTTAAATTTGGCTCCAGGTCTGCTCAGGGAAAAAGACTCTAGTCAACATAAGCAAAAGGTCTGCTCAGGAAAAAAAAATCCAGCCAATGTAAGAAAAAGCAGTAGAATTAGTCCTGTAACTTCTTAAACCAGAAAATACTGTCTGCTGTGATGTGCTGGGAGGAAAAGGACCTTCTCACCTGTCACTTGTACTGCCCATAGTTCAAGTCATGATGTTACGTGACATTAGTACTTCACTATTTTCCACTATCAGTGGGAAAACCTGTATTTCAATTATTGGTTTGGCAAGTTAGACTAAGGAACCAAAGCAAGAGAAAATACTGCTTCGCCAGTGGCACTTACTTCAGAAAATGTACATCTGTCAATAGGGCCTAAGCAACCCAGGAGACTAAAGGAACGGAATGTTAACTCTTAATTGAGGGAGGGTCCTTAGAAAGATACTGAAGTACCTAAAGGTAGGCTGGGTACCTGCAGAGTAAGCCAAACCACCTAGGTTCATGCAGCGGTGCCTTCATGCCCCCGGAGGAGCCTGCAGGAACTACCAATCCTGGAAATCCAGCCTGGCCAGGACCTATTACTTTCCATCTCCTCTGAAACAGGTGCACAGGCATTCCTGCCCCAGACTTGCCTTGGCCTGGGGTCTTTCATTTGTCAATTCTTAACTCCTTTATCCCTTTTCAAGTTTCTTCATTTGGTTTTTATGTTTAGCTTTAAAATGCATCTGACAAAGTCCACAGTGCAGTGCATACGATCCAGGAATGAGCTCATCCTGTGAGAAAGGACCATGCCAGAACAAAAAGTTGGACCTCCTCTGAAGACAATCTGAAAACCAGGCTTTTATTCTTTTGAGAGCAATTTTCATTGAGACCCAGTTCCTGAACCACCTTACCAAGTGGGTAATGAGGACTAGTGCCAGCTTAGCAGAGGCTGCGAGTGTGTGTCTGTGAGCAGAGAGCACAGTGAAAGGGACTGTCCCAGCTACAGCTGACATATATCTGCTTAAAGCAATCACAAAACCACAGTGTCACCTGAAGTGAACCATGTAAAATTCCACTGGAAACTTCCCTTAATTTTATTTTCCAGTACAAGAAGTAAGGGAATCAAATGAAGTCAGTAGAAGCCAGGTCTAAAACAAGAGGAGGGGGTTTAGGTGAGCTGTGTAAATGCCTTGCTGCAGGATGCTGCAGAGGGTAAAAGTCTATAAATGTTCACAGGGTACCTAGAAAAGCTAATGGGATAGAAATACATTCAGGGTTACCAAATACTTAGAAACTCCCTCCAGATCAAGAAGCTTGTGAGCTGCAGCCAGCTGGAAGCTGGGAGAGTGTTAGAAAGCAGTGTAATTTATGTTTGTGTGTTCTTATTTTCTGTAGGCATCCACTTACAGTCAGAGTCATGCACAGGATAGTGCAGTCGATGGACCTTTGGTAAGAAGGCCCAGGACAGCTGCTGTCATGGTCTTTATTTTGAACTCCCCTCTAAGATGAGCTGTCCCCTCTTTCCCGGTAGCTTATTATTAGAACTGGGTCACATGAGACATTTGGGACTGCATCTCAGTTGTGTTGACCGACATTTCTTTCATAGGGAAAGCTCTATGCTAGCAGGCACACCAATATAGCTTATGTGGGGAGGGGAGTAGCAGGGGTTTTGTGTGAGATTCGCTTCATGCAGAATCTTCATTTTCGTGGCTGTTCCCCATTACATCAGGGATGTAGCGCTGAGCTAATCTGGGGAGGCGTCAAGGCGCGTGCTGTATTTAGAGACAGCCACCTGCTTGGGAACGTCAAGCAGCAGCAAAGAGCATGCTTCAGCAAAAAAAAATCCCCTGTGGATTCTGCAGCAGCGGCACCCAGCAGGCTCCCCCCCGCCCTAAAGCTGTGTGTGGCCACCAAAGGGGTCAGTGCCTGAAGACAGCCAGACCTCGTCAGCCCAGGAATGCTCTGAGCCTGGCACTCCTTCTGCCCAGGAACGGCCAGATATTTTGGACAGCTGCGGTGTGGAGTTAAATCACATGGGTGAAGAATGGCCTAATCTCTACATAGGCAATATGTAAGTGTTATCTGAGGCTGTGCTGCTCTGAAGGGCGGGGGAAAACAGTACTAGTTAACATATGCTGTCCAAATACTTTATTTAGTTAGCTTGTTAGACTTCATTGCCTTAAAATAGGCTTACAATTATCATAGAAGAAAGTAAAAAGACTATGAAAAAAATAACCTACAGAACAGAATAAAATTAATTAAAAAGAGACTAAGACTCTCTTTATTGCTTTCTATTATAATTATTCAACATGCAGATTTTATAAATGCTGTAACATTTACCATATAAAGCACAAGGCAGACTCATGATCCTGAGTAGACATAAAATTGAACTATGATTGGGTCTTACCTTTTGAGTTTAATTTTAACTAGAATAGATTTTTTCACAGAAAAAAAGCATTGTACTTTTTGCTGTTTGTATGACAACTTGATTTGCAGTTGAAATTTATGACAAAAAAACATGTACAGTTATTCTGCTGAATATATGCTGTCTGCTGCATGACAGCCGACTTCACTGTTTGTTTCTCATACTTGTGCGGATGGTTGTTTTGCTCTGGAGCATGGAGAAAGCATGCAGTCACCTGCACTCAACATGCCTAGTACCAAATGTTATGTCAAAATGAGTTCTTTCCACCACCAGCAGGTTGCAAACTTGTTGAAATATGAATAATCAGTAATTCCTATATGAGAGAAGCAGGAGGAACTAATGACCCTTTGACTAATTAGACATTACAGGCTAATTGGTCATTATTTTAGCTATGAAAAAGCCAAGCCTAAAAATGAGCTAGATGACAGGGAAATTATCTCCGTTTACAAAACTTGGTTTTAGAAATTACAGCCTGCTCCCTAATCTCACTGTGTTTCTAATCAGAAGTGTGACATCCTGCAGATAAGCCATGTGAACAGCGGGTGGGTGGCTGCCCACTGGTAGGCAGTGGTGGGCACCCAGAAACACAGTTGTGCTGGTCTGGCCTGGGTGTGGAGGGGCAGAAGCTAGCAACATGCAATACTTCAGTGAACTGCCTTGGTGACGGGAGTGGGAAACCAACCTTCGCCTTTCCAGTTAAAGTAAACTTGTAACTATACTTGGAAATTAACTTTTTTACTTTAGTAGAACCATTTGCAGAAATAAGGATTTGCAGAATTGAGCCCAACAGGTAGTAAAAGCAAAGATTTAAGACTATAAAAATCACTGAAATTTTATTGTCTTAACACCATCATTTGATTGTAGACATTCTTGAAGTGCAGTTTTAAGACCTCCATTTAATCCCTGTGGGTATATATGTTCCAAATTATTCTTGGATGTTTATTCTCAATATCATTCTGTCTCTTAGGAAAAAAAAAAAAAAAAAGGTGGGGAAAAATGCACAGATAACACAGTGTGTACATGTAGTAAGGAAAAGATGAACTTCAAGAACATTCAGCTCTCAAGAATAAAAATGTAAACAGGCTTGTTTGCTAATGCAACAGCTGATGGCTAATATTGAGCTTAAGTACAATGAGTTACAGACTGCGATCACTGAAACTGGAAGTTTATCAAGTGCTATAGATAGAATTTTCTGTACTCTGCCAACATCAATAAGACAAATATGAACAGCACCTGAGAATAAGGTTTCATAGGCTCTTCCTGAGGGGGAGACGCAGAATAAAGAGGTTATTTGCATTTAGAGCCCAACCCAACTCTCAGTGAAGTCAATAAACAGAGGAAGCCTCTGCTACTGAGCAAACCCATGCCAACATCAGGACTTGTGCCAGAGCTAAAATAACCTGAAGCAGCACGGTAAATTGTCACTGCTTGTTTTTGTGGAACCAGTTAGGTGCAGTTTATATGGAGCTACCTGGAAATCAAAGTTTAGTCTAGAATTAATGCTGTATTTTATAAGAAATATTTCTCTTCATGACTTTATCAGAAATTCAGCTTTCTTTAAAGAAGTTAAATATCTCTTGTAAAATAAAGTACGGATGGCTGACTTTACGTGATGAATTTCATGTCTTTCATCCTAGAGGACTTTGAAGTGGTGAATGAACCAGTTATTAACTATTTGTCTGGCTGTCAGCTATTGCTGATACACAAGGCCAAGGCCTTTAATTAATTAATAAAACCCTGTGGGTTTGAAAAGTAAAATTTTTTAAAGTGATAGATAATAAGCATCTAAGAGAACAAGATGTAAAATATCCTGCAGAAATCAAACTTCATGCTGATCTTAAGCAGGCAGGTTTATCAACTGGAGTTTAGGCAGATTAGCAAGGCTAATACTGCTCAAAGAAACTACAAAAGAATCAAAGAATACTATTACAGGCTGACATAAAATGGTTACAGGCTATGCTAAAACCTGGGTGTGTTCTTTCAATATGCATATTTCAAGTCCAGTTGTAGGAGGACCTGAGCTACTTCATGAACTGAATTTCTGTAAGGTGTTTGGGCCAGTAATTCCCAATGACTTCATAGTCAGCTGGAGCCTGTAACACTTGTTAAAAATATTTAGGAAATTATAAGCAGAAAACTGTCTTTACATAAGTGAAATAACTTGAAATTTTGCATTTCCACATAATATTTTGCATATATTCAGCAATCACGACCTTGTACTTTTTTTTTACTACCTTACTCTTACACAGCATGTCTCAAGACATGGTGGATGCTGGGCTCTACAGACAGGAATACATTACAAGGTAACAAGAAACCTTGAATTGCTTTTTGTTGTGAGTTTTCATATATGATTCTCCACAGCTCCATAGCCCATAACAAGAAAGACCTGAAGAGGCTTGGTGTCACCCATGCATTGGATGCTGCATGCAGGGAAGCAAATGAGATCAAACATTTCACGGCCAAGAAATGCATTATGATGGAATACCTGCAGAGAACTTGATCGACTTTCACCTTGGTGCATGTTTCTGTACTGCCTCTGAGCGCATTCACAAGGCCAAATGGTGAGTCCCTCTCCTGGTGGTAAACCACTGCTCTTATGCAGCGCTTTCCTTAGGCAATCACAAATTACTTAAGCAGCATTAACTAAACCTCACTCAGCCACATGGGTAAGCCTAATTATCCACTTACAGACATTGTCTCCATTGGCAGGTGGTAGGACAGCAGGATTCTGAAAGATTAGGAGCAGCCAATGTCCAAATCAGTGGTAAGGATCACAGTGGTTTACTGGGAATCATCAGAATGTATTTCTGTAGCAGGAGAGAAGAAAAAAAAAATGCAATTATAAGAGGAAATGATGCTGTATTATCGAGAATGCGGAGAAAGTTCTGAGTTCTCAGCCAGAAACCACTGATTTCTTAAGTTTTTCAGTATTGATTCATCAGCATACACAACACAAAAATTGCTCCTTTCAGGTTTGAGAAACAGCCAAAAGCTGCAAAGAGCTATCATAGAGACATGCCAATTGGCCATTTAAAAAGCCTAATGGCATGTGTTTTCCACTCTTTCTGGACTTGGATCTCTAGTAACAAAAAGTGGTTCTTGATTTATGGAAGGATGAATGTAATACCCTGGAGGCTGCTTTATCTCAGCTGCTGTAAATTGGATCTCTCAGAGATGAGATGAGATGAGATGTGAATGAGGCAGAAGTATGGGCTTTGCAGCCTGTGACCATGGCATTATTCCATGCAGCCTGGAACAGCACTACATGTATTTATTTCTATTTTGAAGAGGATATCTTTGTTCATTGTATTCTTAGAAGAAGCAGATCTGCTTCCCTTGTGCTGGCTTACCTTATGATCTTCTGTTACTTTCCTCTAGGCAATGCTATCCAAAGAGTTCTCCAGTAGCGAGCAATTTTATCAAGCTGCAGGATTTACGTATCGAACTTAGATACAGTGTACACCTATGCAAGCTCTAAACTCTTATGTCATAAAAAAAGATCAAAGAAACAGGAAGGAACATCAGACAGACCATCTGAATATGAGATAAAGATGAAAGGAACATGACCTAAAGGCTCAAACCTAACTTTCCTCTCTGTTTAAGGGCTAGAAGGTGTCTAAATTCCATATGCTCCAGTCTCTCCTCAGTCATTTGGTTAATGAAGACAACAAAAGTGCTAGATACTACTCTAGGATACATTCCCAGTTTGTTGTCCATTCTGCTCAATAAAACACTTGGAACTCAGCACCAGAAGAAAACAGTTCCCTGTTTAAAGTTAAAGGTCTTAAAGATATCCCTTGCCATAAAAAGATGCTAACCTGTTTTGCTGCATTGGGATCAGCAAATGAAAAGGGAAAAAAATGTCATAGTCCAGCATGTACAAGAAGTCACCCACATGCGGGACAGAATTTTCCCACCCTGGTGACAATAGATGCTCAATGGCCAGGGACTTCCCAGAGGTAGCTTCTTCCTGCTATGCCCTCTGCCCAGCTCTGTCTAGCTTTATAAACCTGAGATTTATGGCAAATGTAATAAATTTTCAGCCATAAATTAGCCTTCATTTCATGCTCAGAATTCTTCATTCCCATCAAAATCTTTTTACACAAACACTGATCTGTCTCTCGCACTAATGAACACAGAATTAGCCAATTTCTTTACATTTACAGAGATATTTCACAAAGGAACTGGTCTTTCAACCCTACTCTGCTTCCTCAGAAGACAGGTTTCTCCCAGTACTCTTGTCTACTGACAGTGTCTCACAGAGGAAAGGGGATTGCAGAGATAAAATACTACTCAGACTCTTGAAATGACTGCCCAAATTGGCAAGTTAAACTAGATGACTCCATGGCAGGGAGGTTGGAACTAGATGATATCTAAAGGTCTTTTCCAACCCTAACTATTCTATGATTCTATGACCTTGGGGTAGTTCTCATCTCAGAGCAGGTCATCTTAGAGCTGTAAACCAATTGCAGTTTTAGACCGAAGTCCTAGACATGCAGAGGTAAATACCTGGGGAAAGTTGCTGGTGGCAATTCCAGTGTCTCAGCAGAACTATGTAGCATTTGCCCAGAGCTCATTTGCCACATGCATGCATTTCCATACAAAACAATGCAGTGCAACAGCAGAACACCAACACTGGGGCGAAAGTAATCCTTGGGGAAACTCCCACCAAAACCAGTGGTGCAACCCAGGGCTGAATTTGCCCTCCTATTTCTGAAAAGAGAAGCCTGCCAAGGACAGTATGGCCGAAAAGGCACACAGAGCTGGCAGACTCTCAAGTGTCAAAATAGAACCAACATCGCTGGCCACGTACATCTCGTGCTTTGCAGGCGAGACATAGACAAGAAAAGCAATCAAGTTGTCTGGTGGAAAAAGCAGCTTCCCAGGATCGCTCTAGCCATGGTGTAATTGTGATCAATCCACATTGGCAAGTACCAGCTTTCCATGTGTGTTTCACCTAATGCAGGCTGCCTGTGGAGAGCAGTGCAGGCAGGCTGATGCATGCTTGTTATCGCTGGCGTAAATATCTTTGCCTTGTGTTATTGTGGCACAAAGCAGCTGGACCATTTGAAAACCATTTAAAAAGCACTATAAAATTAGGGCTCCAGTGCTCTTATTTTATGACTTTCATGAGCAGCCATTGCCTGGAGAGAAATTATCCTCTTTATTTTCAAGGCTAAAGGTTCTTTTAACATTCATCAAAATCGAAGTGCACCCTTGATAACACATTGAGCTGTTACTTATCTCGTACAGATCTTTACCTTCTGCATAATATAATGTTCAAGATCTCAGTTCTTCACATACAACTCATTTCATTGTGTCTGCTGTTGTTTTCACCAAGCGAATTTGCATAGTTTCAGGAGGGACTGGCTGATGTCCTGAAACATATTCTTTCCATAATTCCTAATTCTTTTTTAATTTCTAAAACAATAGCCTGGAGTGTTTCTGTTACCAATCCTTCTATAAAAATGGTCAATTACCTCTTCTGGCAATGGATTTGCACAGACCAATTAAACACTGTAAGTGAGATTTTTTCAAGGGCATGAACAGTACTTAGGTGCATAACCTGATAAACTCTGCTTTCTGCCTTTGAAAAATCTCTCCCCCATGTATATATGTATAAAAAATCTTTCATAATTTTCCTTGTTTCTGCTCTTGTTTTCACAGACAGCTTCTTTACCAGACTCAGGAAAACGGTGAGTAAACCAATGTAGCATGACAAAATGCAAACAGTACAAAGGGAAAGCCATTCTCTTCAGAAATAAAAAAGAAGTGCAGCTATATTGAACATACTTAAAGCTCTGACTGAAGGGCTTAGGAAGAGATACTGCATGAAATCCTCAGCCACAGAGGTTGTGAGTGGGGAATAGTGAGACCCTGCACATCCTCTGTCCTGCAGCTCAGGAAAATCACTGTTTTTCTCTGTGTTGCTTAACCTGCCCTAGGTTTCTGTAAGAGACTGGTCCCCTTATTATTACCCAGACATCAAATACAGACTGATGATACAAATTTAGAAAGTCATAACCCTAGCTCTGTTCTCATGGTTCCCTCTTTGGCCAGGATTTTGTCTGTATTTCCTCTGGGGGTAGCAGGCTGCCTTCCTGTGCCAAAAGGTGGCATGCTTTCAGATCTCTTCAAGGGGGGGCTGATGGTGCTAATAGATCCCGCTGTGAAAGCAATGTGTAGCTATGTAGAGGAGCTGTAAAGTCAAGATGCAGCATCCTACGTGGAGGAGATGTAACCAGGCAGAAGGCAGGCTGTGTGTGCAAAGAGAGCCTCATCACCATGCCAGCACCTCTGCTAGCAGAGGGAGTTTGAATTTTTTAACCAGAGAGGTCTTGCCTGTCATCAGCCAGTTTCTGACTCATCAACAGGATGCTTAAGCTAACAGAGGGATGAGATGGAGTTACTTGATAATCACAATTGTTTATGATACTAGAAAGGCAAAAAATGGGACAGGCATGATCAACAGACATCTGTCACCATGGATAAAAAACTATAGTTGACATATAGTAAGTTAGGATAAGAAAGCACCTCAGCTCTACCACACATTTTTCTGTTCCAATAGTCAGAAAGTCAATAACCCCCTTCCTGTATCTGATGGTTGCAGAAGTAGAAAAAGGAGCCCAACTGAGCTAACATAGCTCTGGGCATTTCAGACCAGATTTGATCTTTTGGGTTAGGACCAACCTACCCAATCTCAGCCATTACTGCAGCAATGGTCAAGAGCAAGCAGCAGAAGAGAAAAGTTCAGTGCAGATCCCTCAAGCCTTGATCCAGCGCCACAACCACGATACATCACCTGTGCAGGAGCATCCTCCTTTCTGAGCTGACCTGCGCATTGTTCCCTCTCAGGTATATACACCTCACCCAGTAGAATAGAAATAGAAAATCCCTTTTACCCAGAACTTTCAGTTCCTGGGCAGCTCTGAATTTATCCTTGTTTTGTGGATAAACCTGTGCAGAACAGTTTCTTGCTATTGTCTTCACAAAAAAAAAAAAATAATAAAAATAGAATTAGCTGAAAGAGGAGCTTCTCCTTTCAAGCATGGAAGGGGAACAGCTGTCTATAGAGTGTTGCTAGCCCCATACACACATACCTACTAAGACCTCAACGTGTAAAGGGTATGTGCTTACTCGCCTCATGTCCAGAGCAGGATTAAGCATACCCTAGCACTGCTTTGACCTAGATGATCCATCGCTGGAAGCCTGGCAAAAGGACCCAGGTGGTAGGACGTCCTGGATGAGGCAGACTGAAAGCCATCTTGTGCTCTGCTAAACTTACCCATTTCAGGAAGGCTTAATCTATTTCTGAATAGCAGGTGGAACCCTGTAACTCACAGGTAGGCAGCCAAAGGGCAAAGAAAGATGCTGGACGTTGGCAGTGTTCTTGTGGTGTGACAGAAGCTGCAGAGCTTCTGTTCTTTCTTCACAAGATGAAGCTGATTCTGCTGCTAATTGCAGAACCCAGCTGGGTACAAAATCATTTTATCAAAAGCAGCAATATAAGAAACAGTACCTTAAAAAGCCAAGCTTTTTTCCCTGAGGGGAAAGGTGTGAGAGCACTGGGGCCTGTGTTAGCATCACCTCAAGGGACAAGAGTGTTCTTGCCCAGGTGATGGGTGTCTATATCATCAGTTGCTTTTCCTCATCATCAACAACAGCTGAAAGTTGCTTTAAATATTCTTCTTCTTCACTCTTGCTCCCTTGTCATTCTCCTCCTTGCTGCCACTGTGAAATGAATGTTGGTTCATACTGATGAATGTATTCCCAGCCTGGGAGGCACATGCTGGATATTTAGTGCCCATGTTGTTTCATTTGATATCTAGTTATGGATATTGTGAACACCTCATTCACAAGACGTGTGGAAAAGGTGGCAAGACAGGTTAGATCTGAAGGCCTGGCTAGTCAGTCATTCTCCATCAGCCCAGAGCAGAGTATAGGGGAAGGCAGCATAAGAAACAGGACAACTGTAGAGTGATTCTTCCCCTGTGTATCTTTCAGCTTTTAGACTTCAATAGCTTGGCTGCTTCGTAAACCTCATGGTACTTTTAATTACTGCAGAATGGGCAGAAGGGCTGCTCGTGGTACAAACCCCCCTAATTGCCCCCATCAGCTCCAGGGATGCTGGCACAGGCTGTGGGGCACAGAGAGAAAGGAGGCTGCAGCTTGGGTGAGGAAGCTGGCGCTTAGGCAGGACGCTCGCCGAAGCCGCATGCCCTCCCGTTTCCTGGAGGCACGGAGACACCTGGCGGGGAACGGCGGAGCGGCCGAGACCGCCACCGGGACCCCCAGCGTCCGCCCTGTGCTGCCGTTCGGAAACAAGGTTAATAAGCGCCCCACGACCTTTGCAAGTTCTCTTCAGCTTTCTCTCACCTTTCAGAGGATGCAAGGGGAGCTTTGCGCTAGATGGGGGAGAGGAGTCATGCCTTTGGTTAACTTAAAGTCCCTCCAGTGTGGATGCACTTTCCAAGAGAATTTCCGTTCTTACAGAGGGTTTATTTCTTTTAAGAAAAGTGTTTGAAGTAAAAGCAGCTGGGGAGAGAGCACGAACAGCATAGACTTCTCCATCCAAGCCCTCCTTTAGAGCCCCACAGCTCAGTCCTGGCAGTGGAAATATCCCCTCTGTGAGACCTATGTGACTGAAGGGTCAGCTTTCCCCTGGAGAACAGGCAGGAGAGACACTGTCTGAGGTGACAACTGGCCCAAAACCAGGCCAAACAGCACTGCGTAGATTAAAAATGAGCATTGTTACAAGCATTTCTTATACAGAGAACCTGCACAGGAAACGATACAGTGTCCATCGTTTGATATATACACGCAGGTCAATAGCAGTTTAATTTATCCAGTACATTTCACATTTATCGTCCATCCAGCCAGTGCAATTTCTTGTCTATCAGTAGCAGCTCCCTTTAAAGGCCAGCCATGAGTACACTATTTTTAAATCATTCAAGATTGCTTTCTTCTGCCATCTCCTGGCAATATGAAAAATCGCAGCCTTTCAGTAACAGCAGTGTTGCTGTGCTGGTCTAAGGCAGGGGTTGTCAGTGAAGGCAGTGCATAATAAGATCAGTTGATATAACTGGAAAAAATGTAACCTTTCTTGCATACTGAGAAACTCTTCTAATGATTCCAGCTCTAGCTGTTGATCTCGTAGCAGTGGTTCAGTGGTTATCCCAGACCAAAATGTTATGTTTCTTGAATGCCTCTAACAGCAAATGAGAGTTGGTAACATGTGAGGCTTTATCATTTTATATAACAGGACTTCATCAAGTACACCCTAAATATTTTGAGAAGAGCCCTTTTTGCCAGTTTTGCTCTCAGGTCTTTATAGCTTCTTGACAAAAGATATTTTTGTTTCCTATGAAACCACAGGAAGATCTCATCTGATTGATAGCCAAGTAAGGCTTTTTGTTCTACTGCAGCAGCTATTTCTATCTACCTGATGTCTCAATGCAAACATCACAAATCGTGCCAAAACACCTTGCATTATTTGCTTAACACTAAAACAAAACATTTTCAATATTTTGTTAAAAGCATATATAAGATTTATCTAAGACTAAATTTTAGTTCCTGGGATTTTTCCCCCCCTTTTCCTGCAATCACACAGAAGTTCTTTGTAAATGATGACTTGTAATCCCCACTCTCCTATCACAATAGCTTTTCCCACGTAGTTGTGCTAAAAATATGAAAATGATATATGATGATTCTATGAATTTTAAAAAAGGAAAAAAATCCAAAAGGAGAAAGCACCAATATTTTCACTTAAAATAGACTCAAAATTCAGAGCCAGTAAGAAAAACTACCCACAGAATTCTAGCCTGCAAAGACAACATGAATAAAAGCTGTTCAAAGCTTTGTTCATTTTCACTAGCACCAGCAAAAACGACTGCTTGGGATGCCAGGCGCTGGAGAGAAAGGATGTTGATGCTATTTATAGCTCATGGGTGGCTCCCACTACCGTTGTACCTGAGCAGCTCACAGTCCTTAATGTATTCCTGCTTACAGCAACTTTCTCAAGCAGAGAACAGCCTGCCCAGGGCTGAGCTGAAGGCACTGAGGTTTGCTTTGGGAAATGGGATCGTTGCACTTGCAGCCTGTTCCCAAACTGTCTATTATAAACCTCCTGCAGCAGGCACAGCCCCCAGCAAGGCTGCATCCCTCCCTGTTACCTCTCCTTGGGAGCCATGAGGCTGCTGCTTTGCTGGAGGCTCTTCCTCCCTCCACCACCCTACCAGCTTTGGCACCAGTCTACAGCCACACCAAGTCTCAGCAGGAAACAGCATCAGAAAAACAGCAGCATAAAACCTGACAACATAAAAGTGAAAGACCTTCCAAAAACTTCCTGGCACATAACAATCCTTGCTCCTGCTCAGCCTGACCTACTGCAAGACTCAGGGAGCATCAACTTGGTATCTGGGGAGTGAGTGGCGCAGCACCATGCTGCTGGCTCCTCACAGGGACAGCACAGCGGGGCCTGGTGGGGAAACTACTTCCCACCAGTTAGCAAAAGGCAGGACAAGCTCTCCCAGTGACCTTGGGACTGGATATTCCGTAGTGCAGCAACAGTATCCCCCCATCTGCCCTTGGCCCCTCATCCATCTCAGCCCAGAGAGGTGGCTGCACACACTGCTTTACCCACACCCCCCGATGAGCACCTACCTGGTTTACCTGGTACCCCAAAACCAGGGAGGAGCAACAGGAAAACCACCCCCACTTTTATTTCTTCAAATTCAAGATAAGGGCAAATAGTCATCAGAAACATAACTAAAAAGTTTGCAAGAGAAAGTAAACCTCAGTTCTAGGTTTTAATATCTTCTCTCAGCTGTTCTCATGCACCCCATCACTGGTCAACTCCTTTGAGACATACAATCATCCTACTTAAAATACAACTTAATTGAAAAACAAATTGTGATTTTAAAGTCAGCCAATAAAAAAAAAAGCCTAAAGAAAAACCAGTCCCCTCTGCCCCAGCCAAGCTGAGAATGTCCCTTGAAATCTCCGTGGATGTGCAGGAGAAAACCTTAAGTGACAAAACTGATCTTCCACTGCAGAGTTTTGAAGTCTTTCTGCACTTGATTCCACTGCAAAGAATTTGTACAGCTTTGTCAACCTCAGAAAGAGGTGCCTTGTTCGTATGTACCCTTTCAAGCGAGGCAAGGCAAGGAGAGCACTTCACTGCTTATGTTCACTTCGAGACAGACAGCTCGAAGACTGAGGATTATCAAAACCCCGTTACTCATGCCTTCAAATATTCTGAAATCCCACAAGCTTGACAGCATTTTCAATTTTGTATTGACAGCAGCAGTCAGACAAAAATAATTTGAGGAGTAAATCAAAGAGAACCCCCACCTCTTTAATCCACAGTCACACAAATCCATATTGCTTACAGAATGACAAGTGCTTTGGAGCCCCTTTTAATAGCAGTATGTTAACATCCTTGTTTGTCTTTCCTGAAGCTTGCAAGGCACCCCTTCCCCCCCTACGCTTCCCACCCCGAGTCTGGTCTTTTGGACGTAATTTGTATCAGAGCTGCTCATAACTCACTCCTATCGACAGCCTGTGACACGGCTGAAATCTCAGCACAGCGCTGGCTGTGACAGCACTCACTGAACTGTTATCAATATCAAGGTCACTTTGTTTTTCTTGCTCTTGCTGGAGCTCGTCTGCCCTGAGGGCATGGGCTGCCCAAGAAAGCTTTCTGTCTAAGCTGCTCACAAGTCACAGCCTCTCTGCTCCATTACTGGCGTTACATAAGATTAGAGTGAAGTTTCTACTATTAGAAGCAGTTAGCTGCGTGGTGATTGTGTGCTCTCCTGATATAGCATATAGCACAGTTATGGCTGCTGGCAGCAGGACTTAGAACTACAGCTATTTTTAATTCAGAGAGAAGCATGAGTGTAGTCGAGATGTATCACAAAACCCAGTATTTTTCCGGGGGGTGGAGGGGGAGGGTGTGTTAATTCCTATCTGTGGTACCCTGGACAAGAGGGCCCCAAAAGGGAATTATCATCATCCTAGGCTTGACAGATACTCACCGAGGAGTCGGAAATTATGGTAGGAGCCTGTGGAGGGCAGCGCTGGCTTGCTGGAGATGGTGCATTGACTAGCTCAGAAATATCAGCTGCTAAGGTAATACTTTTTTTCTATCTCCTTTGAATCTGAAAGCTGCAGATGTAAAAGCTGTCGTCCTGCCACAGCCATGGCCTGTCACTGCACGCAGGACTCCCCAGTTTTGCACTCACTGCTCCCATTTTTCAAGCATCCTTTCATGCAGCTTTAGCCCTGAGCCCTGTGCCTAAGCTGTGTGGCTCTTAAATGGGGCAGTTTGAGGGTTGGGGAGGTAGGGTGGGAGTGGGGGGCTGGAGGCAGCACAGACGTTCTCCCCCCTTGGAAAGACAGGGTCTTGGGAAAATAGGTGCAGATCCGTTACATTGCAAAGGAAAGGAAATGCTCTCCAGGAGCCACTCCCGTGAGCTGCAATAACATCCTCTCCCGTCACCTGGGACCTGCCTCACCATCGCTGGCTCTCCCAGCTATCTGAACCCCTGGCTGAGGCTGGTTACCCTCACCTGCTCTGCCCTCTGACTGCTTCTATTCCTGAAACAGCCTCGCATGTTCCTGCCATCTCCAGATGCGTGCAGCTCCCGTGGGGCAGCAGCAGGCTGCCTCTGCCCTGCAGCAGCTCCTCCAGCCCCACGAGCAGCCCTGTGTAGGGACTGTAGAGCTCATGGTAGAAGGATACGTTTGCTCTCCAGCCCAGCTCAGGCTCCTTGCAAGCAGAAGTTGGTACCTTCCAGCTCAGTTCGGAGGAGTCAGAGGGCCCCATCATAAATGTACAAGGCCGGATGTGAACAGAGGTGTCAGGAGGGAGACCAAGCAGTGAAGAGGTGTGAGGACTCAGATTTTCTCTCACCCAGTAAAACACGGCTGCCAGCATAGGGCAAGGGGCATCTGCAAGCTGAGCTGAGGGGGTAGCCACAGAGGAGGTGTGCAGGGCTGCTCCTGCTCCTCCTCGACGTTGTGGTTAAAGAGAGGGCTGTGTTTTCCAGAGCCCTCGATCTGGCATCTTTCCCAGGTAGTAAATTCTCTTAAAACCCAAACCAAACAGAGCTTTAATTGTACATTCTGCTTTTCTCTTCACTCTGCAATAATGGCAATGGCATTAATACAGTGCTGCATTGAACATGCACCCGCACTGAGGCCGAGGGACCGATTCTGCTTTCCATTATTCAGGGGCTCTGCCTCTGGTGAGGCAGATCAGTGTTTAAACAGCGAGCAGGAGCAATGAACTTCTACTGTTCCCTGCTGTTTGAGTGTGGGCAAAATAAAAGGCCATAATATATGATGCAGTCAGCCAAGAAAGTAATATTGCTCTGCCATGTGCACGGTCTACACTGAGACAAGTCCAGGATCTCATTTCTAAATTCCCATAGGTGCCTGATTTAAACCATCAGCCATAACCTGCTTCTCATTTTCAATACCACTTGGTATTAGAGCTGCAGTGAACTGCTGGTGAGAGATTCTAATTCCTGCAAACAAGCCCCTGTAGGCTTGCAAGGAAAACAGAGAGTTCCCCTCTCGGTTGCCTGCTAGGTTCCCATCTGGCTGTTTTAAACTTTGCTATTGCTTTTAAATGTGCCTGTTTCTGCACACGAGGCTTTCAGCTCTACCTCAGGAGACTCCTGGGTTCTCTTAGCATTGAATTCTGACCAAAATGTAGAGACATGGATTGGGTCTTCTTAATAAAAAGGAAGATCAGATTTCACATTACAGTATCTGAAAGATTAATTCCACTTACATGATCATTTCCCTGTGAACCACACTTCTTTCCATCTGGATTTTTCCATCAGGAGGACAAAGAGCCATAGTGTTAAGCACTACCTGGGAGAAAAGAGCAAGAAGTGTAAAAGATGAATGTAGAGATGCTTTTTGAGAGAAAAGAGAAGAAAAACAAGAGTAGATAGCAATTTCAAATGCATCCAAGAGGCTGATGCTTTTTTTTTTCTTTCTTTCTTTTTCTACATTAATTATATTTTGATCTCATGCTTTGGCATTTTGAACCATTTTGTTTGTCAGGCTTTGATTCGGGAAATTTAGGATATTTGACTGCAGGAGCTTTCTGTATCATGTTATTGTTAGCTGGTGTTCGTGCTATTGTAGTAACCACAGGTCCAGCCAAAATTAGTGCCCTGCTGTGCCCAAGGCTGTCAATAATCTCATGTAAGACCTTGTTATTGAAAGATGCCTGTTCCTATCCAAGCTATCATTAGAGCCACAAGCAGAGCTGTGCCAGCTAGGAAAAGGGATAGAGGAAAGATGACTTGGGGCCTAACTAATGCCCTGCCACTGCCTCCTCTTCAGACAGTCACTAACATCTCTATAGCCCAGTTCAGTCTTCAGCAGACAAGGTAACAAGCACCGCAAAATGGTGAGAGGCTTTGCACCTGATACAGAAGTGAAACTTAGGGCTAGGCAAATAGGTGGCTGCTCAGTTAGTTTGTGTTCATTTTTAGTTAAACAAAACATGTTTTTCTCAACCAGGAACAAGCCACTTTATCTTGTTGTAATATTTTAATAGATTTTACACAATGCTGAAGTAAAATTCCAAAACAGAAGTAACTTTGAATAGAAAACCAAAAATGGTCATTTTTATTGAACTATTTCAAACCTACAATGCTGGAGTGTTTGCTTTTTCACAGAACTTTGCTGAGTTTTCTTTCACTGGAATCTGCAAATGCAACACGAATCTGTTAAATGCTTTAGCCAATTGAAGTCAGTGGGGGTTGTGTGGTTGCTTCTTTTCTTCGCCAGAAAAATATTCAGTAGAAAACAGCAATTGTTTCCAGTGTAGGAAAAAAAGCCTTGCAGACTGTAGCATTCAAGTGGTGGGTAATAATCAGGAGATACAAAGCTTAACTAGGATGTTGTAGACGAGGCCCCAGAATGGCACAGCTGCATGCAAACAAGGGTGCAGACTCACCCACAGCCCTTCCTGCATGTTCCTGCTGCTCAGCAATGCCAGCACCACAGTTGCCTGTGCCTCCAGCCTGGCTCTCATGCCCACTAGGGAAATTCAAGCCCCTGTGACTCAGGCTCCACACCTCAGAAATGAGTCTGAGCAGGCCCTGCCCATTTGGGGTGCAGTTTGGGAACTGATGTGTAATGACAGAGCTGTTTTAAAGCTTGCACTACCTTGTATTCTCCCAGGGAAGCAAAGAGGTTAATACATCTGGATTGCCCTTAAAATCCCTATCCAGTCTCAAATGCCTACTATAGGTAGAAGGCTTTATTTTATTGTTTTGTTTCCTGTTGTTTTGTTTTTAACCAGAAAAAAAAAAAAAAAAAAAAGGAAAGATGGAAAGAAACAATCTAATGAGATGGTCCTTAGGTACTTCCAGGCTACAGTTTAAAATACAAGTAATCCTATCGAACTTGCATGGTTTAGTTCTCTGCAGAAACATTATTGACCTTGTAATATAGAATTATTTCTCCCCCACCCAGTTACAGGGACTCCTGCCCTGCTGCAGCCACTGGCTCTTTCCAACTTGAGCAGCTTCTAGGAGCCACCCGGGGGGAGAAGCTTAGAGAAATGTAATCAGTGGCAGCACTTTTGCTAGCTTTGCAGTATCTTACAGTGGAAGCGGGGGGGGGGGGGAGGGAACACACGACCGGACGACACACGACACCTCTAGCAAAGTCCCTGGCCTTCAATTAAAAAATTCATATTACTTTCCTCATTAGTCCAATCATCTGGTATAGCTATTTCCAAGCTTAGCCCAAAGGCCCGGCAGAGCAATTCAATTTCAAA
Source organism: Lathamus discolor (assembly GCF_037157495.1). Lineage (NCBI taxonomy): Eukaryota > Metazoa > Chordata > Aves > Psittaciformes > Psittacidae > Lathamus > Lathamus discolor. The sequence goes on along the minus strand of NC_088886.1, from coordinate 94,058,168 downwards.
GCCAGTGCAACACAGGACTGAGCGGTGTGCTTGGGAGGAGCTATGCTTCTTGGTGTTGACATGAGGAGCTCACTTGTCTGGCATTAGTCATGTGAAGCGAATGATGTTGACACACTTTTTGGAAAGAGGACTGCTGAATGAAAGGGAGCTCTGTTGCAAAACACCTCCCTGGCTACAAAGGCTGGAGTTGCCTGCTAATTTTCACCGGCACCAAAACGACTCAATTCTTGGAGAACCTCCTCAAAGTCAGGTCTCAAACAAAAGGCTTCGCAATGTAATTCTCTCTGCTAATCATCCCTTTCCCTCTCTCTGCTAATCATCTCCGTTACTATAACTAGCTGACAGGTTGCAACAGAAGTTTAAAGAAGCGGGGGCTAGGAGAACTGCAAGTTTAGTATCCGTCTGCTTACCTCCACAACTTCAGCCTTTAAACATCTGCAGCAACTGAGAGTCAACCACACTCCTTGAAAATGAGCCTGTGGTCTTACGAATCTCCTGATGTAGAAACTTTATTTATTATCTTTTTCTTGGTTTCCTTTTGCTACTTCAGCTTAATGTTCTGTGTCGGTGAAAGTACAAACAGGTCATCATGACAATGCTGGCAGTAGCTCTTGAGCACAGTGCATGACTTCTGCTGCAGGGCAGTAAAACTTGTAGGGCAAGGCACAGTACCTTTTCCTGCACTGTTCTTCATACTAATCTGTGCTGGGATTGCACAACATACTCTTTTACCAAAGCTTTTGGTGTTACGTTATATGCCCTGAAAAATTCGTAGGCTTTTACCCATGTAGTGCTCTATACTTCCCTGCTGTTCTTTTCCTTCATCATTAAAAGTAAAACCAGTCAGGTTTTTTCCATCTCTCCCATCATTTTTATTGTGATTTTCATATTTTCCTTATTAAGTAGTTACCCTAGGGAGACTTCCTTTTTACTGGAACATACAAAAAAAGCTGTAAGTGCTCTTAACATTTCTGGGGAGGAGGAGGGAGAAAGGGGCAGAGGAAGCAAATTTAGGCTGAGGTCACAGAAATATATATGGTGTGTTCAGTAATATGCCTTGCATCATCTCTACTTCTTTTTCCATAAGCAACAAGATATTTTCCCTTGCTCTCTGCCTACTCCCCAAATCAACATAAGCTGTTAAAAATAAGGTACCTGGCTGTTTGGAGCAATCTCCATCTGGCAGCTGCTGCTGCTGGGCAGGGGTCGGACTAGATGACTTCTGAAGGTCCCATCTGCACTTGTTCTCTAGAATTGCTGGGAAAATAAAGTCAAACTCTAGATGCAGGCATTCAAGTGCTATAGCAAAAGTTGATGCCATGTCAGAATAAACTGGCCACCTCGCTTTGGGAAGAGTTCTATTATGGCCTTAATGCCAACAAGCAACCAACCAAAGTTCATCAGTATTCTCTGGGGGTGAGAACAGCAATTCAGGATAATGAGAAATGCTTGTGAAGTCTCAGGGAAGGGACCACTTAGATATCTTTGAACTCTTGCTCTTAACTGAAGCTCTGCTTTAGGCTGGACTGACTAGCCTGAGCTTCCTCTGTCTAAACCAATAAACAACATTGCAAAAGGGATATCTGCCTTCTACTGCATGATCTCTATGGGAACAAAGCTGTATGGGGTCCTAGATGGGATTCTCAACAGGGCAACAAAGCCAGAACTTTCAGCTCTATAATTTCCCAGAACTGAGATGCTCTTTTTTCTCACATCCTAGGTAAGGACCATAACCCTCATATGAGAGAAACAGCATTTCTCTGGAGGCAAACAGCTATCAAATTATTTATACAAAGTAGAACAGCTCCCAGAGGAGAGACTGAGACAGACAGATGCAAGCATACCAGTATAGCTGAGTGTTCAGGGGTATTCACCTGAGAGACAGAAAAAACTAGTTCAAGTTTTGTCCATTTATATATGTGCAGACACATACATAGATATGCAAATATGCATGTGAAAATCCATTTATATGTATACACGTATGCATATATACATGCTAAATACACCCCATAAATGAAAGAAAACTGTATGCACATACATTTGATATATGTATATATATACACTATATGAATATATGTCTTGCATGCACATCATAAGATTTCCACCTTGGCTCTAGGAGCTGTGTAAGTATAAGTCAGTCCAATGGTTCATTCTTTCAGAAACTTCCAGTTTTAACTAACCAGAATCAAGTGTACACAAACACTTTGGTAACTGTCCAACATGAAGTATGAGAGCTTTCCTGCACACAGTCATCAGTGCTATAGTAACAGAAATAATACCTGCACCTACGAGGTTTATCCAGTGCTGCATTTTGGTGGCACAGGATGTTCTTTTTCAACAGAATTACTTGTCAAGAAATTAAATCATATCATCTGCTGCTGCTGCTTTCTCAGGGGATGAGTTACATGCCTGTAATCCCACCACAGAGTCAGGCCTGCTCTCTGGATGCTTTTAGCAACACCTGCAGGCCCTGCTACACACACTAGTTAGAATAATGTAATGCTATTTGGAGGGTAATGGGCAGGACTACTTTCTAGGGAATATTATTTCTGTATGGAAATCTCCTCTTAATTCATTTCAGAAAAGCCGTCTCTGATATAGCCCAAGTGTGTGCAAGAGAGCAGCCAGATGCTTCACACCAGAGACTCTTCATCTCCAACCAGCAGTGCAGGGAGCACTTCCTATGAAACACCAGCGCTATCAGACCTCCAGCGGCTCTTTTGGTTTAGAGGAGGGTCTGATAATCATGTGGACCAAGTCTGGCCAAATATTTACCTAGGAGATGCGTAAGAACCTATGGTCCTGTTGTTGAACTATTATTGGTCCGTGGGAGAGGGAGGAAGGGGTGTGGTACATTGGGGAGCTGCTTTTGGGTCTGCAGGAATGTTTTTGCTATGCAGGCTTCCAAAACTGGTAACAGAAGGAGTTTGCATGTCACAAAAAACATGACATACAAAATGGTGTCATACTCACTGTGCGTCTGAATGGGGTTTTCCATATTCTGTGTACTGCAGGGGATTTGGCAGGGTAAGAATTGTTTGTATTCTAGACAAAAGTCTTAAAGAACCCATCTCAAATTGGTGTAAACTCTGAAATGCACTATCTATCTACCCTGGAAACTGTGCTCTAAGATTGCAGATGAGGATAGTAGCCCTTACATTTAAATAGGAGTAGCAGGATCAGCAGCCAGATGGAAGAGAGCTTAAAGGAATTATATAATAGGGATTTTTCCGGTTGAAACCCAAACTTTCTTTCAAGGATGGTAAAACTGAAAATATCAAACAGGAATTCTCATGCAAATACCTTATTCTTGCAACAGCTGCCATTTATTGCCATTTGTTGCTATTTGGATTGCTGCAGATTACATAGCTCATCAGCTTATTTTTTCCCAATTCCTCCTCCTTGTGAATTTGTTACTTATGGATCACGGTTCTGTGCAATAACTTTAGTACCAGTTCATGTTGGGCAGGGGAGAGAACCTGGCTGGTAAACATGATGTGATGCAGCCACTTCATTTCTGAACCAGGAATGACGTGCTGCTGCATCTGTTCTCACCCTTGTGACCCATGCACACTATGAATGAGAGATTAGAACCTGCTAAACAACTGTTTTCAGGAAAATCTCAACCACTTTATACATTAAGCCATGTTCCCAGGAACTACCTGCTGGGAGGCATTTTCTTAACTAACAGTACCCACTGGCAAGTCCGTGTTCTTGCTCCTCTCCACACCACCATACCATGATTTTCAAGAGTGAAGCCCTATATGGGCTTCTCAAAATCTGCTACTCCGTGAGCAAGATGCAGTTCCTGTATCCTTCCCTAGTGGGAGCAGGCACTAACTTTAAACCATGCTATGTTAGCAGGATGTTAGGAGTGTTGCCAATGAGCTCTTCGCGTCTTTAAACAGGTGGGCTGCTAGGAGCAAAACTACTCTTCAAAGCCTCAACATTACTCATATCCTTAATGCAGCAGATGGGCCATATAACATCAACACAGGAGCCAAATATTACGAAGATCTGCAAATAGAGTACTATGGAATAGAAGCATTTGATGATCCTTCCTTTAATTTAAGTATCTTTTTCTACGATGCTGCCAATTTCATCAGCAAAGCCTTAAACACCTCAGGAGGTAAGAGGGAGGCAAAGAAGCTCTGGGAGGAAGTTTCAACACGAGCCAAATGGCATCTCAGTGCAGTAACAGGCAGCCAGCAAAGCTCAGATTCAGCCCACAGTTCAAGACTACACAAGCAGAACCGCCACGTGCAGGGTGGGAGAAGGGTGCCTGTGCCACACACTGCAGAGAAGGTGGCCATGGCCAGGCCCTGGAGAGCTGGGGAAGGCTGGCTGCCCCAAGCCCAGCATGATGGGAGGAAGTGAGAGGCAAGGACAGAGGTTATGGCACTGTGGGCGCTCTCCCACCTGCCCAATTCCTGCAGGAACTGGCAGGATCCATGTGCCTCCACATGCACCTCACACCCTGGCAGGAGCTTCAGCCTGGCCCCACGTAGTGCAGCCCTGCTCTTGCTCCTGATGCACACAGATGGGAGCAGTGGCACTCAGATGAGAGCAGCAGCACTTCAGCGCTGGCTTAAATGCTTCACATGCTTAAGTGCTTCACAGAATTGGAGCTTTATTCAGGCTGTCTATTAAGCTAGAGAAGCAGCAGCAGTTAATGAACTAAGTAAAAAACTACGAGCCTGACCCGCAGCCTGCTGAATTTTTGTCAGCAGAGTTTGGATTATGGCTTAGTTATCATAATTTCCATTTGTTCCAGAGTTTGCTCCGACTCTGACTGGCTGCGAGATCTGCTGCTTTCACTAGAGTGCTTTATTAAATCCCCAGTTATAGCTCACACTGGGCTGCTGAGATACAGTAAATTATGAGCCCGTTTTCACAGGCAGACTATCCTACAGAGTTTATGGGACTTGTCAGTGATCACAGCCAGGGCTGGGCCAAAATTTTCTGCCAGAACTGTTGGAGGGTTTTTTTCCCCACAGAAAACTGCGCTAACAAGTTTAGTCACAGAAAGCTTCTCCTTCCACAGAAAATTCCAGCTATTTTAATCTGAGGCCTAAATTAGATGCATGAGGTCAGTATGAATTGCCTAAGATGTATGGCATGATTTTATGCTAATCCTCCCTGAGTATCCACTAATTGTCGCTGTTGTTTTCCGGTGTTTCTAGTGCTTTTTGTCCTTGCTTTAGAAATGCTAAGGCCACTCACCTGCTCTGCCTCTTTTGTTTTGGCAGGTAAGGTGTTTGTGCATTGTGCCATGGGGGTGAGCCGCTCAGCATCTTTAGTGCTTGCCTTCTTAATGATCCGTGAAAACATGACAATCGTGGATGCTCTGAAAACAGTGAGTGCTCACAGAGACATCTGCCCAAATCCAGGGTTCCTCAGCCAGCTCCGGGACTTGGACATTAAACTGAACCAAGAGAGGAACGGAACCAGAGCATCTGCTACCAAAGAGCTGTAAGAGAGCATTGCTGAGAGGACAAATGTTACTGGAGTTTCCTGTATTTCTTTTTAATGAATTGCATCTGTAAATTGAGGATGAAAGTTTATGATACACCAGAATGCATGTTATTACTGAAAGTAGATTTTACTTGATCTGTCCATTTTGCAAAGCCTTCCAAGATTATACTTACGATTGGTTGTGTATTGCATCCTTCACTCTCCACCTTAAAACATTGCTCTCTGCTGGTAAAAAAAAAAAAAAAAAAAAAAAAAAAGAGAAAGAAAAAGATATCAGGTTCCACTTCAGAAATAGCTGTGTTTCAGCAACTAGTAAAGCTCATATCATTTTATGAAGTGTTAGGCTATTTGAGGTGAAAGATGCCATATTATTTATGCTATGATAATGCTTAGAAGTTTTCTTCTGAATGAGCCCCCCCAACCCTTTGCTCCCCATATCTAAGATGGTTGGTATTTTGAGACTTGAGTCTGGTACTGCTTAGTTCTTGCTTTTACAATTGGTGGAGCCCCCGAGTTAGTGGTAAGAAGCTGTTTAAAGGCAGAGCAGCTGGGAAGCAACACAAGCCACTCTAAGAAATTATTCTAGGTCTCCCTATAGTCTTTTTCCTTTGACTGTTCATCAGTTTGGATTTGGGATTTTGGGTTGGTTTTGTTTGTTTGGTTGGTTGGTTGGTTTTTTTCTTCTTCTATGAAAATGCCTTTTTTTGAGAAACCATTCAAATATTGCTCATCTTTCCTGGTAAAAATCATCCAGGAGATGGAGATGTTGTGGAAAATGCATCCAAAGACAAAGAAGGTGGGTTCCCAGCTGAGGCTCCAAACAGCTGCATGGGCAGTGGGAGTGGGTGCAGAAAAGCATATGACAACAAGTTTGAATCTAGCCCAGATTTGTCTGACAGTCCAACATTCTAAAACTTGGGATTTTCTTTCCCCAGAATAAAGGTCATTAACATTGCAACATCGTGTTCTGTGGCATTTGCTTTTGGGAGGGGACTCGAGTGAAAACTGAAGGGACACAGAAATGGCAAGGGAGGTGCTGACAGGCATCAGGCTTTCATCTTTGTGTCTCTGGGCCACCATAAAAGCACTCAATAGCTACTGTCATCTGATGGATCAGTGCTGCCTGGAAACTATGTGAAGCACATCTGGCTCTTGGTTCCCAGTGGACAAACACTCGCAGCACAAAGCCAACTGAGGGACTGCAGTTGTTTGCATTCCTAGTACCAAATTCAGGAATGCAGAGGCATGCATACTCCCCACCGTGTGAGCTGGCTAGTCAAGAAGAGCGCAGCAACGAGTGAAAATGTTCCTTGCCATTCCTAGTGCTGTCTACAAGGCAAATTTTTACCTTCAGGACAGACGACTCAGCACCTTTTATAATGCTTTTTTGGCAATATCTACATCTGCCATACGGGCCAGGCTATAGGAGCGGGAGCACAAGGCAGAGCATGCGGCACTGAGGACCTAACCCTCACTCTGAGGCTGCATCTCAGAAAGTTTTGCTTTGGACTAACCCTATGGACTGGACATCCCTGAGCAGCGGGACAGCAGTGCTGGAGCACTTCTTTGCTTTAGTTCCATGCATAAGGAAACCCGCCCATGAGCTCCCAAGGGTGGCTCTGCAAGGCCAACAAAACCACAGCAAATAGGGATGGTCAGCTTAATAGTATGCTTGAGACCCAAATCAAAACTTAACATATGTGTCTCAGTTACCAATTAATTCTGAGAATCTGATTTCAGCTTACAGAACAAGCTGGGGAAAAAAACCAATGAAACAAAAACCGGTGGATGTGGCTATGGGTCTGCCCCAGCCTTGAGCACAGGAACCCTACCCTATTTCCTTGTGCTTCTCACTGTAGGAAAGCTCCCCTTGCCTTTAGCAGCAGCAGAACTGAGGCCCACCAGGCATTTTCAGCGGTAGGGCGAAAGGCACTGCTGAAGATGCTGTGGGTACAAGAGTACATGCAAATTAAACACATTTCACGCGATAAAAACGCGGGTTGTTGGAAAACCTGCATGTTTCTCCGACGATAAATCGCTGTGAAGACTGCAGAATAACACACAGAGCGTGGTGCCTCACGCTGCGGGGGGACACGCTGCTCTCCCCCGAAGCCCCGGCGCGGCCCCGCAGCCCCCCCACCGCCCGCAGCACCGCATGTTGCCGCCAGGTGGCGCCGTTGGCACGGCACGGGCGGCGCCCAGGCCGCAGCACCAGCGGTGCGGTGCAGTGCGGTGCTGTGCGGCGCGGCGCGGCGGGTGCTGCCCAGCCACCCCGGGCCTCAGCCCCGCTTCAGCCCGTTTGTTCCGAATGCGGATCAAACCCGGAGGGAAGCGGAACAGCCATTGGCATGTGTCCGGAGTAAAACTGCTCCCCCCCCCTTCCCCCGCCCTGGTGCCAGGGGTAACCCGCACCCCGCAGTGATGCATCTGCCGTGGTAAGACCTCTCCTGGGAAGACAGGCTGAGAGAGATGGGTTTGTTCAGCCTGCAGAAGGATCCAGGGAGACCTTATAGCAGCCTTCCCATACCTAAAGGAAGTCTACAAGGAATCTGGAGAGGGACTTTTGACAAGAGTAGGTAGGGATAGGACAAGGGGGAATAGCTTTAAACTGACAGAGGGGGGATATAGATTAGACATTAGGAAAAAATGCTTCCCTGTGAGAGTGGTGAGGCACTGGAACGGGGTGCCCCGGGAAGCTGGGGCTGCCCCATCCCTGTAAGTGTTCAAGGCCAGGTTGGATGGGGTATCTGGGGCAAAACCCAACTGTCCCACTGCCATTCACATCTCTAGTGCAAATCCTAGTACTGCCACCAGCACTGTGATGCCCAGGGTAAACGAGCAGAGCCCCAGCAAGGCCAGGTCAAATCTGCTTACACCACCTGAGGATCAAAACTCAGCCTCCTGCTGCTGCTGCCCTCCAGTTGCCTCGCTCTGGCTGCTGCTTGCAGGTTCAAAGAGGGCAGTGAATTATGGTTTATAATTAACACAATTAAAAATAGACTGTGGATAAGCTGAGCACAGAGAAGCTAGAAATCTGGTGTACAACTGCCACATTAGGAGGAAGCTAAGTAGTATTACTCAAACAAAGGTTATTCAAGACACCGCAGCGCAGGAACTTCAACTACCAGGCAAGTACTTTTAAGCTTGTTTACAAACCAGCCCTCAGTGAGCTCAATACATGCACTGAGCAGCATGAACTTTACCACATCCAGCTCTGCAAGCAGCGAGACAACTGCAGGGCTAGGCCAGATTATCGTTTCTGCCGCTGTACTCAGAAACTCCACATTTGTGAAATTCCAGTTTGCTTTCCAGCTGGATTCCCAGGCTGAGGCTCTCCCACCGAGAAAGATCTTAAATTCAAGGGTGAGTTTCTTTAAATACCGGTCCTACTATATTTAAGTTTCTTACAGATCATACCCATGAAACACTGTACCTGGATTTCCTTCTTCTCAGCTGATGGTCACAAGAGTCATTCCTGGGAAGGGAGAAACTGGCCATCCGGTTACACTGGAGCAAATGTGAAACAGGCTATGAATAAAATGCTGTGCAGCTCAAATACAAAACCTGGGAGAAACAGAAACATTAAGAAGTTTGAGAAGGAGGTGGGAGGGGAATTTTTTTGCTCCTTTTTTTTTTTAAATACTAACTCTTTATAGTTGGGTTTCTATGGATTATTTATTACTAGGATAGAATTTTCAGGCAGAAATGGGATTTTTAATATCAGAGCATTCCTCAGAACATTTTTATTGAGGAAATAATGTTTGTGTGGCTGTGGAAACCATCAGGATGCTTGAGGTAAAAGAGCACAGAAAGAGAAGACTGGGTTAAATTAGTTCCTGCTAAATACCTACTAGCGCACTTGCAGTCTATATGGGGAGCTGGAGACAGAATTGTACTAGGGTAAAAAGGATACCATGTCTATTTATAGCACTGCCTTCAACAGTGTAGGAATTCAAAGGAAAACTCCAACTCAGCACAGTCTTCTTATCATCTTCTTCTGTCAAGATTAAATCAGAGCTGAGATCATTCTCTTCCCCTGCAAATCCGTGCTAGGAAGGATCTGGTCCTTTCTGCAAACTAAAGAACTACAATGGTACAAGCCACTCCAGAGCTCGTATGGTCTGGGCTCTGGAAGTCCTCACCCAGCTGAATGTCACCTCTTTCCTCTTGTTAGTCAGTGGAGGGGGAGAAAAACAGCCTCCCTGCCTTAGCAGGGAAGACCTAAGTAATTTCACCTGTTCTGCATCCCTGTCCCCCTTACCATCACCAGCCCTTCCCTTACACCAGATGCTTAGGAGCACTTGTAAATAAAAGAGTATCATCATACCAGCATCCCAGCAGTGAGTGGAAGAGGAACAGGGTCCTTGCACACTGTCGTGGTCACTCATGGTGTTGCCTACTAAGATGAGGCCCTTACCCAACAGGGGTATGTGCCCTCTTGCCACTGCAGGGCCATCCATCTCTGGGAAGGAGTGGGCTCCAGCAGGTGTGTGTGGCACCTATTTAGCAGTAGAAATTATCTCTGATGTTAAGCATAGAAATGAGAGCAGCCTTGGAAAACGTACTATCAAAACCCCAACCACCTCTCTAAAAATAAGGCAGCCTCCTGGAGTTCCTTATCTCCACTCTCAGCATCGTGGTGGCCTAGATCTTTCCTTCTCATCTTCCACCTTCCCATTTCTCTTTAATAAGAGCTGCTCTTACATTCTTCACAAAGCACTATCTACTCTGCTGTCTTGGTATTCCTCTTTTGTAATTCTGTTATCAAGCTGTCTGCTAGGTGGGGAGCAGAAGGTGCAGGACTTGGTGCTGCCTTTGAGGGACAGGTAATTATTATGTGCATCTGTTCTTGTGGTTTCTGCCTCAACAGGTGGAAAACATGCTGTTCTCTGATGGATTTGCAGCACTCTATGCTCCTGCCTTGTCTTTTCTCTGAAGCCAGGCATGCGGTGTTCCTAAAATAATAAACACAGCCTCACTGCTGCCACGAAAACCCCTGGTAAATATATTTTTATGGGAATGAAATATTAAAGGATTTGAACAGTTATTCACTGAAAGCAAAATATGAGCAGTAAGGTTGGGTAAAGATTCAAAGGCTGGTTTGCTTCCTTTCCCTGGGGCACATCAAGGCTGTACTGTTTGCACTTTAGAGATGGATAGAGGGGAATTACTTAACCCAAAATGATGGAAACAATTCAAACTATAATAATATAGCATGAGAGTTTCTCACATTACATCTATTCCCCATACTGCTGGCTATATTCTGCCTTCAGATTCACGTGCACAACTCTCATTGGATTCTGGAGGAACTGTATTTGAAGCCAAAATGCATTTCATTGTCTTTCTGAAGTCTCTCTGTGGTTTACTTGCTAAATCCTGAGCTCAAGGACTGGGGACAAAACTTGTCTAAACATTTCCCAGAGTCTGTCTCTGTGAGATTCCCATCTGCTGTGTTTTATGTTGAATTTCATCTTCCTACTTCCCTGAAAACACAAAGCAGAAACACGTTTCCTCTGCCCTGGAGTGCAGGAATCACCAAATTTCCCAGCAGGTTTTCTCACAACATATGATAGATCCAAGTTTGTCTAAAAACGCTACAAGCCGCTTGTGGAGTAGAAAGGGAGGAGACCATAAATGCGGGCCAAGTTTTGGAGTGTTATGAACACCCCCCATCCTCCAAAGGGACTCCATATCCTGTTTCCTCTCCCAGAAATTTCACCTGGCTGTGGGTTTCATTAGGAGAAATACACATTGCTCCAGTCCAGGCTCTAAGTCTTCGGTTTGTGCTTCCTGCTGACACTGCAGAGACTGAGAGAGCCACAAAAGCCAAGTCTGACCTGAGGGCTTCACATTTACTACAATAGTAGAGCAAATTAAATGGAGAGCACGTTAAGCCGGTTGGGAGATTGTTGTTGACCAACAAATCTTCATTAAGGTCTCACACCAAGCTGTGCTGTATCTCTGCTGAAACTGATTACTGTGTCTCCAATCTGTGTTTCAACTATTTCTCCACCAGGCCTTAAAGAAATTCAAACTTGCTTTAGGTCTAATTAGAAATAAAACACAATATTAATCCACTGTGCATGCACCCAGGTTGGAGGTGCTGGTGTATTATTCAAACAGACCAAGCTCTGCTCTGTTCACCACCAGTTATTTACTGCTCTGGGTTTTGCTAGCTCTTTTATTTACTGCTAGCGTTTCACAGGGACTTTGTGCACTGTTTCATGGGACTTTCTGGATTACTGGTTTGCATTACCAAAGACAAAATCTGAGATCAGTTCCTGGCACTGCGCTCCAGACATTTCAGCTCAAGAGCCACCAGTGTGAACACCAACAGTTCATACGACTCACACCTCCCCACAGCAAAGCCTGTGCTCGGCACAACAGCAGCTTTTGCAGGATTAGAGCAAAGCCCTTTCCTGATATTCATGACAGAAGGGAGGCTACCACAACTAGGGCTTCTGACAACCTTCCCCACAGACCGCTACTAGAAATACAGCTCCACAGGTAAAACTCAGGTGCCAAGCTACTCTGCTGCATGGGCTTTAAAAACACTGACCAGTTTAGGCCAGAGAGGTTTGAGGAAAAGGTGTAAGGGAAAGCAAGGGGAATTAAACAACAGTACTGAGAGTTACATAGCTTTAGCTTATGCAGTGTACACGAAGAGTAGGATCTTCTGCCACAGACTGCCCTTGCCCTAAGGTAAGGTAAGAAACATTTATTAGGTATTTATCTTCTAAATATAAGGTAAGAAATAAAAGGTCCATACATGACTGGGGGAGTTAGCCTTCAGTATTATTCTTTGCCAGATAACATTTATAGCAGGTAAACTATATGTTGGTCATGGAGATTGGCTGTACTCCGTACCATGTTGTCCTCAGAGTCAGCTAACACTTGAAGAACACGGATGGGACTCAAACTTTCCTGTATCAAAGAGAAGGCACTGATTATTTGGGTTTATGCAGCAGCTTCCCTGGAGCATGCAGATTGTTACTGTTCCTGGCACTTGGGTACTGCAAAGCAACCTCCCCTTCACAAAGCTGCCTGTTGCAGCCCAGGCAAGACTGAAGAGTGCAACCACAGCAGCTGCCTTCTAATGGGATCTGAATTATCTTTTTGGTAGTGGTTAATTGGTTTCTATGTTCTAGAAGAAAAAGTGTTCTGTTATTTTTGTACCAGGTGATCTATGACATCTGGGAGCACGTATTTTAAACTGCTAGTTTGTTTTAGAGAAGTGGTAAGAGTGAACCTAAAGGACAAATGATTGGAAACGCCTGTAATCCCACGAGCCGACACAACTGCTGGGAAATTCTGGACCTCAAATCAGCTGTGCTACAGAATATGATGAGTTCCTATTTTTTTTCCCCCCTTCAGCAGACTTAGTAGTGAGATTTTACAATGAGAAGAAAGCAATCTGCTTAGCTGAACTGGGATTTCGTCTCCTTCCGTTGCATCTCTGACTATACACATCAGCAAGTAAGTCTCAGCTCTGTTCAGTCTCAGTCTGACCTCTGTACTAGCTTGATTTATTGTTTTTAGTTCTCAAATAGTATATTACACTGTACCCCAAAGGGTCTGATTAGAGCTGGCCAGTATTTTAATGATTTATGAGGGGCATCTGGGATTGTGTAGCATACGTGTTGTGTCACTGCTGTAGGAGGAATCTGCATTGATCATACCAGCATGCTCCAAGACAAGAGCGTGTCAAATTCCAATGAGCTTTACTTCACAAACCTGATTTGACAGGTGGCCAGGCTTGCACTGGGACTGACCATAGTTCTCATGGTGGGAATAAAACAAAACAGCTGGATTGCCTCTAACCATTGCATTATGAGAGGATTTCCATTACTTTCTGTTGTTCTATTTCTATCTTGCAGTGCTTAAGGAGGTGTTTATCCTTCCCAGTTCTGTAGCCAAAAAACCTGAGCAACAGGAGCTTGCTGTCAGCTCTGTGGTTTATCTTTCTGCCAGAAGATACTGGTGAGAAATACAGGCTACTGGAACTAGTCTTCTAAACCTCTCCAAGTCCTACCATGGCTATCACATTGCTAGAAAGGCTCAAATCAGAGAGGCTGGGATAAGAGAGAGAAAGAAAGAAGAAGAAACAATTGGAAAGACTGTGCAATTGTTTTTAAGCCATAATGTCACTTCATTTAATAAGGGATCGTGCTACTTTTCCTTTTAGGGTATCTCTAAAGAAGGACTTTGCAAGCACTGAAAGAGGTATTAGGAATAGAGCACAGTTTTGAGCACCAAAGCCAAAAGCTGCTGAAGCATTCCTAGGAAACCTCATCCCCCAGCACGGAAATCCAAACATGGTCATGACTTGAACCTCTTAAGGCAAGCTGCCCTTGACTCGCTGGAGGTGGGCACAGCTTTGAACCCCAATTAAACCTGAGGGTGACTCCCTGCCCAGGTTCAGCTATCACTAGCAGTGTTTGGCAGCACTCTGCCTCTGGGTTGCCTCCCAGCTCAGACTTGTAGTGCAATGTGGAAAAATCACTTACCATTTCCACCTGTGCAGCAGGAACAGAGTGTCTTCCTCACAGGCTCCCTGTGATAGCAACTATAAAATGCATTCCAGTGCTCAAGAAACACCATGGAACCGTGGCTGCCTACCTCCTGCTGTTCCCCTACCTCCTTCTTAGCCCGTTACTCAACCCTCAGGCTATGCAGGCGTAGGGATATGTGTCTGCTTGTCTCCTGTAATTTGGGTAGCGTAGAGCTATCTTTGTGGTGCTGGTAGAGACCCCCAGCACAAGAACAAAGAACAGGGAAGCTGCCAATGCCCCCAAACAGAATAGACCCCAGAAAAAGGCATTATATTGTTTTTAAGATAGAACATACCAGAGCCAGTCACAGGGGAGGAGGGCTTTGCGTTGTGCCATCTTTTTGGTTAAAACCGTGGGGCAGAAACCATTCATTTGTGCTGGCATTCTTTGAATTCTGAAGCTTGATGTTACCAGCACTGTGCTGGAGGACACTGCTACATTAGTTATTGTTACAGCACCCTCATTCACCTTCAGATGTGGCCTGCTAAACGCTGATGGGAACACAGGACACCAGCCTAAGGGACTGCATTGGAACAATGGTTCTGCGCAAAGCACAGCACAGGAAATCCTTGGTCTCTGCTGAAGCGAGAAACAAACATGAGTTCTGCCTCAGATCGTTTTGAAGGTGACCTGGGAAAATTAGATCAGGCCACACCGAATAAGTCTGAAGAGTAAAACCACAGCTGAGGGGCTGGAAAGAGCACCCAAGCAGCATTTTGCTCTTCTCTCACTAAGCTAGATGCAGAGTGCCCAGCAACCCATCCGTGGCTTTCTTGTGTTGCGTTTGGTTGGAACGGAGACGTCTGGATTGACACCCCTTGCAAAGTAGACAGTATGTGAAAGAGTGTAGTAGTAGGGCTTCTTGGCAGCTGCAGTTTCACCCCAAACAGCCACAGAGAGGGAGCAGAGAATGTACCCTGTGGCGTACAGCACGAACAGGCTCTGCTTCCCACACAGCGACAGCGCTGAGGCTGAAATGCATCACCGCAAATGTGAGCCTCCAAGTCCACTGGATCTGCTTCAGAGAAATAGACTCAGCACATTTCAGCCAATCTGTGAATAAACCCAAGCTTGTACCTCTCTGCAGGGTCATGCTGTACTAACATCATCCAGTAATGAGAGCACCACACGCTCTCTGCAACTGCAGGCTGCAAATATTGGGAAAGCATTACTAAAAGTCATGAAAAAGCAACTAGGGTTTTTGTTGTTCAGGGAGGACGAAGGCTTTGGAGTGGCTGTACCAAAACACCAGTGTCGGCCAGACAACCCAGCTGGTTACTGGCAGCTCCAATAGGAAATTAAAGGGGCAAACATTACTCCTGATTTACAACAACCTGCAGCAGCTTGCCAGCCTATCTTTCAGAAATGTTCCAGCCTTTGAGTTTTTCAGTAATCTTCTGAAACTTCTGAGGCTGCTTCCAGGAGGAAACACAATTTAACCATTCAAATCATCCTGGCTTTTACCTTGGACAAGTCATTACTGGAGATAGTAGAGATACAGTGATCCTACAATCCTTGTGCTCAGTAGAGACAGCCTTAACACAGAACTGACTTTAAGGCAAGCTTGTCTTCAAGTAGGAGCATAGGGATAGCAAGAGTGTCTCATGAATGTAGCATGTCCAGGAGCTGTTTAGTGCTACAATATGGTAAATGGGGTTCTTGTTGTCTCAAGAGGGAGTGAAAAATATCAGTACTGAATGGAAGAAGGAGTTACAGACTGTCAGAACTGATCATTGGTCAAGGATGACGGCAGAAGTACATTGCAGAAGATGACACTAGCAATGATGTTTCATATAAGAGCGGTAGCCTGGCAGGGAGCTAGAGAGATTCTCAAATATGGGCATGCTGTTGCAGTAACAAATAGCATGGCGATGTGGTAGATAGACCAGCTTTGACTGTCCTTGAGTCCTACAACTGACTCATATGCAGTGTGTCTGATTCTTTACCAGCTCAGGTTGGGTTAATGGGTGTAAGGATGCACTTGGCAGCTGAGAACACAGGAGTACCAAGCAGCTCCAAAGGGACCGGTTTTGCAGCTGAACTTCTCTGCTCACAGCCAAAAGCCCCCACATCTTTGCTGGGACTAGGGCTGGAGGGGAACCGACTTCCCTTTGCTTGCTTGCCAAGAGCCAAGTTCAGGTCCCTTAGAGCTCTGCAGTGCTCTCGCTTCAGCAGATGACTTCATGAACACCTACTGTTGGGAGGAACACGGCTCCCTGCACGGCTTTAAATGTTTGTGTTTCCCTGCATATGCCGATGACATCATTGCCACCTGAGGGCCCGAACTCTGGTCTTGGCAGGTAAAAGCCTTTCGGGTCACCTTACATTGGGGTTCTTGCTTTCGATGCATATTTATGTAATGATTGCTAGATGGCTGTAATTACATGACTGTAAAGCACCACCTAAAATGCACTAGTAATAAATTCTTAATAGCTAATGCTATAACAAGCAGTTACAAAAACTATATCATAACATGCAGATTGTTAACAGTGGCTGGGCCTGTTTAATGCTCAATTTTAAATAGTTACAATGCACACTATTAAAATGGCATGTAAAATTTGTAACTAGTAAATAAAAGGTCTGATTCAGCAACAAAATACAACCAAGCTCCAGTGGTAAAGAAGCCACAGAAAAGCTTGAGGTAGATGAGCCATCTCTTATCTGCAGCACTCTTCTGGTGGTACTACCTACCCGCCATGGTTTCTGTAAAGCATACTGCATGTGCCCTTACCCTGCATGGTGTCCTCTCTGTCCCTGCCTCTGTTCGGCCTCAGAAACATGATTAGGATCCCATTTGTATTACAAAAATGCAACTCTGTCCAGAAAACCCTTAGTTTTGCATTCCATGTGGAAGGGGTGGGTCAGGGAAAAATCCATTTAGCTGCACATAATTTTACCTTCTCTTATACAGTCAAAGCTGCAGTGTGGGCAATGTCTCTATAGAGAGGATTTCCTGTGGCTAAAGAATAAATGTACATGCAAGACCCAGAAAAATGAGCAAAATCAGCAGGTTGCCTGGTTTTGCACGTTTGGTACCACATTGCTGCACATGAAAGGATGGCTGCTTCTGTCCAGCCACCACCAGGAGCCACACACATGGATGGCAAATACAAGTGTAATAACCAGCTAATGGCAAGAGAATATTTTATACTACAGTTACAGACAAAAATGAGGCCACCCTGCCTTGGGGCCTGCATGACAAGCATGAAAGAGTCAAGGCTGTTGCCTTGACTGTCAAGGAAGGTTTGAGCCCTGCTGGCTGGCCCACAGACTTGCTATGAGGAAATTAGACATTTTTGAGGCTTCTGAGGCCTGGCAGCCTGGAACATCAGTGGAAGCTGTGGTAAGCTCAGCATATTTGAGAACCAGGATGGGCTGATTAATTTCTTCCTTACATCTGAGTAGTGCTTTGCATCAGAAATGTTGCTGCTGATTTGCTTGGATGTCCCACAGAGGAAAATTCTACTCGGACAAAGGAGAGGTGTCATGATCCCGCTTCCACTTAGGGTGGAAAATTTGGTACCAATGCAATACTGAGGGGAAAACCCCCAATCAGATAGTTGCCTTTCCTTGTGATCCTCAAAGCTTCCTAATACAGAGATTAATTTACTCTACTCCTCAGCGCAGGCGCTGCATCATGGTCTGTTGAAAGGAAGTCCACTTAAATGGATTTTGCCAAGTCACACCAAGTGGGTGCCTTACCCTAAATGTATAGCTGGGTTAAAGTTGTGGGTCTGGAAGCCTCTACTAAATTTAGAAGTGCTGTTCAGATTACATCCTCCAGCTGCTGGAGAGATTTTCTTACAAACAGTTGGCTACTCAAATACTTCATGCCTCCCTGGAAACTGCCTCTATCTCAGCTTTCAAGTCCAGCCAGCCCGACCTCAGTCATCGCTGTATTTGATTCATACCATCTATATCCCAGAACGCTCCTAGCAATTGATAAATTATGGTTCCAGCGAGACTATCGGGTTAAACATCAAGGAAGAAAGAATGATGACAGTAATACTTGTCATTTGTGCAGAGATGTAGCAACACAAACCCTCTCTCAAACATACGTTATCTTGGAGGAATCTTTCCAAGGGATAGGCTGAGAAACATTTATGGCTTTTGAATGCATGATAGGCATGAACTTGACATGACCTACTTTGGCCAAGCCCTGGGCTTCAGCCTGGTCTTTTACCACCACAAATCAGCCTATTTGAAGTGCAGTCAGACTGATATCTTCACTGAGATGACAAGGTTACAGCACATACTGGCTTGAGAAAAGCAGGATGTAGAGTATATTGTTCTCAGGATTTAAAAGCCAGAGGAAAATGGCTATGTTCTACCTATACACAAAAGCCAATACAATGCCTGGGATGATTAAAATATTCAATACATCATTGGAATGAAAGTACTGACATCCTTATATTAGACTCAAATCCCTCCTTTATCTTGGCATTGGAAAATGCAAGGAAAAGCGGAGGATATAAAAGCTTTCTACTAAATATCCTAGTCACAAGAGTTGGTTTTTCCTCCTGACTTCCCACAGCATCATACTCCAGGGCTTTGTGTCATGCCATCTCACCCTTCACACCATCCTCTCAGCTTAATCTCATACCAGTATAATGCCAAACTGTCGAATTACACTGACTTTTGAGTTTGTTCTTGTTTAAATACTATGGTGTTGGAGAAGTTAAATAAAAGGTGGCACATGTTTCCAAGGACTGAGATACTGGGGCCCTTTCCTCAAGCACCGCACTGAACACCACTTGTGGATAAAGCTGTAGTCACTGAATAAACTGAAAAACAGCCAAGGTGTCCACAGTATATGCAATCCACAGGGGCATTCACTGCTGGGAAGAGAAGAAGCCTGAACAGTCAGGAAGAAGATTCTCTCTGGGGCCTCTTACAGGACCACTTTCCTATCTTCTTGTGTTAGTCTCCTCTATAAGGAGCCATTGACGTGGCTGCTTTCATAGCCTAACTACAGCAAAGCCACTAATGGGTTTCCAGAAAGGCAGCTACAGATGCAGGCATGGCACGGTGATATGTATGGCCTGTGTCATACTCTAGGTCACTGTAGATCAGCAGAATGACCTTCTGCTCTGTGATAGGCTTCTTTGATTGCTATTCTCCTGCTAGTCATAATTAAGGAAATTCTATTACACAGTTCAGATACAATTACAGTTGTAGTACAAACCAATTCCAAATTAATCTAAATATAATGCTAAAATTTCTCCTACGTGATTGAATAATTACTGCAATACAACTCCAGTAGGGCAAAGATCAAGAACATTTCGTATGAATATCATTCAGAAACTGGCATTTTAAAATTGTATTGCACATTCATACGACACACATCATAGAAACAGATCAATTACAAAACGTGGATATAGAGGAATTGAGCTGAGAATCATTAAAAACATATTTAAAAATGAAGAACAACCACATTATTACATATAATCATTTCCCTTTCACACTAATTTGTTTTAATCTATTCATGCTCCTTATAAAACATTACACAAAATTTTAATCATAGCATTGTTTTCCTTAAATATGTGCATTTCAGTAAATGACACTTGCATGTATAAATTTAGTGAGTTAAAACATTAGGCTGGTGCTAGAACTGAGCAGTCATTTATTCAGGAAAAAATTGCCTTGTTTTCCTGTCTGTGAATTTTCTATGGAAAGCTATTATTTTTTTTCAGTGTATTCATTATTCAACATATTAGTTGAATAGTCCTACAGAGACTTTTCTGCTTTTGAATCATTCACAGCCTGTTAGTTCCAATTATTTCACATTTGAAATCTGAACCCCAGTCCTTCCTTTTTATTGGACAGAGTTTACATGAACTGATGCTATTCTCCAGGAATAAAAAGAATGTGACCAGAATGCAGATTATATGTTTTGTACATGGCATCAGCAGTTCACGTCTGTGCTTCAACAGGAGTAAATTTCTTAGCTATAATGCAAGACCAATGTGAGCACAAGCTGAAATTCATCTAAGGACAATTCTAAGAAGCACACCCCTCTTATAAAGACCATAATTCTACAACTTTAAATATCCAACAAACAAACAAAAAACCCTGACAACTCTGAAGAAGCACTTTTCCCAAGGTGTGCTATACCTCAGTTATCCACGCAGCTGTTACAGGGATGGAGTTATGGACCTAGAGAGCACAGATCCCACAAGGGCAGGGCGAGTAAGTTGCCGCCTGTCCTTCCCCACCTGAACGACACAACATTACCAGGGCTTTTGGGCAGTACCCATAAAAGCGATTCTTCACTCCCATGAGGCTTAGGAAAACAAGGCTGACAGCAGCCTTCAGTCCTGAAAATCAGTGTATTTATACGGTGGAGAGGGTGAGTACATAATAAGAGAAAAACCCTAAACAATTGAAAGCAGTTTTGTAAGGGAGTAAGTGCGTGCCCTAGAGTGGTCATTAGCCACACTGCAAGGAATGAGATAGATATATCAAAAAAGGGGAACATTTGCTGCAGATATTATGAGGTGGGAAGGAGGCTGTTATTCTTGAAAGTATGTAAGGAACTGGCAGATGGCCTTACGGACAGGACACAGGAAGTGGAAGTCCCATTTCTGCTGCAGACATCCTGTATGGGATCAGAGAAATCATGCCTGAGATTACAAACACAGTAGAACTGGGGTGGTGAGTGTGAAATCAGCTACCAAAATCAATAGATGTCCATTCCAGTATGGAAATTCCTCCATGCCTCCTCTTGTATAAAGCCGTCCAAAATGGGCAAGAACATCTGCTTTTGTTTTCACAGTAAAAGCTGACACTGGAGTTGATATGCACATTTGGGAGGCAAGCACATTCCACAGTGGAGCTTTTTGTAATACAAGCAATACAAAACTATCCTGGGAACATCATTATTTGGTGAAAACTTACTGTATTTAAGAGGACAAGGCGGCCTGTGAAGGTAGCAGAACAAGGTGTACCAAAAGAGCAGAGTCCCTCTTGGCAGCTGGGTGGCAAGGCAAACCACCCCAAGTCTATGGCAGAAGGGTGGCTTCTCGTCCACATTGAGTGGCCTAACACTGACATGACAGTCACTGCTTCCCTCCATTTCTGTGAGCATTTCAGGGACTTAGTTGCTCCATTTCTCTTCCGGCAAAACAATGCATTGGTGTAAAGGTGCAATTAGCTGCCAGAGCAGGCTAGTTTCTCCCTGTCTTTGTGCATGCAAAACCAAGTATTTTTCGACAAAATTACACCAAAAGGTGAACTTTGGGCTAGCGAAAGTACCTTGATGGGAAACCAGGAAAACCTTTCACCACAGTTAGTGTTTGGAAAGAAATTGTCAGTAGAGGTGCTTGAACATGATAGAGATGTTCAGCAAAAAGATGGCAGATTTCAGGTTTGCTGTCCTGGACTGTTCTACCCTAAACCATCCCTCTAATTATTCATGCAAAAGTCATTCAATAGACAGTTCCAGAGCAAGACTTTGATTCAGTGGCTACAACTTCACCTATGTCCTAAACAGATGCTTCTGTTCTAAAGCTGCATGAGTTGACAGACTTCCTAATATCTCTGTAATGCAGATGCTTGACTAATGCTTAGAACATAAAAAAAAAATGTTTTCATAAAACAGAACTCTGGTAAAAATAGAATTTCTATGCCCCTCTTAAAAAATCCTCCCAGCAGTTCAAATGTGTATCTAACACAAGGAACCACTATTTCAAAAGATATGTCCCACATGGGAACAGAGATAAACTGAAGCTTAAAAAAGTGGTTTTCCTTGTAACCAAAGCACTTATTTCAAGATCAGAAATGGGATTGCTCTCAGAGGGGGCAGAGAGGAGAGCAAATGAAAGAGCCTGTTAGAAAGAACAGGCTAATGCTCATATGAATGGCAGCTGGAATCACTGTAACATACCCATGTAGATTTTTTCCTACAATGAACGTTGGCCACGAGGACAAGTATGGCTGGTAACTGCCACTGGAAAGAATCAAAATACTCCTTAGAGTTTCCCTGTTGAAGCTGACAACTAAGAGCTAACCAGTGAATCTTGCATGACCAAATGCTACATTTGTAGCTACATTTACCCCACATTTTCTGCAGCATTACCTCTTTCTACTGGAAAGCAGAACTCTCACACTGGCATATCGAGGGCTGGGCTGCTCCACTGCAATAACAACAGTGTCTACAGTTCCAGACAGTATGAACTTCCCCACTTCCTATAAAAAAATGTAATCCTCAAAAATATAATCATGAACTTTTAATCAACTGTTTGTTATACCTAGAAACAGAAGTTGAGCAGTCAGGTCAAAATAAGCCGCCTTAGGCCTTGAGCCTCATAGTTTGCAAAAGCTTTCGCTTCCAATTTACCATAATAATGTAAAACCTTATTTTAGAAGCACAGGTATTGAAAACACAGCATGGGACTATAAGCCACTGGACTGCCATTGCTTAGATTGCAACAGTACTCCCAAGTCCAGCTGCGGCCTCTGCTGTGATAAGCTATCAACGCACAAGAGAAAGACGCTATCAGTCCCTGAGGTCACCCTCTCACTTGCTGTGAGCCACTGTAACTGTGGGCAAGCTTTGTGAGGTGGTAAGGGAAGGCGGTCTCAGAGATGCCTCTGGCTTGCAGTGAATGTCTGCCCTCCACCCTTCAGGATGGCCTGGGACTCCCTGTGCAGCAGGGACTTGCTGCACCCCAGGATAAGGAGTACCTCAAGCCGGATGCCTGGCAGCTGGAGCCGTGCTGGAACGATGTCCCTGGAGGAGCTGCGGTGCCTGCTCTTGAAACACAGCCCCCCCACGGGGCACGTGGATGAAGTCTGGCCAAACCTTTACCTGGGAGACCTGTAAGAGACAGGGAAGGGTTGAAGGTGTTAAGGCAACTCTTAATTTCCACCCTATTTCTCCCTCACCCCCCCCCCCCCCCCCCAAGTCTTTCCCTCTGTGGAAAGTAAGTCCAAGTGTTGAGCAAGGCTGGACTGTGCATAGGATGCTGTAGCATAGAGAAAGGGCATCCTATCTGAAAAGAGTATTTCCTCTCCAGATTTCTCCTCCTCCATTAGTACAGAAGTCCCACACTGCAAAAGCCTAGTGGGGCCATGGCACTGGTACTGCAGGCCATCATTGCAGAGGTAGGTAAAACAAGATCAACCTCATTTCTCCTCACACTAACAGATGGCATCAGTCCCCTGAACTGATGGATGCTCAGCAGAGGTGACTTGTTGAGAAGGCAAACCAGAAAACTCTTGGCTTATGCAAAAATATCACAAGCAGCAGCACCTTTTTATTTTTCATCAGTTGAGAAGAGTCACCTAAGCTGGTGTTTGGGAGAAGACCAGACAGGAAATCTGAAAATCAGTTTCTTTATGGGTCACTTCTGTCTTGAACCATTTTGGTGGACAGCTTGGACCTGACCAACCTGTCAGAAAATAGCCACTAGAGCTTCATGCAGTTTGTAACAAACTGCACAATCAGCAGCATGTTCTACCCTTCATCATGCAGCAGGTGAATGTAACCAACTGTCCTTCCTCCAGGCATATCGCTCGTGACAAAGTGCAGCTGAGCCGAATGGGCATCTCCCATGTTGTGAATGCTGTTGCCGGGCGATCTCACATCGATGCTGGACCCGAGTTCTACAAAGACCTGCCTGTGGATTACTATGGAGTAGAAGCGGAGGACAACCCAAACTTTGATCTCAGCATTTACTTCTACCCAGTTGCTCGACACATAAAAGCAGCGCTGACTTCCCCACGAGGTAACTAGACCATCTGTACATGTTGTGTATCTTCTGCATAGCAGCCACGTAGGGCAAGTTATCAAATAGTATTTGACATAACCACCTGCAGATACAGGTAAGAATACCTTGGTTTGGGTATCTCTCAAGTTAGCATCACACCTGCCTCCTCAACTCCCACAGAATGGAAGTTCCCTTGTTCCCCTGGAACAGGGAAGGATGCACTGACAAGGCTTTCAAAGGGGCCTTCCATATGCCTAGTGCTATTCCTTAGCAAAAAAAACCCCACCAAAATATCAGGTATGCTTTATTATCTCTAAGGAAACACTGACCTGGGAGGAGGCACATAGGCTTGATCTTTTCAAAGTAGTGATGGGGTTTTAAATATAAGCTAGGATATGGTAAAAAGAGAAGGGCAAGTATCATATTTGAATAAGAGTCAACTATAATGCTGTGCAAGCCCCACAAACACAGGATATGGAAGAACTTGCTGGGAAGCAGTTCTGTAGACGAGAACCTAAGCAACATCACCAGCCAGGAGATAATGCTATTGCTAGAGAGTGTATAACCTTGGAATAGGAAAATAGCTTGCAGAAGCCTTGGACTTGCTAAACACAGGCCAGGTACAATACCAGAGGCCTGGGACTAGTGGGGGATCATTACTGTTAAGGACAAACCTTGACAAAAGCAAGTCTCCAATGTGCCTCAGAACTGCACAGATACCCGCTCAGATGTGATTTATTAAGAGAACAGCTGTGCACTCAAACTGTTTTGCTTGCATCATGGTGAGCTTCAAAATCAATGAGAGCCCTAGAACACTAGCTAGCCACGTTAATCATGTGCAGCCAGCAGTCTATCCATACCACACAAGCTAGGAAAGGGAGACACAGTAGTGCAAAACAGCGTGCCTCTGTGTTAGATGCCTCAGCTTTTACTGCTGTTTGGATGGCTTAATCCATCCCATTATAAAGTATTTGCCTTTATGCAACTGAGGGCTACATTTGGATTTCAAAACCACTAACATGTTTGGGGAACTTGGATCTGCACCCATTTCTATTGCTATTTCCAACTGAAGAAATTATTGTTGGTGCTCCAGAGAAAGGTGAGATCCAAATCTATTAACGCATGCGTAAGGAAAAAAATGTTCCAAATCAATTGGCAAAAGACAGAAAACACAGATGAATCCTGGTGGCCGCAAAAGCAAACAGAACCAGTCCTTGGCAAGATGGTTGCCAAATACTGAAAGTTACGAGTGCCGAACAAGTTAGGGCTCAAAGCATATTTTATCCCTACTTCCATGCTTTTAGATATTACTTTACTGAACTCCATATGGAAGCAGGGTTCTCGGAATGGAGACAAGGTGAAATTCAATCATACATAGTCCAGCTGTTGCTGACATTCATCATTTTAAGGGAAGTGCAACAGTTTAGAAAATATATAAACAAGCTGTTCTGGAAGCATAATTTCCTGAGCTACAGAAATTTAGCAGCTAAATACCCATGACCTGTGCAGGGATGAGACAGGGAGGGGATTGTTACTCACATCATTTAGAAGAAAAGAAAAAATAGCATTTATTATAAGCAGTGATGCTGAACAAAAAATGATACCAGGTGACAAGAGGCCTGTTCATATTAAATTCAGGATGTAACAAGGTACTTCTCTTTGATTGAGAGTCATCTAAAACTGCTTCTTAACTATTACAAACAAATTCAACATTTTTTTCAATGGAATTAAATTATCTTTTTCACCTGGGAGGATAAGTCAAAGTTAAGACCGTATGAGGCACAAACATACTTAAAACTATGAATCAAACACTCGTTAGAATTAAGTAAGAAGCATTACTCCTATCGCACTTGAAGAAAAATTCTGATGCCTTATACCAGAAGTCCAGAAAGCAGCTTGGTCGGATTTATTGCAGATTTCCAGCTTAGCTGAACAGAATGTGTCTCTGGTGATATAAGGAATTTATTTTTAAGGCAATTTCTTCAAACCTGGATGCCAGAGCATGAGCAAAAGGAAGCAGAGGAACACGCACCCACATGCTCCTGACTGGGAGCTATTTCTTTATAGTGGTCAATGGCTGCCTCATCTCCTGAATGACTTCCTTCATCATCTTTGTGATACAGACTAAGAAATACATGCACTACAATTGCAGCCATACCATATAATCATTGCTTTATGAAACCTGCTTCCTTGGCTGCTTTTCCTTCAGTACAGCACTGCTGTTCCTTTGCCCACCTAACAGAGCTGTTTGGGACGGCCCAGCCAAGAGCGAGCAGACACACAATCTGCCCTCTTCTCTGCAAGGAAAACACAGACAGAGAAGTACTGGCCTTCTCCCTCATGCCCATGCTCAAGGGGCAACAACTTGAATATCAATCTTGCCATTTTGCACGTCGTCTGTACAACCTGCATTTTGCTGGAGTGCAACTAAACCTAAGCTTAAATCAGGAGGGTTTGGTAAAGCCTAGTGGAAGAGGGAGGGAGAGAGAACTTGAGAGCACACATGAAGAAAGCACACCATGAAAATTATTAAACTAACGCCATCCAGAGAGAAAGATTCTGAAGTAGACAGCTTCTCCCTTTACTGACCTTCGAACATGTTTAAAACAGGCAAGTTAAAATCATCCATTAAATTCCTGAAATGGCAAACCTTCTCAGAGGCATCTCCTTCCACTTCACCAAAGAAAATGAAAAGCCAGGCTTCCTCTCCTGCTGCCTTCTTGGTTGTGGTGGTTGTGAAAGAACCTAAACTTCGGAGAAGAAGGCTCCCCTCTCTTGACTCTGCTGTAGGAGCATCACATATATCAGTTTGACCTCCCACTCTCCAGCAGATGACAGCCCTTACCTGTTCCAGGAGGCATAGGAAGAAGGGACACGGCACCACTTAGATCTCTCTGTAGGCTTCTTGCTATTTTCAGCTGTGACACAATAGACACTTGATTAATCAAGAAAAAGACAATTGATTCTGCACCTGGCTACAGGATGGTGGCTAAAAGGTAACAGGAGATGAGAAAACCACAGTGGAGCAGGAAGAGCCCCTGGGGCCCTCCAGCCCACCTGAGCTCTCCTCCTGGTGAGCAGCATAATTCTGCTGGATTCAATGGAATGAGGGTAGCTGGGGTGTTCACTCCAGATGACAGATCTCGAGCCTGGTCTTATGCCAAATTGAATCCATGCTGCAATAAAGCAAAGGCTAGTTCAGGACATTTAGCTCAGTTAATGATGAGTGCAAAAGAACAATAAGATATTATGCGTTTTAATGACTGATTTGTTCAACAACATTGAATTTCCCAACTTGAATTTGGCCAACAAACTTGAATGTGCAAACTTTATCCCTAGTGCAAACCCTTTGATGTCAGTGGAGTTACAGCAGGCATGAGCTGGATACAATATCCATAATCCGTTGTTAAAAACCAAGTGTTATTGTTCTGCACAAATCCCAGGCAGATGACAGTTATTGTCTGCCTCTGCTAAATGTAGCTTGAGATGTGCGATGCAAAATTTCAAGTAAGGATTGCAAGATTTAATAATGCCAGAAGCTAAGTGCCCCCACTTCTCTTCAGCTAATCCCATTATTCCTAAGGGATCCTGTTACACGCTCGGAGAGAAGGTTGCAACACGGCCCTCTAATGTGGGATCAGTCCAACTTCTCTTTGCACTGTATGTTAGAACAAATGGGGACAGGGAAGGCACAGTTGGAGAATGCTATGCTTGCGGCACAGATTGTGTGGTACAGAAGATGTGGTTATAACTTCCTTGCCCACCACATGACAGGGGTATGCACCACGACTGCCTCTGTGAATGCTGCTTTCCCAGGCTGTGGTCCAGCAGCCACCCGGCAATCTGAACCTCCCGTGAGAGGCTGATGCCACACGTGTTACCAAGCCCGCCGCAGACAGCCCACATGGTGCAGACATGCTTCAGGCGCTCGTCAAATGCAGTATATCATGGTGGGTTCGGAGCGCCACTTAACCCGTTTACAGATACTGCTAAGAAACAAGGGCCTGAGCCTGTAAACAGAACCAAACAGCAACACAGCCTTTGTTTCCTGACTCAAGTTGAACATTTGGTTTGTTTGCTACAAATAATCACATAGTAAATTCAAATCTGCTTTCATTAGAGCAATTTTACATTAATTAAATCATTTCACATGACTGATTTATCTGCAACAAACAGTCATTTTATTGTCAGTGTACCAGCATTTATCATAACCTCTGTGCATGGTGAAACAAAGGCTAACAATGTGGAATAGATTCTGCACATGTGAAAGAGATAATATACCTGCATCCTCATGGGAACCAGTGTCTTAGAGAGCCATGCAGATATGATTCAAGGTCAATAGTTGGGGCTTGTCCAGGTGTTGATCTAGGAGAACTCTTTCGAAGTGAAGATAAGCCAGAAACACAGGAAAGAAAATTCAGTGTGCTCTTACCACCTCCTTCCTCCCACATACAAAGCTAGATATAAACCATTAGAGAGCCAGCCTATACAAGCAGGGGCTTGGAATTTGTTCTGCTTTCTGTGCCCCTAACAAAAATACATCAGGCAATACTTATTGGCAGCATCCTTATCTGTACTCAGCTCTGTCTTCAGTTCCAGACTGCAGGTGGGGCTGAGCATTTCCCAAGGCAGAAAGCTCATTCTGGGTGGAAAAAAAATGGACCCAAGAACAACTTTACAGAAATGAGGTTCAGGAGGTCCTGTCCCCTGTCCAATTTCCAGCCAAACAGGTTCAATTTTGAAACATTCAGTGACTCAAAATCAAATCCAACATCAAGACCATCCCGTTTTGGTTGGTTGTTCTTTGTCTCCCCTCCCTTCCTGGTGCAGTTGTAGAGTGTCGGTAGCTTAGAAATTTTCAGAGCACTCCCTGGCACTATGTTGCAGTCAGGCCTACTGCAGACTAGTGAAACATGTATTTTCTAAAAGCTTTTTGGTCTTAGCCCTATTCACAAGTATTTGTCAAAGAGAAATTTTGCTCCTGGTTCCTTTACCAAGAAAATCTCAGGCCTGGGTTATTTGGGTCTGAAGTGCCTCGTCTGGGGAAGATAATTCAACATCCATATCCCACGAGGCTGATGTGAAGGCTAATGAAAAACACTGAAAGCACACTGAAAAAAGTCTGGTGAAAATTCAAATTAGCATTATCTTTAGGAGGGGTGCAAAGCTTTTCTCCACATTGCCATGAAAAGTAGGACTTCACTTCCGAGAATCCCCATGGAGTTAATGGCAGTAAATGGTATCTCAGTAAATCCTGTGAAGCTGTATCTGAATAGGAAAACACAAACAGAAATCACTTGATCTTCTAATTCTGCAAAATTGACATGATGTTGGAAAACCCTTTTCCTTCCCCCAAAGGTTTTGCTGCCCAGTCCAGCCTGCTGTCACAGGAGCTGTTTTCACCGCTTCCTTGGTGACTATATTTGTCCCTTTATTTTTACTGAACACATGTCTATCTTTAGGGCTGAGCTCAGATTTCTCATGCCAGGATAATGAAAGGTGGCTGTGTCACATACATTGTGGAACTCAACACTTCCCTCAACCTGCCGGCCAGAGCAGGTTTTCACAACACATGTTCGTGCTCTCCGAGCATGTTGCAATGCCATCATCATTAGTCAGAACTGGAACAGTTGCTAAATAAATACTCTGTCACAAACAAAATGGGATTTAAGATTAAAAGCTGGGCACAAAGTACCCAGAATTAACACCCAGGAAGATGGGGGCAATCAGTCTGAGGGTTTTGGCTGGATCTAGGCTTACCATCCAACAAGGATATTTTTGTCTCACTCATTGCTAATAAAGAAATTAAGATGCTGTAAGCACAAACAAAACAAGGAATTAGCCCAGAAAAACTACCCATTCTTTGTACCCCTCCTCACATTTTACAGAGAAGCAGCATCTGAGACCCTTTATTCCATGTCCAAAGGGAAAAAAAACAACATGGGATGATTATTACCGATTTTCACCTTTTTCTGGATATAAATGGTGTTGTTAAATTGCATTTCCTGCAGCTTTACAGTTGGTAAATGAGAGACCACAAATGTGACAGGCTGAAAAAATAAAGTTAAAGAAAAAAAAAAGGCAGAAAATCTTTGTTTCAGACCTGGGAAGATTTCCAGTCAAAAGGGTTCTGACGTCTCCATGCTAAGATGACAACATTTTCATTCAGCTGCCTTAATGGGTGACAGAACTGTCCATTAGGTGGTCAGAAGTTCAGACCTGCGTCTAGTCTCTGTTAGTTCAATAATGCCCAATTGCTGAGCTATGGGCTTTGTGAAAAGCCTAGATGTGACTGCAGAAAGGAAGGAGAGTTTTTTCAGGCATGTCTATAACTGAGCAGAAAAACAGAACTCTCTTTTTTCCAATTAAAAATTTCTCATTGGATCATACCCTTTTTGTGAAGCTTGAATCATTTCACAACGCGTACAAGATGCAGGTTTTCACGTTCCAGAATGAGCTCTTTGTTTGCATGCTGAGGGAAAGAACTACAAACTTAATTTTTTCCATCTGAAAGCAACCCTTCTGACAAAATTTCCTTTAATTTCACCTAAGACCATTTTAAAAAGCGTTTATCTCCTTCCAGCACGGGTCAGACACACATTAGACACCAGAAAGCAGCCGTGATACAGAACTGCATTTCTCAGGCTGCTTCCAATAGCAATCACAGCAGAAAAAAGGAAAGCAAAGGAGATGGAAGGAGACAGATATACTCCTAGATCCCCGGAAGGTCTTCCCTGAGGCTCGCTCACAGCAACATGGGAGGACTCATGGTATTACTCTTAATGAAGATCCAGACCTCACACTGAAATCCCTGGGGAACTGGAGGCATGTCATGAATTGTTTCTCTAGTGATCACCTAATACAGAAAGGAAGATCCTGGCATTAGGGAAAGACAGTGACTAGAGATGTACAGGGTAGGCTATAAAAATAAAAACCCATGAGCTGATGCAAATGGCATATACAAAGAGGAGCGGTTCTTAATGGTACACACTTCCGACAAGGTCTGGGCAGCAATGAGCACCCTCAGAAAGCATAAAGCATTACTGCCCTAGGCAAAGAAGAAAAAAGAACTTGGGGAAAAACCAGGAGTGATCCTGTAATAACAGCAAGCGCTCCTGAGCGCTTTCAAACACCCAAGCTTCCAGGCCCACTGGTAGGAAGTAACCTGCCAAGGCTGCTTCCCATAGCATGGCCTTCAATTATGACAACTTGGAACTTTGCTAGCAAGTACATCACTTCCCAAACCACATGTGTGCAAGCAGGGACACCATAGACGCAGGCTGGGCAGGAGGACTAGGTGCATGCCATCAGGCTGACAGCTAAGCCCAAACATGGATCCCAGAATACAGTTACAAATTTTCTGTTCTCAGCCATTGAAAAAATGCATCGTTCCCCAACCAGCACTGCCCCAGCTCTGCTCTGCAGGGCTGAGCACACTGGCTGGCTCAGCCTCAGTGTCAGCACCACTTCCATCTCTGCTCCGGCACAATAAACCCCACCATTTGGCCTCCTGGCATAATCCCATCTCTCTCTCCTTTTTTTTTCCAGGCAAAGTACTAGTTCACTGCGGAATGGGAATCAGTCGATCAGCAACTCTTGTCCTCGCTTTCTTAATGATCTGTGAAGATATGTCCCTCGCTGACGCAATTCAGACTGTGCGCTCACACAGAGGGATCTGCCCCAACTCTGGCTTCCTCAAGCAGCTTTGGGATTTGGACCTCCAATTAGGAAGGAGGCAAGGCAGAGGAGCAGAGCCCTGCTAGTGCCAAGGGGACATGGCTCCTGACACCATACTGAGAGATGCTACCCTCACTGAAGGCAATGCAAGGATGCTGTCAGGACTACTCCATAGCTGCTGCACTCAGAAACACCCTGGGAGATGGCTGAGCATGAGCAAGCTCATAGGAGTTTAGTATGTGTTTTTTGGATAAGCCTACTAATTAGAGAGAAAATGAAATAAAAAAGGATTCAGACTGGCAGTTTTACCCACCTGGGCCTGTTTATTTAACTATCTGTTGGACAGGGCATAGGGAGCAGTTGGGTTTTCATGCAGAATTAAAAGGCACAACAGTCAACTTAAAAAAGACTTTTTACTTGCTTATAATTGCATTTATAACGCAAGAGGGAAAATGGCTAAACTAGTAAAAAGAGAAAGAAAGTATGAGGGTTTTCAGCAAATCTTTAACATTTCACATCCAGCTGGCTTAGGGTGAGACTTCAGGTTTTGCAAGCTGACATGCTCCTTTAGTCCAACACAGTGACACTAGTCAGGATCCAGCTCAGACCTTGGGCTCCTACTGTTAAAAGCCATGGAGGCTCTTTCTGGGACCTCCACACATCCTTTCATTTCAAATGTATGGCAAACACTCAGAACTCAAAAAGACCATGAAATCCTCAGGAGCCGACACTGGAGGTCCCAGCCAGATGCTACACCCTGGGGCACGGCTATCACCAGCCTCACTGCTGGTCAGAGGGAAGGAAGGTGGCCCCTTGCAAAGCAGGGGGCACACTCAGGGCACACTGCCCACTGGTGCACTGCGGGGCAGCAGCAGTGCCAGACAAACATCCTCCACTTGGCTTGCAACCAGATGCTCCAAATCACATTCCCCAAATTTCCCTGTTTTAATGGAAAGCCAGAACCTAGTGTCACTGTGTCAGAGCAAAAATGAGCAATGCCTCTAACAAATCCAAAGCAGCAGCTCTGCATTTCAATTACTCTTTTACGCCCAATTGGCCACATTTAATCTTGTGAAGAACTCGAAGCAGATATTTGCTTCAGTGCAATTACAGCCACATACAGAACATTGGCAAATGCAAACAATATAGAATTTCCACTTGACGGCAGATTAATTTGGTGTGATGTTTTCCCTTGAGAGGTCTTAAAGGCTTGCAGTTCTGAAAGTACCCTGCAGTTTGTATTTATAGCACTACGGATGTTGAATAGAAAGAGAAAATCATATACTCATTCTGCACTGAAGTTTCTTTTGCCTCCATACATTAAAAAAATTAACTGAGCATAGCACACTTCCACTGCATTTCTCATAATGCAATATGGAAACATGATTTCCCTGCAGAGCCTATAGAGAAATTCACGTGGTGTTTCCATTTCTCTAAACATAGTAAGTAAAACACAAGCAATGCTACAGACTAATTTCCTCTCAGGGAACAGAGAGATGGGTCTCCCTTGCAGGAAGGGTCCCATCCCTTGAGGCTGAAGTAAGTGGCCAGAAGGGAGGTCATAGCTATAATGATGGAAAAGAAAGAAAAAAGAAAAACAGTCAGTGAACTTATAGGTTTCACAGGCCTCTCCCTGGCCGCCACGGCAAAGAGATTAGATTTCAGTGAGCATGGTGGCGGAACCACTCCTGGCACTTGGGCCTCCTCCACCTTGGTCTGTCTGGGGATCATTTTTTATCGCAGACTATGTTGAAGCTGTTTTGCAAGTAGTCTTTTTAGTTGCCTTACTAATCACTGCCTTCAAGTCTCTGTAACTGAGCCTGTGCCAAGCCAAATGGCACTACATTAAAGCAGAAGGAGCATATGAAACACAGCGGTCCAAAATCTCTCTGCATTGAGCCCATCAGGACAGGTCATAATTCCCAGCAAGCTGCACATCTGGAAACATCAGTGGTTGCAGGGTAGAACTTAAAGTGCGTCATTTCTCAGAGTGACCAGGTCTATATTTACCCCAGCTGAGGCCTGCTGGCCACTGCAGGACTACTTTAGCTGGCCATGGACAGCCATAAACTCCTCTGCCATGTGTGACTTGCAACCGGAAGCAGTAAGTCAGGATGGAGCTGCAGCCTGCTGGGAAAGCCAGGGCACTTGGCAAAGCAGGGCTGATGGCTGTATGCCACTGTTGTCACAGGTGTAGAGTGGAAGCTTCCTCTTCAACCTGGAAAACCCTGACCAAACAATGAAGAACAAAAGGTCAAACCCACTGTCTCTAAGATGATAAAATAGCTATTCAAGCCCAGGACAAAAAAAAATTCCCTTTCTAGAAGAGCCTGAGCTGGTTCCAGATTGCTGTGAAGTTCAGACAATGGGAGGCAGGTCCCCCATGCCTTGTTGCAGTTTCTCCACCCTTCAGCAGATGAGAATACCTGAGCCCACCATCACCTTCCCTTGTTGCAAGCGCTGCAGCATCACAGAGGTGGCCTGGCAGGGGCACAGGAACAGGCTCTGTAGCTGATGACAATTAAGCAGCCCTAATTTCCAACCCACACGTATTGCAAACTCAAATGGCTTATTGCCCTTGGGCTTAGTTAAGCAAAAGTGTCTTAGAATTGCAGCTGGAGTCAAGACAAAGAGATTGAAAACAATACTGGGGGTAGTTCCAGGTACATCTTGTGCCGCAATTTCAAGATCCAGAGTTGCTGACTTCTTGCAAGCCACCAGCCTGGCCCAATGAACAAGGAATAGCTTCTCTCCATCACAGCCATCCCTGCTAACAATACAGCATTTGATCCTGGCATACAGCTGTCAATTTGCTGCTGCCGAGTCAGGCAGAAGAAGCCCCCCTCAGTCCCCTGCAGGTGTAGTGCCTCTGCTGTAATCACACTTGCCCAGTGCCATAGCTAAATGTTACCTGCCAGAAGCAATGTCAGTTGAGATTGCAGGCAGGGTGGAAGTGATCAGAACAGCAGATTCAGATGTATTAATGGACAGAGCAGCGTTGATGTTCCATGCTTACTTCTTACCCAGCACAGAGCAAACGCTGAGGTTTATTTACACTTACCCATTGTGTGTGCTTATGAAGGAGCAACCTCCCGCACCATGGTGGAGCTGGTGTACTTCCCACACAGTAAGCCTGCTAGGGAGGATGGACGTCTTAGACAAGGCACCTGGAGTTTCCTGAGCTGCAGCAGGATGTTTGGGGAAAAGCACAACAGGAGTGCTCTCCAGCCTCCAGAATTGGCATGAGAGCAGCTTTCTCACATAAGATATCTTGCCTTCACCAGCTTTTCCTCCCAGACTCTCAGCAATGATAAATATAGAGGATATTGCTGCAGGCACGTCTGCACTGCGTTATTTATCCTTTGGATTTGCACTTAGGGTTTTATTTGTAAAAGGAAAGTGGGACCATAAATCTGCTCTGCAAGGAGCCAAGGGAAGAGAGGACAGAAATTTTCAACAAGTTGCATGGAAAAAGATGATGCCAACGATAGGTTTCCCATGAAAGGAATGTCAGCCAGGATATTGCCCAGGTACCCACAATGTGTAGTGGCAACAGCTGAGAGTGCCAGCCTATTTCTTGCAGGTGCATTAATTCATTCTTCCTTGCCAAGGTAGCATTGGGGTTGCTGTAGCAAGGATGGCCCTCCCCTGGGACCTTCCTAATTCACAACTTTTGCCCTTTTTGTCTTGCCAAAAAGAGAAAGAGAGAAGGAGAGAGAGAAAATCTGAACTGGGACCAGAATAGACTTACAAAGCTGAAAAACTACGTGTGGCAGAGACTGACTTGTCATGGTTGAGTACCAAGCCTAAGCTGACCACATGACAGAGTAACTGTTTGTTCATGACCTTCAGCATACGTCTGACCACTCCTTGGGTACAGCACCCTAAGTAACACACAGCAATTGTAGATGAGGATGGAGGCAAGCAGGCTCGCAGGCAGATCCCCTGGTCCTGTGTTACATTGGCCTGGTTCCACTTGAGGCAGTGGCTCCCACTTTTGCTTCAACTTCAGCACTGCCCATGAAGACCAGGTGACTTTCTTCTGCATAACCCTGATGTCTTGATCAGATCTGCCCTGCTACTGACAGCCCCTCCAGAATTACAAAGCACTGTCAGGTCCACCTGCCAGACATAATTCTCCTCCTGTTATTTTTTTCCCTTGTGTTTTACCAATAGCAAGGCTGATCTACATGTTACTGTGGAGAAAGACTTATAGCTTGTGCTTTGCAAATGTACTGGATAGTCTAAGGTTTGAAGAGTATATGGAGCTCCTGAAGCCAAGTCAAACAGGAATTGAGGGCCTGCGAGGCTTTTAACAGTTAAGTTTTCTTTAGGCTACAATTACTTTGCTTAGAAACCAGACCCTTTGATCTGTTGCAGGAGGCTGCAGTTTAATAAAGTCAAATAATTTGCTCTTTGCAATGTACTATTTGCAGTACAAGTATCATTGAGTTACACCACTCCCCCTCACTGCTGCCTTCTGGAACCTTGTCTGTTTATATACAAAAAGCACTCTCAGGAAGCAGTCCTAAAAATACCCAGCAATGTTAGCTGAGGACCTGGCTCTGCCTCTCTTCCTCCTGCTTGTGCCTCCATAACATCCTTCCATCATTTTCATGCTCAACAACCCCAGCTGTTCAAGCAACCTTATTCCTGTCTCACCCGCTAGAAAAATCATCCTTTTCCTTCCTCCTCTGCCAGTAGCCATTCTCCACCCTGCCACAGAACAACTTCCATGATGTTGCCATGCCGTGTTCCATCCAGTGCTTCTCACTTGATCAATTAATCCTAGTGAAGCCCACATTGGCTTTATCAAATCCGTGATCACACCTGTATGGCGCTGCCCACTTTTCAGACAATGGGATGGTGCCATGTCAGGACAAAAATATGACCAGAAAAAGAATAACATCTTTACTTTATAAAGGGGCATCTGAAGACTGCAAAACAAGATGCAGTACACTCCACAGATGAACTTTTGAAACCACCCTCAGGGAGGTTACAATGGAGACAAGGATTCTCCCCATGGAAACACTATTGTGAAGAATAATATTTTCACAGTAGTACAAATAGAAAATACACACGCAAAAATCCAGCCAGGTGACAAAGACACCAGTTATTGAACTTAGAGGAGTTAGGGTTGGAAAGGACCTCAAGATCATCTCGTTCCAACCCCCCTGCCATGGGCAGGGACACCTCACACTAAACCATCCCACACAAGGCTTCATCCAACCTGGCCTTGAACACTGCCAGGGATGGAGCATTCACAACCTCCCTGGGCAACCGATTCCAGTGTCTCACCACCCTAACAGGAAAGAATTTCCTCCTTATATCCAGGTGAAGTTCAAAAGCAGGTCTGGGATTCAGCTCCCATTTCCCACCTGTCTGTGGCCCAAGATGTTGGCAGAGCCTCCACTCACACAAGATGCCACCTGCCAAGGGATAGGGTCTTCCAGCTGCTGGGTCTGATCCTGCTTGTTGCCAGTCATCTTCATGATCACAAAGATCTTCTAGTGCTCTCTGCAGGCACCCAGTGCACACCGAGATACAGCAGCACAAAGGATCCTTGATCCTTCAGTTTGCCCATACATCACCAACTGACTGGAATGTTTCTCTTCTGTAGGTGTTCAGCAGGCAGACCGTGAAAATGGAACCTCAACAAGTCTGCTGCTGTAGTAGACAAAGACGGTTATTCCCAGTGTAAACTCTTCCGAAAGGCAGTTGCTGCTCTACAAACCCTTTTCTATAAAAGCAAAGCATCTAGTTAATCTAATCCCTCCTAATTCAATAATAATTCATTAATTCATCTGATTATTTAATATCAACAATGAAGTAATCACAAAAATTATTTGTCAAAGCCCTGAAGATTTCTTTTGGAGGACCAACAGTTCTTTGACAAAAATTCCCCAAACCTGGAAAGCACAGAACTGTAAGCAGTGAGACACTGGTAATTTTGGCACCAAAAACATCTATGTTACTAATAATCAATCAATAGATCGGTTCTTAACAAAAACCCCACCAGTCCTTGGAAAACCATCAGCCAGCAAAGAGTGAGCAAGGAATTATTCGCTCAGCTCTGGTGACAATTGGCTGTTACTAGAGTTATTCTGACACATTGTTTTGGAGAACATCTGTTTCCACTCTGACTCCTTTAACTTTCAGATGTGAAAAACAAAAGCTCATTTTCATGCCACGTCTCCCATCTTCAGTTGGCAACGGTTGTGTGATTATGAAATTATTGGTATGTTGGATGATCTGTCTGTCAGTTTATATTTTCCTATCATATCTATTTTTAGCTGCTCATTAGTATTACTTGGAGCCTCTCCTATAAATCTTAAACATTTATAGCACATCTCGACAATTCATCAAATGGAGCCAACCTCCAAGGAAAGGAAACCCAAACCACTTCCCCCTGCTCAGCTGAATGAGATTCAGATCCTTGTCTTTTAAACTTCAAACTCAACATTTTCCCATCTGCTCTTTATACACAACAGCCCTTTTGCTCTGCACCAATATTTTATTCTCCATTCATAAGTTTTTACTTCCCTTCAGAGGTTTCCTGATGCTTTTAGCCTGCTGGACTCATAGAAGACTTGGATTTTGGAGGGTTCCCCCCCCCCCGAAGGGGAAAAATAATCATTCAGCAATGAATGGCCACTTTTCATTACTCATTCACAAGAGACACACAGCAGGATCCCAGGGCTGGACTCAAAGACACTTTTCTTTGCCATTCTCACAAGAGCATTTTATCAGAGACTATTCAAACTACGGATATTTGGAAAATTAAATTTACTCTTTACTCTCTGTTCTATTCATTGACTTGCACTTCTAATCCTCTGTGCATGGGTAACTATCAATCAGCTGCACAGTTTCTGTAGCTATGACCATGCCTGGGGGTACGTGTGATTTGGCCAGGTCACCCACGAAGGGCATGTTTCTAAAGGGTTGGTCTATAACGGTCAGTGACAAGACGATTTAAAAAAACAGCAGCCAGAAGATGCTGCCTGGCCAAGAGTTCTGCAGCTGAATAATCTCCACTTGTGAAGAAACATCACCCCCTGCCAGCCAGCCAGCAGGGGCTGTGCGGACCAGACACTGCACAGCCCATGGGACAATGCCCTCCTCCTCCTCCTCAGCTGTCCTGGGGAAATCACTGCCTCGCATGCTCTGCACACTGGAAGGCTAAGCAGCACGCTGCTCAGGTGCGACTGTTAATTGTCTGTATGTAATTAGCTGATACATGACCTGAACACGTAACTGATTGGAAATCAGACTGACCATCTTTTTAATTTCCTACATATCTGAATTAATCAAAGGAGACATCGCTTAACAAGAAATGAAAACTGTACCAAGGAAAACAGCCCTTGCATGCATGTTAGTCTTACAGAGTGGCTTTAATTAAACAGCTCATCTGATGAGGCAGAATAGCTGTAGGTTGTTTTTTCGGGAGGTAGTGAGTACCTGGGAGAAGGCAGTGACAGAAAGGAACATTCAGATTTTACAATCAAAGCTGCTTTCCATCAATTCACCTGCTGTCTTTTCCTACTGTCAACATCCATGGAAGAAAAAAAAAAACAACAGCCCAAAGCATTACCTCAGACTCAGTTATGCCTCCACGTGGCTACACCTTGATTTTACAACCACTATAACCTCCAGGAAGTCCTCCAGTTTCTAACCCATCCCTGCTCCACACCAGACATACGACAACTTACCTGCATCTCTGCTATTCCAGATCCTTTTGGTCAGATGTCAATCAGTGTTGTCAGTGCTATAGGGGTCTGCCTGACCAGTCATCCAAAAGCACATCAACAGATGAATACTAATACATCTTTTTCAGGCTAGCCATGTTGATGACAGTCACTCCAATGCTCAGAAACGCCTGCCTGCCAATAAAAGTGCTGACTAGTTAAAAAAGAAAGAAGTTAGTTTTGGGCTACTTGGAAAAAAATCCTGGGATGGTAAAAATTCTGTATTCTAGTAGTTATCCTGTGTTAAGTACAGCAAGAGTGCTTCTGGAGGGGTGTGATTGTACTGGCAGAATACTGCACAGTGGAATATCAGTTCACAATGTGGCACAGACATTTTTTTGGGTGGGTGAAGCAAACTGTGCAGGCACAATGACTCAGAGTTGACAGATTACAGCAGCAAACCCAAGCAAGTCAAACAGAGCACCATCATACCAGGATCCTCTCCTCACCCCAACCACTTTTCCCATGAAAAGAAGTATGCCAAATCCCTTACAATTCATTGAAATTAAAACACAAGATTAAACTAAAGATTGACACAAACTACAAGGTTCAAATCTCATCCAGATTTCCCTTAGCACTAGAATTTACAGATCTGGGATCTTAAAGTTTGCTATGGTAATAACAACCTTGGATCCAGAATCACAGCTATGCTCAGACATGCATACAAATGACCCCCACATCTACCTAAGCAAGAACTGAATTTCTGCCAGCCCCAGATGTTCAGAACTCGTGTATCAAGTCCTCCACTTTCCCACTGTGAGAATGTCTTTATGAAGCATGGGATTTTATTATTATTTGTCTTAAGGTTCATTGTTTTCATGATTTTCTTGACAAGGGCAATAAACTTGTATTTCTTCTCCTCTCTGCCAAAGAAAGCTGAGATTCTCTGGTAGATTTGGGAGTGCGTACCATGTTACGAGATATGGAAATAAAGCTATGAGAGCTGGAGTACTGCCACCTGGTACACCACAGCCATGTCCTAGGGCTAAAGCAGCTGGGAGCACATGCTCTTTCATTTACTTGGCCATGCCTTAAAGAGAGCAGTGCCAGGGAAGGATGTATACATACATATATATTACAGCATCATCAACATCTGTGATACTGGGACATTTAACAAATCCCTTCACTTACCAGCAGTCCCAAGCTCTGCTCTATCAGCTTTGGGAAGGATCAGCCCTTTGCGAGCCATCAGTGACACTAAGATCCCTACTCAAACTGAGAGGATTCCCACCAGAAAGTGGAAATTTGACCAGGGCCAGTGTTATCACATACAAACTGATGGAACAAATCTGTGTCTCAGTTCGAAAGGGATTGTTTCCTAACAGAGCCATAACCAATCAATTTTTTTTAAAAACATCTGGAAAGACCATATGATAATACAATTTATTCCTTTAGCCTTTCGAAGGAAGATTTAGCTACATTAGCCCATAAGATGCATGAATTGCCCAATTTTGAAGCTATCCTTTTAGCGGTGTTGTATACACATACTGATGAGTTCAGCTGCAAAAGTAAGCAGAAAGTTTCATGTCACTAAAAGGTAAAGGTTGTAAGATGAACTACAGCATAGTCTAAAGGAACCCAGCTGTAACAATGAAAACATTTGTATAATTTGGTTTAGTAATTAGTGTTATGAATATTCCATAGCATCAAGAAACATAACTCTGAAACATAAAACACTTGCCATCAACACTTAACACTAGCAGGATGCAACAGACAACCCCCCAACACAGCTGGGCCCACGAGTTTGCAGCTGGCTGGGGGGCAGCAGCCTCGTGTGTGCCAAGCCACTGTCCCTCTGTGCTTGCCTTTAGACCTTCCTCAGCTGCTGTTGCTCACCCTCAGAGGGACAGAGGGATGCTTCAGCCCCAGGCACAACAGTTGCATGACTGGGAGGTGGCTAAAGAGAGAGGAAAAGGGGCAGGATGTATCCGGGACCATGGGAGGACAGGCTTCTGTGAGCTGCATCTAATCTTGTCCAAAGGCAAGCGTGGTGCTGTTTTGCCCAGGTTGTTTCTCACAAACATTAATGTGGGCTTGAGGTTTTCACTGTCCTGTCATGGCTGCCTGAAGGATTTAGAGTTCAGGCTGAAGACTTCCAGTAATTTCTGCCACAGCAGCATAGCAGGGCTCTAGAGACACCGATGGTATTTATAGCAGCCTGAAAATTGTACCTCTTCTCACCAACTGAACCAGTTCCCTGAGCTGAATGCTACAGCTAATTGAGAGAAGACTGTCATACACCATCAGCTAAATTTACTGCTAGCCCTCAAGATCAGGTTGTGCTGACTGCATTGTGACAGCAGTGTCTAAAGGGAGGTCATCCTCATTTCTAAATTTTCCCTCTAGGAACAAGAGTTTCTTCTGCGGCATCTGCACTGCTAGGTGACTATTTATAGGCTTAAAGCCCTGTGATGTAATCTTCCTTTTTGTTTCCAAGGAAACAATATTTGATGTATTCTGCTTTCAAGTTTTTCTTCCTTTAGGTTCTCCCCCCACCTTTTTAAAGATAAGTCAATAGGTAAAACCTGTACCTGCTTATCTCTGGCATGCAGCACCATTCTCTCTAAAACCAAGCTTATTCATATGACTAAAAAATTCGAGACATTTCAAAACCATGCTTAGCAGTACATTTATGCATTGTTTATATATATATATATTTTTTACTTTTCCACTAGTAAATGAGCTGTAACTGCAACGCCTGCTGATAGCTCAATTTTCTCAAAAACTTCAGTTCTGCACCTCAGCCCCAAGTCCTCTTTTCCTGGAAAAAAGGGACCGCTGGCCACCCAGCCAGCTTCCCCATGGTTTTACTCCTCAAGCTGGGGCTCCTGACAGCCAGTCCTGTCTCCTGGCACTCCCTTTCTGATGGTAGGGCATCTCCCAGCACCTCTCTGCTTGCTCCTCTGTGGCACATATTCTCAGGTCTGTTGTTGGCACAGAGTTTATTTCCACTCACATGAAAATCCTCTATGCTAATACTCTTTTAAAACAACTGGCTGGTACTTCAAGTGTAAGTTAGGAAAATGCAGGGGACTGATCCAACATTTATACCGAAATCAGCATCTGTAACAGCTGGAATAAAGTGTGTTGAATGGATTCTTGGAGAAATGGGGATGCATTGTAATCTTAATGGAAAAGCAATGGGTCAAGCTAAAAGCGTTCCTTGAAATTCTCAGTACAAGTGTGTTTGTGTGGATGAGTTTAATGATGTGGGAGAGACCAGCTGGTTTCACAAAAAGAGACTATTTTAACTTTTATCTTAATAAAGAGTGGCAATGCTTATAAATGTAGTTGATTAATTCTGACTGGGAAACATGCACTCATTTTTATTACTCCTGTCTTGATCCTCCATTATATAAAACAACAAATGAGCTGGACTGATGATGTTCTGTTCTAGGTACAATAAAGTTACATCCAGAATGTTTTTAGGACAACCCAGTATCTGAAGGGGGCCCATAAGGATGCTGGGGAAGGACTCTTCATCAGGAACTGTAGTGATAGGACAAGAGGTAATGGGTTTAAACTTAAACAGGGGAAGTTGAGGTTAGACATAAGGAAGAAGTTCTTTACTGTGAGGGTGGTGAGGCACTGGAATGGGTTACACAAAGAAGTTGTGAATGCTCCATCACTGGCCCTGTTCAAGGCTGCGCTGGACAGAGTCTTGGGTGGCATGGTTTAGAGTGAGGTGTCCCTGCCCATGGCAGGGGGGTTGGAACTTGGTGACCTTAAGGTCCTTTCAAACCCTAACTGTTCTATGATTTACTGAAATATAAGAGATGGTAAAATCCCAATCTAAATAAGATGATGTGGATCAAGAACATTCAATAAGAGTTTGTGTGGGAAAAAAGTTGTAAAGCCCATGCTAGATAGATAGAAAATCAGCAAAGAATACAAATTT
Organism: Lathamus discolor; assembly: GCF_037157495.1. Lineage (NCBI taxonomy): Eukaryota > Metazoa > Chordata > Aves > Psittaciformes > Psittacidae > Lathamus > Lathamus discolor. Next base: position 94,015,111 of record NC_088886.1, on the reverse strand, counting down.
TACACTACCAAAGCAAGCCTAAAATGAACATGGAAATTAGCTGTAGTCAGCATCTTCCGTATTGGGTCATACGGGCTGTAGACTAACACCTATCAGTTCCTGTATCGCCTCCAAAAAAGGCCAGGCTTTTTTTTAAGGTATCTGATCTTGATTCAGAGACTCCAAGATCTCTGAAGAAAGATCTCTGGGGTCAGAGATCCACAAGATCTCTGACTTGGCAACAGCAAAGGACATGGGATGGGAAGACTTAAACGATCTAGACCTCTGCCAACATCTCTGCACCTTTATCAATTCATCACAGTTTTTCCTCTGCCCCCTAAAATAAGGGTTTCCCACACTCTGCGTTCCTCCTGGAAGCTTCTGAAGGAAGCCACCTCTCTCCTCCTTCCACCTCAAAAGCATTCGCAGTCAGTCTTGTCCCAGACAACCACAGTTGCTATGAAGCCTTTCTATCTTCCAGTCCAACCACAGCTTAACCACTTGACAACCCTGTCTACTTCCCAGTGGTTACTCAGTCTCTTGAAGAGCCTCAATAAAACCCCCAGGGAACAGTAGCAAGTTTTAAGTGTTTGCCCCTAGGTTTTTGCTATTTTATTTCTCAAAGCAAAACATTTCTGGTAGCTAAAATGCACAGCACATTCCATGGTCTGGCAGTGCATCGCTTTAGAGACTGTGGTTCTGTAAAAAAAGACTTTATCAAGTCTGTTCGCTTCTCAAAGACACTCCTTGGCACTGGACAGGTCCGATTTGGTCTCAGTAAATCAAATGCTTATTTGATGTCAGTGAAACTAAGATGCAACTGCTTTTTTGCTCAAGGTTGTCAGAAAGCTTTTCAGTAATCATTTTCAGTCAGAAGAGATGCTCAATTGTTCTTTCCTGCTGCAAGGGGGAAAAAACAGCAGCTAGCTCTTCCTCAATAATTCCTTCATATTTCATTTTTAATCTCTTAAGCAAATTACAAGTGAAGACCTTTGATGTATGTGCCAGCCAAACTCATTCATTTCTCAGTACTTACTGGACTAGAGAGGATCTCCTGTTCTTATGCATGTGGATGATAATAACAACTTCAAAGCCCCCAGGCATGTGTTAGCTTTCCCTGATTTCCTTTCTAAGTATGCATTTCATGGGCCAACACCAGTTAAGACCCATAAACAGCTGCACTTGAATGCCACCTATTAAGGCAGTCTTGCTATCTCTCCTAGTGTAACAACTCTATTTCTAGTTCACATAACTACTAGGTCTGGCTTTTGTATTTTTCCTGAAATGGAGTACCTAATTCCCAACTTTTATGGTGTTCTCAGCTTAAAAGAGTCTGGAACTTGATCAAACTCGGAGCAAAAAACCATTAAAAGGCACTTGCCCTGAGGTGGTGTGGAGCATTCCTGGTGGATTACGAGGTATTGTTTTGCTGTTGTGGGTTTTTATGACATGAAGTGTACTTGATTACTTTTAGGGGTATGGTTGGTCATAGCCATACGGTACCACAGGACCAGATGTCCTGAGTACAGCAGAACAGCTGCATCTGAGGAGTGGTCCGGCAAACTCCCCCCAAACTTGCTTAGTTAAAAATGAAAAGGGGACATATTTTAAACCAGTTAATGTTATAAGTTATAGTTATCATCATCATTTAGTCTGGTGAACTCATTATCAGAACACTTGGAGGCAAAGAGCATAGAAATGTTAAAGAGAATATCAGTCACATAAATAAGAAAAACTGCCATCAGAGACAATTTATATTGGAAAAAAATAAATGGTTTTGGAAAAGCTGTAAAACTTCAAGCTTCAGGCTTCCAGCCAAGCTTTATCTAAGGAGGTGGAGTGGAGAGATTAAACAGATTTTCTGTGGGGCAGAAATTTATCCCATAAGTGGGGAGCACAGCTTTCATGTACTTTAAGGCGTTTGTTGCTGACCGCAGTCAGCAGTACAGACACCGGGCTAATGGCACCAGCACATCAGCTCTTGTGTTTCCACATCTGCACTGCCAATGAGTCAGAAGCCTGTATCAAGAGGACAGTAAACATCAATCCAGTTTCTGGCTCTTAGCTCTATTCAAGTCTGGATTTGGCACTCTGTATACCATGAGATTATGCTGACCCAAAACCTGCTCTCAGCATGTCTGGACAAAACTTTCTGATGAGAGTGACATACCAAGTATCTATTATTTTTGTTTATTTTTTAAAACATGCTATGCTCAGGGAATGGGTTAGACCACACGTTTCTGGAATCCGCAGCAATATGTTATTAAGGAAATAGAGAAGAAGAAAAAACTTTCTTACCCCAATGAACAACGACAGCAGAAACAGACTGTGACAGTTTCCCAACATGTTGTCAAGAGAACTTAAGTGCAATCTTGCGTGTGTGATACTGTGGGATATTAGGGACAAAACCACCTTGAATTTTGGGAATGCCACTTTCTTTGTAAAGCAGTTTACATCTTATGACCAATTGGAAGTGTCCCATTTTCAGACCTCAGAAGCACATGAGGGTGCCCTGCACAGAAGTATATACTCAATGGTTAACGCTTTCTCTGTGTAGGATTTCCGCGGTAGGTGCTCTTCTCGAAGGACTACCTCTTAGCACTGACTGGGAAACAGGGGTAAGCAGTTTGGGGCCCCATGCTTTTCCTGTTCCCAGCGTTCTTTGGTAAGGGGAGGTTACAACAAAGCCCTCATCCCTTATTTTCCACATTACTTACTGTGCCTTGGGATCTATACTCCATTTCAACACAAATCTCCCAGAACATTTTTTTCTGCTGACAGTGAGAGAAAAAGCAGAACGGTGAACAAAATGCCTTTCAGAGCCATGGCCCCAGCCTCCCCTCACAAGCCCAGGGAAGGCCACGGAACCTTGTTCAGGACTGGGGTCCTTCCTGCCCAGAGAGGCTTGTTTCATCCCTAGCCTCAGATACTGTCCTACAAACACAGCCACCACTGCTGGGCTATTAGCCCTGTCAGAGATTTAGCAAGAGATTCACCAGCCATTAAATCTGACTCCTACCAGGTCAAATCCAACTTGCCCTTCTGACAATACTGCTTAAGCAGCTCATAAAACAGTATTCCTACTTGTTATACTACTTGGACAAACAACATCAACTGTTATCTACAAGAACACTTGCTTATTAACTTAAAAAACACCCAACAAACCAACATAAAAAGTAACATACCATGAATCTATCATTTCTGATCAATCTTGCAGTTCCCCTCTTTTCAGGACTTTAGAAATGCTCCTAGTGTGTTGACTTAAAACGTTCAGACACCTAAATCTTTGCCCTGTGAAGCAAAGCTGCTGCTTTGATTTGATTTGCAGAATGGTCTCGCAAGGCAACGTAATTCTGACTCCCCTGCTGATAGAAGCTAGAACAACTGTCGTCTAGATGAAATGGAGTGATGAACGCAACAGACAATGCTTATTAAAGAATCAAATAAAACTCTGAATACATCAATCAAGAATAAGCGCACGACCAATATTTTCCAGCAATCCTTAACTAGGAGATGAAGAGACAAGAACAGGCTCAAGCGGGAGGTTGCATAGGGCAGCAACTGTCCTTTGTGTTTTATGAGTCTGCAATGCCTGCCTCAGCAGAGCCCAAAACCCTGATGGGGGCCATTAAGCAATACTTCAGTAGAAAGAAAATTAAACAAGTAATACCCAACTACATACTCATGCACACAAGGTATTGTCAAACAAGTTTTATGTAGTGCTGCAAAAACGCCAGTTGACTTCAGCAAGAATCAAGGGCACGCAGCAGTTTGTGAAGAGGGTGCACAGTCATTTAAAACATTTTATCTGCAGTAATCAAAACAAGTTATAGCCAGGCTACAGCTATATGTCTAGCTTGAAGACTGCTTGTGCAAGACAGAACCATCTGGATTTACTTTATGGTTAACTTTAATATATATATATAAATATATATATAAGGTTTCTTAACTTTTGCCAAACAACTGGAAACATAATGGTTTCTGCATGCTGTTAGCATCTCAGTACAGCTGCAAATGTCCATTAGGCCAATCTTATATAATTATATACTTATTCTTCCCATGCAATTTTTAAAACCCCAGCTTTTCCAAATAATAGCATATTTTGCAGCGAAGAGGAAATCTTCCAGTCCACCAGGTTGGGATGGGGGAGGGAAGTCTTCTAAAGCAGAGCTTTACTCAAAGCTTTTATTTTAAAGTAACATAAAAAATTCAAGCCTTAGAAAATAAGAGTGTCAGATATTTCCAACTGTATCTCTACTGTGGTCTGGACAGAAATCTATCATTTCTCTCCCTTCTCCTTTTCTTTACTCAGTGCTTGTTGAAGAAATTCAGTCCTAACTTTTTTTTGCTCCCCCCCCCCCCCCTTTAAACTTCTGCTCTCCCCACTTCCCACTTCTTCCCTCCCTGAATGGGCCTTTAGCTCTCAATAGCTTCCATACTCTGTGCCACAGAAAATGCCATCGAGGAAGCTGGTCAGTGACATTTTGGCCAGACTTTCTCACTCTGTTTAGGTGTCATCTAAGCCTTTCTATCTAGAACTTCATCTCTGAATTGGAGGAACTGTCTTTTGTCATGCATCTGAATAGTGCCTGGCCTGTTCTTGGTTGGCTCTTAGACACTTTCAGAATACACATGAAAAATAGAGGGATAATGAATTTTTACCCAGGGTCATGTTCTGAACCTGGTGCAGTTGCTTTGGTTAGACAGCCACACAGGGCCAGTGGGTGACCACAGGCAGGAGCGGGGACCTGCACACTGAGTAAGAGCAAGCTGAATGCATGCAAGGGAAGGGGAGTGAACTGCATGTTCAAAGCACCGTCATCAGCTTAGCCAAGATTTTCAGAAGTGTCCAATAACATGTCAAACATCTGCTGTTAGGAGCCCAAGGCAACTATTCAACTTTCCAGAGGGCAGGTGCTTACCTCTTCCAAAATAAGAGCCTTCCTGGTGTGTTCTCCATGTGTCCAGGCTCCACAGCACTGTAAGTCATTGGACCCTCACAGAACATCTCATCAGCTAGCATTTTTCATTTAACAAGAGCAAAACTAGTGGAAACACACATTAACTGGTCCCCAAAATAGAACATTATTCCAGGAGCAGAATGATCCCTCCCTATGCGTTCTTGGGACCCTACAGAGAGGGGGGCACAAGGGCTCATATTGTTTTGACAGCCAGGCAGACAAACAAATACTTCTGTTTCAACTTAATATTCCTGGAACTCAACATGCCAGCCTGAAAAAACAATACCACAAAACACTGTCATGCCATCGATCTGACATCAGAAAGACAACCTTGGGGAGCGACAGCCCAATAGAAGCTACAGACCACCAAGTATCCCCGTGCCGCACCACCCGCGGCACACAGACCTTCCATTGCACACCTCACAGAGCAGCCTCCCTCACCAGCACTGCTGGTGTGCTGTATCATCTTACCCATATTCACCCATACTGGGTTGCCTGCAAGGATAAAAATAAACCAATCCCTGCTAGGTTCTGTTATATGGGGTCTGTATCTCTTTCTCCACAAAGTTTCTCTGTTACTGGTATAGAATTAATTTGCACAACAACCTTCCAAGGTAACTTAGAAGACACAGCAGGTTTCTAACATCTAAGCTCTTTCTCATTTTAAGAGCAACTATCTGAATAATTGGCAGGGAGGAGCTTGGCTGCTCTGTAATACAGAAACTTGGCTAGAGTGATGCTGTTAGCATGAAACAGCAGCAGATTCAATGCCCAGAACTTGAACTGAAACGGTTATTACTTCACATCTGAACTGCAGTATTAGACACAGGCCATGACCAAGTCTGGTCCTGGTCCTTCTGGGATGAACTTTTATCTGTGATACAGGCAGGGGATGATGAAGGTAGTTGGAAGGATTTGAAGCAACATTAAAAATAACTGACAGAGGAACTTGTGTCCCACTGAAAATTAATGGCACCTACCATGGGACTTGCATACTTCAGGAAAAAATGACTGGCCAGCCTGAAACCTTGGTCAAGTACAGGCACTGCCATTCACTGAAGACTGTTCGTGTTTTTGCAAGAGATGAGAAAAGGTCCACAGCAGGTATTCAACAACTGGCTGCTTTCTATATGCTTTTCAGGGGGGTGAAAGTAGGGAGCGCTGTGAGTAAAAGAGACAGGCAAGCAGCACATACAGGTCTGCGCAGAGAGATCATTTCCAAAGTGGTCATCTCAACAAAAGGGGCCAGGAGGCTCCAGAAAGCAGGAGCAGAGACCAATGGGCTACTTCCCAGTGTCATGCACTAATGCAGACTGACCTCTTTGCCTCCTTCCCCCAGCTCCCCGGCAGAAGGTGATGTATCAGAAGAATGTGCCCAGAGAAATATGGATACTCAAGTGACAGCTGGAGCTTCGTATGTCATCGCAAGCCTGGCCCCAGCAACACCAAATTCACATTAATCTCGATGATGTTGTCCAAGTTGGCAACACTGAGGCTTGGTTTGCTACAGAACAAATGCTTGGAGAGAGGAGATTGTGCACCAACTTCTCTCATGAACATTGATCCCTGTAGCAGACACACCTGTGGGCTAATAAGGTCACCACACTCACAGTGGACAAAGAGCTGGAGCTGAAGAGGTGTGGCTCTGACACTGGGGAAACCAGATTTGATCTTTGATCAACCTGACCAAGCAGGGGAAGATGTCTTAATGACAGTGAACATACAAGAGATGAAGGTCTTGTCAGGCTCATTCCCACTGCCCATTGCTGTGCCACTGCCAAATCACTTGTGCACGGCATGACAGAAAACAGCACTGCAATGCTCCTAACTCACATGCAGTAGTAAACATAGCATCAGGCTTGACAAGGGACAAGAAGATAAAAGATGAGTTTTATTATAGTCAACACACAGGCATCACATTATCTTAGTCATACCAAGGCTGGGTAACTAAATTACCAGGTTTAATATTTCGGGTCACATCAGGGAATAGTTTTACCAGCAGATGTAAAGATCGCCCTTTGGAGTGGGTAGCACTCAAGGTCAGAGGCAGCAAATCCTCCTCTAAAAATAGACTCCAGAGGCAAAGTTGGTAAGATTTCTTTTGTCGTTCTGCCACACTTAGAGGGACTCAGCTACCCAGAGCACCCACCTAAGCTTACAGGTAAGGCTAAGCAATATACCTTTTCTGCCGTACTTCTTGTGCTCCTTTTCCTCCTTTTATTACCTAGTTTACTAAACTAGGGAGAGGACCGAGATCTGGCAAACTTTCTAAGGTAACTTATAACTTCACAGGCTTGTCACAGAGGAAAAAAAGAAAGCCTAAAACTACTGGAGAGTCAAAATGGCTGTTAAAGTATAATTTTTAGGTTTTTAGCAAACCAATTGGTCATGTTACAGAAATGACTTTATTATAGACAAGGAAATGAGGTGCCACAACTGTATTTATCTTAGAGAGAATTTCAATTTAAAAGTTAGGAATAAAAGTGCAATTTTTCAAGCTTTTGTAACATCTGTCCCAGAACATTTTGCTTATTTTTTGCTAATTACTCCACCCTCCAGTCAAATCTAACTTTTCCAACTGAATTACAATTCTCTCAGATGATGCAGTGTTTTAAGTTTCTTTGGGCACTCTCATAACGTTTAATGAAATCTCAGCTTAATCTGTTTTACATTAACCAGTTCAGCCAACAATAAAGAATGAGGGCAAAAAATAAGTTTTTAAAGAGTCATCAGTGGCTTAGAAATTCATTGAAATAGCTGGTTAGTTTTGAATATTCACAGCAGGAGGGGCTGGGAAATAATTTCACGGAGGCTATGATTTCTCTAGTTTCACTGTTTAAAGACAAATGCATTGGATGAAACATTTTACAGTCCTGGAACACTTCCAGCATAAGAATGCAGGGTAAAATAGAAGAGCTGAAGTAAATGACAGTTTTCACTGAAGCTTAGGACAGGAAGAAGGAACACAGGAGTGTGTTATTCTTAAGTATACTGCAGGTACCACAGGGATTTCCAGTTCTGGATGTACAACACTTTGCCTAATTGCTTTTGAGCTCTTTTAGAGAAATATTTTTTTTTATAAGGACTTACTCCTCCTCCCTCCCAAGATGTATTTGTACAAAACTAAGTTTTTCGGTCTAGTGTTAGGGGGAAAAAGCCACCTAAGGAACCTTTGCAGTGCCGCACTTCATTGCGGTTCCCTGGGGTGCAGCAGTGCCAAGTTACACAGGAAAGCATACAGCTTTTGCCAGCTTTTGGGGTCTGAGTAAAATGTCGTGGGGGTGGCATACCAGGGAGCACCGTTTTAAATTCATTTAGTTAAACCATCTGACAAAGCAAGCTTTTGTTACTGCAGCTAACCAACTCTCAGCTCAACTGATGTACTTTGAGTCATGAAAAGCTTAGAAACCAAAGCACTGTTTACCCTCCTCCCAAGTGCAAACACCGCTCTCCAGACAGCATGTGCATTGGCTTCTGCAAGGAGAACTTTCCAGTTTATAAAACAGCCCTCTGCTTAGTCATACTCAAAAAGGGTAAGTACTTTTTCACCCTGCAGGGAGGTATGTACCTGGCATGCTGGCTGGAAATGGAAAAACAGAACATATCTTAAGTATTCAGGAACTTGCTCAATAAATAGATGTTCCCTCATATTTCAGAGGACCCTCAGCCATTAGATCTGATTTTTGTCCGCCTTCAGCACTGAGAGTGCTTACCTGCAGTCAGGTTATCAAACTGGATTCAAGCCTTTTGCACATGTTCTTGAAAGTGTAGGAGAACTGGTATTCTCCATGCTTACCTTCTCTTAGATACTTCCCTCTCTTGTACATACTTGTTGCAGACACTGTTTCTCCACAAAGGTAGTTATAAAGCTAAAATGTAAATAAAAATAAAAGCATTTTTGAAGTTGTCTGGAAGCCAAGAAGGTCTCAGGTTTGGACCTTCTGTAAGATAGATGTCCTCTGATTTCAGTGGTGTTGAATCCTACCTGATAAATAAAAACCTAAGTCATCTCTCCGTACGTCAGAAAAGAAAATGGGAATCATTTCTCAGTAACAAGCATTTCACACAAATAAATAATTTCTTAATAATAATTCCAGGGCCCTATTTTCCACTTTTTCCAGTAGATAAATTCAGTCCCCAGACTTGAGGGTCAAACCACTGTCTAATTTCAGGGGCACCCTGTTTATCTCCTCCTGTACCAGTGTGGGCATAAGGTCTACTGGAACTGTCATTACTTCTGTAGACTTCCCATGAAAGGCCCAGAGCTGACAGATAGTCAGTCTGCTTTGGTTATTTTCTATCCCTCCCTTGGCATCTTGAAAATAAAAACCAACAACCCAACCCTTAAGATGTCACAGACTGCACTTTTTCAGAGCTCTGATGAGTAAAGAGGTAGGAAGCAAAACCTGAAAGCATTAAAATAAGAGTAAGATTATGATCTGCCTCCACATTTACAAATAGGTTATGCACTTAGGTGCTTGCCCGATGCTGAAAACCTTCACTTCCCAGCTAAACCAGAAGAATTTGTGATCGCGTGGTATTTTCAGAAGCAGCATCTTTCAGACAAGTAGAAAACCAGGGCTGGTACACTTGTGCACACCAAACTGAATTTAATAAAGCCAGGATCAAAAGCCCTACTAGCACAGGTGATTGATGTTATATGGTCTGGGAGAACTCCCAAGAGCAGTAAACATGGGTGGTAAAGAATTTAAACTATTCTGCTATATAAATATGGGCTGAAGCTGGCATTAAGGCAATGAAGCCCTGTGCCCTATGACAGGCAAGACAGAATAGCTAACAGGATTACAGTTGTTCCTTCTGAAGGAAAGAGCAAGGAAAATTGTCTATCTCCATTTTTCTTCCCACCTTTTATTTCTTTAGCCTCTCTCAGTTGTACGTTTGTAGCAACACCACTGGGCTCTGACCTTATCAGGTACCTGTAGCTTCAGGCACACAAACACAGCTACAAATTGGTAGAGAGAACATATACTTGGGACAACAGCAGTGATGGAGGAACCCCCCGGGTCAGGGAGGGGCGCAGAGAAGAAGGGGAGAGGTTACATGGGTCCTTGAAAGGACGATCCTTTTCTGTGCATGTCTGGTTCTTTGCTTTGCTTTCCTTCTTTTTAAATCTCTACAGCTGACTTGAATCTTCACTCCCAGGCATAAATCTTGCCAAATTGTTTGGCATCTTTATACACAGCATTCAGGCTTGCATAGCATGTTGAGCCAAAAATATTAAGAAACATAGTATTTTGTTATGTAGATAATGACTTATAGCTTTTGGTCTCAAAGTACTCAGAAACTTCCACTACATCTGGAAACCAGTATTAGAAATGTACACACTACCACCAAAGCTCTGACCTTCACCTCTAGATATAAACCCTAGTCCTCACTCCCCCCAAACTCTGGGACTACCGAACTGCAGAGCCCATGCATGGTGTTTCCAAAAGTATTAACTAGCCCCCTACAAATTCTGGGGTGTAGGAGGAACATCCCCCCGCATTGAACTAACTTGAAACTGGACCACTATGCTCTGTGACTTTCTAGGGCTTTCCTGGAAATTCTGGGTTAATTTGAGTAGTTCAAGGGACTCAGAACAAGGTGCAGAAAGGAAATCTTTCACTGCCATATCACTGCTCCAGCTACTAGACTGTGTTCAGTCTTTGAATTACACAGTAGATAGACTGTATAATAAGGGGAGGATTTTTCCTTTTTTTTTTTTTTTACCCCCTGCACTTTATTTTCTCTCTCCCTGTTCTCTTAAATATAAAAAAGCTAAAGAGCTCTATACGAAATTCTATTTGGCAGCTGTAGAGTGGATAGTGAACATAAAGAAGAGATTCCTTTGCTGTGCCTAATGCATGCTGCTTATCCAAATTAGCCACACAATTACTTCTATCAATGCAAAAATAGTTTAATGTTTTTTTTTTCTAGTGCACAGCACTTGAGAACAACTTAAAATGCAGTGTAATTTGCCACAGTGTATGTCCTGAAGTGGCTCACTAATGAAAAGAGGATTAACTCTCCATTATTCTGAATTACCATTTTGTGAAATCACTAACAATATTTTCATTTATATACATATAACCCAAGGGGGAGAAATATTCCAGCCATCCAAGTGATTAACAAATAAAATTCATTAGATAACATGCACTTTGGTCTTATTTATGAAGAGAAAGATTAGGGTATAAAAATGCAGATGACTGAATTTTTATCATCCTTGTTCTGATGATACACTTAAGCCCATGACAGCATAATTGGTGAGCACCAGCAGTTCCATGTTATATCCACACACTGGATTGAGAAGCAGAACCTGCAGGACATCAGGCTTGGCAGTCGAAGCCTCACAGGTTGGAGCATCGAAGCCTCATCCCACTGAGGTGGACCCAGCCACTGCAGTGTGGGCAGAGAGGGAACAGGAAGGTCTCAGCAGCTCACACAAGGCTGGATGCTGTACAGCACAGCACAGCAAGAGAGGAGCCGTGGCCTGGGCACAAGGGAAGAGTGGGGTGAGCTGCAGATTGCCCAGCCTCACTGGAAGGTAATTCCTAGGCCTAGACTCGGGGCTCTGCTTCTCACTATGCTCCTAAGTTGGGCTCAAACCTTCCAGCCAAGGAGAACCTCTCCAGAACAACGGCAGTTCCTGCTAGCTGACTGTCCTCTTCACCCCTCCCCATGAAGTAAGACAGGCTGTCCTGTGCTGGAGCAGCACTTCCACTGGCAAGCAGGATGCAAAGTCCTTCATGCAAAGGGCGTGAGGACTGTGCCTACTGCAGAGAGCTTTCGTACCCCAGGTTGTGTGTTCCTGGCAGAGTGTGGCGCCATGAAATGACTGCTGAGCTGGTACAGGACAGCTGCACTGCTACATCACTCAGCCTACACTAACTAGCCTGTAAGGCAAAGCATTTTAGCGCTAACAAAGCACAGCAAGGGATTTGAGACTGCTCCAAAGAGCCTGTGCAGGGCTAACCCTGCAATCTGCCATCTGACTGTGCCCTGCAAGGAATGGTTTCCTCTCCCCAGAGGTCTGCGAAAGAAATCTGAGCTTTTCCTGCCTGGGTTTGTGCTAGACAGTCATCTTTACACAGACAGTCATCCTTATATCTACGACAGCATTTAAGAACCACCATGGAAAAAAAAAAATCCAATCTAGTTTTCACTTCTTAATCTAAGAGGGCAGGCCTGGGGAATGGTGTTCCCTCAACTCCCTTTGGTGTACACAGAGAAGTCAGTAACAGATGAGGTTACACATCTTTGGTTCCTGGAAAGACACAAGCTTTTCCATCCCTCTACCCCCAATCAAATGCTTCACGGCAATTAATTCCAGAGCTCAAGTAGCAAACCAGCCTCCCTTCTCCCCCTTCCAGTTAAACTCTGTTATTTTTTACTTAGTCTAGAGTCAGATCTGAAATACATATTTTGCTAGAAGAATTTCAACTGATGCTTTCTTGTGCTCTAATTCAATTTAAAAATCCCTGCAGCAGATAACATTGGCAAGGCATAAAAGAACACAGCTTACTTGAAAGTTCAGGGAGCATATGGCTTCCCAGGACAGGAACGAGTATTTCTCAGCAGCGGTCTAACTTTCAGAGTGCTAACCAAGCTTCAAAGCGAGACGGTGTCACACTACCACAAACGATCATTTGCACATGTAATTGCCCTGTTTTGAGGTCTGCAGTCTACGAGGAGGGACTATTGGTGTAACAAATCAATGCATTGTGGCCACTGAGCACGATTACCAATTACATTGCTTTCTCTTCTTCACTTCCTTTCCTCCCCTCCCATTTTATGCAGCTGTGAATAAAAGCATAGTCAGTCCTTCAGCATGAAGGCAGCAGGCTCTCAGCTAATTCCTTACTAGACAAATAATTCCTTACTAGACAGATAGCAGTTCTTATCATGTTCTAGATAACAGCCTATTCACTCTGAAGTCAGACTGTATTAGATTTGTATCACTGCCTATCTAACATTATCTATACTGTGGAATCTGCATATAGGATTCGAGTAATTCTGGCAAGGAAAGGTAAAATTCTCTCCTGGGGAGTGTCTACTGGGGGCACAGAGATGGGACCTGGTGCTACTCAGAGGCAGGCAAGACCAAGCCCTAGGTAAATCTGCTAGAAGCTAGAATTCTCAGAGCCCTCTACAAATCTCTGCAGAGGACCACTTAGCTAAACATCATCATCATGTTTTAGGAAGCTTGGCTGAAAGACAGATCCCTTGCCAGTGAAAGCAAGCCAATTTTTGAACAAAGGTGTACACATGCCAAACAAAAACTGACTCCACAATCTTGCCTAGCTTTGGAGTAGGAAAACAGGAATCATTTGGCTTTTTCAAGTTTTGTGGAGAAACAGAACATGACAGGCACAAAAGAGCCCAAACTGAGGAAACAAACCCCATGGGTACATGGGATGTCAGTGAAAAATGGTCATCCTGCTCTCAGAAGAGTTCTACAACAGCTGCATGAAGGCATTAGCCAGATTTTTGTAATTAAAGGACACAAATATCACTAGTGGCCAAGACAAAAAAATTGTGGGAGCCACTACAGGATTTGTTTCCTGCAAGAAAGGTGGATTTTTGGCAGGCTGTACTTGCACACTTCATAAGATCAAGCCCAACTCCACCTCTTCTTGTTACAAGTCTCCTACCAACTGCAAGGTACAACTTGTCCCTTCAAGGGGATGAGAGACAGGAGCAATTGCTGCCTTGAGACATCAGGAAGTCCAGCAGAAGACAATACAGACCCAACAGGGAGATGGAGCAGGCAAGAGTCTGCAGCAGAAGGCTGGCAACAAGGGAAAAAAAGACACTTTTTTTCAGAGGACAAGATAGGTAAGTGAAAACTGGTAACAGGGTAAATAGGAGTCCAGACATGTGGACAGCCCCAGATTCCAGTTCCTAGAGGTTTGCTGTAAAGACCAGCTGCATAAGTGGTTTAACTTCCTGCTGACAACATGCAGAACAAAAGGTGATTTGCCTTCAGCCACAGAAGAAAAGCAAAGGAGCCATTAATTGCAACACCCATGTCCCTCACAATAATTCTTCTCTGACATTGTGCCTAGACCTATGACATAAGTTTTGTCTAGTAGTGTGCAGTGTGCTGCTAATTTGGAATGAAAAGCTCTCATGTACACTTTTATCAGTTGTCAATCACTGCTTCTTTACTGAGAATACATGGATGTACTGTACCTTAGTGCTCCCCATGCAAAACTGTCTTTAAGTCATCAAAAAATGACAATAAAACATAATCTGAAAAACCCTTCACCTAAACACACCAACACTGTATGCATGTGGATACCAGCTGGCTTCCCTGGGAGGACAGTGCAGTGCCACACCTGAGCTAAGGAGCACAGCATTGCACTCTTGCAGCTGCACTACACCCATAGTGGCTGGTACGGTTGCTGCTGGTGTAAGGGTTTCTGTATCACATGTATTTCATGGTCTTTTACCTGGGATACTTCAGCTGCAGGAGATTAGGAAAGTTAAATGAAGATGTAAAGAACCCGTGCACTCAAAGAACCCACCTGTCCAAAAGCAAACCTACAGTTACCTACTATGTCCTAAGGCAGTGTCTTAAAGATATGGATGGGGAATGCATTGAGTTAGTCCTTGGCCTTTAACTTTGCTCACCAGCTTTGTGAAAACTCCAGCCTGCTCCTGGGGTCAGTGCCCAGCTCCTAAGCAAGGCAGATCTTCAGGAAGTGGGGGAGGAGAGACATCACCTAACTGGGCTTTAACTGCTGACTCCACAGCTGAGGGGGACAAAATTCCCAGGGGAAAGCCCTGGTCAGGACAGCAGCTGAGAAAATTACAGCAAACAAGAATCTGGAGCTTCAAGAGATGTGTAAAGCTGACACCATTCAACACTAGCAGACCGCTCAGACACACAGGACATCAGGGTTGTCAGTTTTGAGCAACTCGGCTTTGACAGCATGGACAGGCAAAGGGTGCTGGTTTTAGCACCATTAATGATACTCCGGCTTTACCTACAGGATAATATTACTCCATTGCTCCCCTCTGTATATTCATCGGTGCTTCTTCCTACCCACTTGGCAGGTATGCACCAAGGTTAAAAAAATAAAAAACCCCAAAAAAAAAAAAAAAAAAAAAAAAAAACCAAACCCAAAACCACCAAAAAGTGAACCCAAAAAGAAGGAAGTCCTTGAGCCCAACCTGGCTAGAAAATATTTTGTCAATCAGTCAGTGGTGCTGCCAAAAGGCAAACTCTACTTCCTGCAAAAAGCCTACAAGGTTCAGTGTGCAGGGCTGCATTAAGATCTTTAAAGAACAGGACTGCTACACCCAACATTTACCTGAATATACACATTTTACCTCCCTGCACTGCTGAAAATTGCACAGATAAGCCTTTATGAAATTCACAGTTAACAATAACAAAACTTATTTACCCCACTCAGTTCCCCAAGCTGCTCTAGATCCCTTGGATCAGGCTCTTGGACCTAATAAACTTGTACCAGTAGACTTTCCAGGAAACAAATTCCCAGTGGAGACTGATCTTCAGTGATCACAAACTTCTGGCTTTTGCTCCCATTGCTGGTGAGCTTGTCCAAAAGCATTCCTTGCCCATACCGTGCCTGGCCCAAACACGCCTGGCTGGTGCTGCTCCCAGCATCACACAATTGGAGCAGAAGTTGCCTGCTTTGTGATTCCTCAGCTTAACATTTTGTTTTGGTTACATTCCAGTTTCTTGCACAACCTGAGAGCGCTACTCCATGGACAAGATGTCATCAGCAGGTTTGAATGCTGGGAAGAAAAATGCATACAAAGCAATGAAAGTAGATCCTGATGAGGATTACTCCACTCCAGGTGCATTTGAATTGGAGCGACTCTTCTGGAAAGGATGCCCACAGTACACTCACGTCAATGAAGTCTGGCCCAATCTCTACATAGGAGATGAGTAAGTGTACATAGTACTGCTTTACATAGTGGACAAGTAAGTGTACATAGCACATCTCTTTTACATAGGAGATGACTAAGCTGCACTAAATACAGCTCACCAACAGAGAACAGTGTTTCTTTCCTCCTCCTCCTCATTCACTAGTATTTAGCAGTGATGATGTACAGTGAAGGTACTGACAGATGCCAGAATCCAACAGAGCCATCAGAGCCTGGGATGGCCCTCAGATATGGGCACACAGTGTCGGTTGCTGCTGGTTCAGGAAAGCGCTGAATAAGTGTGGCAGGGTCTACTGCTCGAGTCTCAGTAACAGGAGCACTTGTGGCACTGGTGTAGGCTGCTGAGGTTGAAGCCAGTCATGATCTATTTTTAAATGGCTCATTGCAAGGAGTGATTTGTGCAATTCCAGAGTTACACTGACAGAGGAGCAAGACCTAGATGTGTTGACCACAGCTTAGGCTGGTTTAAACCTAAAACGTAATTCTTGAAAAGCGATTAAAGGGACAGCTCAACTCGCAGTGGTATTTCTGCATTTCCAAGCTTGTGCTTCTGTACATGGAATACTCTGCACTTCCAAATTGCTCAAGAGATTAAAACAAACAGAACCCTGTGGAAGGCAAAGCTGCAGATCAGACCAAGTGTGATTTGGAAAAATACCAAACCCACAAAACAGACTTGGCTCTGCTGAGCACAGGACTAAACTAGAAACAGCCTATTCCAACAAGCAGAGATGGCTGCTGCAACCCAGAGACATGCCATCAGAAAATTCCCCAACCCAAGCCCCTGAGCCGAGCAAGAGTGCTTTTCTTACCCCTTAGGCATTACTGGTCTACTTCCCATTTTCTTCTATACCGTGTGCTAACATGACGTTTATTTTACATCATTACTGAAAGGCACAAGCAGGAGCTCCACTGGCTCCAAAGTTCTCAATAATTTTTTAAAAGGTCCTAAAATTCATCTGTTGCCAGCTTATAAAAGAGGAAAGATATACAGCCTTGAAAGTTACAAGATTCCTAATATCATCAACCAATTACTTCTGTGGCGCCAGAGGGAACAGAAAGACACATAATTTCTGGGCTCCCACTTCCAGAGACTTTTAGAGATTAAGACATGAGAAAAGCCTGGCCAAATGACTCAGGAACAAAGAAAAGGGGGTTGAGTTGTCCTCTCTCCACCCTATCCTATCCCTTTTGCTACATATTTCTAAGTCAAGATTCGGTGTAAAAAAGAGCTTCTTCTGGCACTTATTTCCTACTTCCTTGTTCAGAATCACCAGCAGAATTATTCTGAATTAAGCTGTTGGAAGAATTACCTTATCTCTGTGACGAAGCTACAGCTCTGCCCTCTAGCAAAGGAATCTAATGAGACAACAGGTATCTGGACAGTAGTCTCTGAGCCCACGACAGCAGCCACTGAACCTTTCCTGTAATTGTTCCTGCAGCAGTGGTTTGTTAATTTAATAAATGTTGGAAGGTGTGACTCTGAATATAATACACCTGCACTTAGTACAAACTCACCACAGGAACAGCAAAACTAAACTTCTTGAAAGGTACTTCGAGCTATGCCCACTTACACCAGGCAGTATATTTCTGCAGCGGACCAATCTTAAGTCAGGAGGAAAAGCAATGGTGCTTCAAGAGGAAACAAGCTCCCCAAGTTGATGGGCTGGAAGCACGAGAAAGCTAATGGAGAAGAAAAAAGACTTGAGGAGCAGATGGGGAGTTAACAGAAGTAAAACTTCACCAGAAAATAGGACTCCCTGAAAGAGCCCAATTAGTCAGCCAGACAGGGGCAAACTTAACATTCAGTAGCAGAAAACCCAAGATGATGACTGGTCCGCAGGCAAGATGCAGCTTTCTTACCAGAACTAAAACTTCATTTGAAGCAGGCAAAGTCCAGACCTCTGTATCTGTCCTCAGCCAGCTCCACACCTTACTTCCAACCAACAGCTTTCTCCTTCAGTGTGGCAGGGGGGTCTGTATTATTTTATTTTAAGATCACGCTGTAGCACTGGTTGCTGAAGAGCTGCCATGAAGACATGAACAGATGTTGGTTGCATTTGCATCCTTAGCCATGCTAAATTAAAGTTGATCTTGAAAGAATTTAGTGGAGCTCATCAACAAAATCAAGTGAACACACACATGCAGGGTTTATCTTCAGAGCCTTCACATCTGTGCTTCATTCCTGCCTCCTGCATTTACAAGGTTAACAGGACTTGTGACTGCTTATGGAAATGCTAATTAATTAACCTGACTACATAACCACATCTTCCTTCTAATGCAATACAGGCTATCAAGGAGCCCTGTGAGGCCACTCAATCCTTTTGTTACAAGGCTTCACTGCAGATGTTGCCCAGAGGCAATGAAATCTCCATGAGCCTGTCAGACCCAGAATAATCAAAGCCTCAAAATATAACATGCTGTGTTCAGCTCCAATTGAAATTTTCCTCCAGCAAGTTCCAAGGACTTTTAAAGACCAGACACTGGAACTTGCAGGAGACAGCCCAGTGATAGGAATAAAACAAGCTTTGCCAAGATCTTATTCGTCTGCTATGAGGATTAGTGCTTGCATATATCCTCCTCACA
The DNA here is from genome assembly GCF_037157495.1 of Lathamus discolor. NCBI lineage: Eukaryota > Metazoa > Chordata > Aves > Psittaciformes > Psittacidae > Lathamus > Lathamus discolor. The sequence continues at coordinate 93,996,668 of NC_088886.1, read as the reverse complement.
CCTAAAGGATGCCTAAAGGGATAGAAAGCAGCTTTGTCTTGCTCCTTTCTTTCACTGGTCACTGGCTTACTTGCATGGGCAGTTTGATTGGCTAATCCCAAGTCTGCTTGGTTCACTGCAATCACATGGAAAATACCTCTACTAGTTATGCAGTTTATAGTTTCTTCTTGCAACAGTTATCGCCTTGTTACCCCACATGATGATCATGGTTCCACTTTTCTGAATTTCAAAGAATATTTTAGCTGAAGACAAAGGCTTCCCCAGATTTTATTTTCCTTTTAACCACTCTCTAGCTCTCATTAGGATGTAAGGCCTGATCACAGTTTCAGGTCTTTGTGTTCTCAAACTACTCCAGAGGAAAAGAAGTCTTCTGGAATCTACTTCCTTACAGGTTAAATATGGAAAATAATATTCTGGATATGCAGCTGAACTGAGCTTGTACTTCAAGAAAGCTATTGTCTGTGCTTGTCCCAGTAAAGCCCCAGGTCTTGAGAACTAACACAGGTAAGATTCAACAAGATACATGAGTAACTCAAACTTACAACTTACAGGTTGAGCTGTAGGATAATGAACATCTATAAGTAAACTTTAAATATAGGTAAATGTAAGTAAAACTCCTTCTCTCCTCTACCCTTGCTCCAGAAAAAGGATACAGTATGGCTTTTTTCAAGAGATTAAGTAGAAAGACAATTTATACTAACGTAGAAGAAAACAGATGGGTAGAAAATAGTTGCCTCCCACTGTTTTACCATTATGAACTCTTAGGATCTACAGCAGTATTAATAATGAAAAAAAATAGAAGTGCATGCAAATTTGGATTATAAGAATTCTCTTGAAGACATAGTTTCAACCTTTTTGTTAGTATGTTAGTATTGTTAGTACGAAGATCTGCCAATTGCAACAGCAGTTTAACGATTCAGAAAATCAAATCCGTAACACTGGACTGTAAGCCTCTCAAAGCAGCAATGATTTCCAAGACAAGTAAAAATTCCCCACATACCAACATCTCTCTCCATAGGTGATTCCTAACACTTGGCGAGTGACTGAAGTCAAGACCGGGGTCTGACTGACTACATCACTTGATGTAGTCAGTCAGGCTTGATGCCTCTCTGCTGCATATGAAGCAAAGAGGTATTCCCTGTACCTAGGTTGCATCATTTACAAAAACAAACCCCACCACTTTGGACCAGAAGAAAATGGACTGCTAAATCCTTTTGTACCACGTATTACGAAGATCCTCTTCAGTATTTTCAGCGGTACCTAAAAATTCTTCTAATTCACACTGAACAGGAGGTATCCACAGAAACGGAGCAACACCTCAGAAGGAAAAGGGGATACAGTGCTTCACTATCTCTAGACTCCCTCAGTGCTGGAGTTACCAAAGGAAATTGGGTCAGTATTATTGGAAATTCTCAACATCTCTCCTCAGGAGGGAGAAGTGCCAGATTTTCTTAAGAAAGTGTCAGTATTGCCTATATTCAGGAAGCTTCTTTCTGACACTGACCATCTGGTAAATTATCATCCTGCATCAAGCTTTCCTTCAGCGCTGAAGAAAACGGAAAAGTTTGAGATGATTTTTCTTCTAGTAACATGTTGCCTCAGATTTCCTGGTGTTTTGTCAATCTGGGTCACGTCAATCTGTGGTTTTAACAGTCTATACTGAAACATGTTTGCATTGCTCAAGCTTAAGAGACTTTGCTGTACTTAAGAGTTTACTAGCACACCAGTCATCTGGTTGACCAGTACCAGCTGTAAGGTACTGACTTACCTGTCAAGGGAGCTGCTCTGCCCACATCCTCATGAGGCATTTTGGAGGATTACTTCCCTTCCTTTAGATGTACACTTGGGTTTTCCTCATCAGCTGGCTTCTCTTCTCTTCATTAGCTGCTTTTAATATACTTAACATTTGATGTGGAGGTGCAGGCTGCAGTGCCTACAAGTTGATTTTCCCTCTTTTCCAACTAAATTGGTTTGGGCAACTTCCTGATGAAAGCAGCTGGGACTAAAGCTTGTTATGACAGTATTTTTGAAGAGAAAGGATTTGGTACACTGGAGATGGCAACTTGAAAGGAAGGATTTTCCTTCGCATTACAACTACTTACACTGTTGCTTTCAGTTGCTTCCAGAAGAAGGGAGAGTTTGCTGCAGCACTTGCTTTTAATCCTGTGAACCTTAAGCTTTAAAACTGACAGCAGGCACAGTTAGTTTTGGACAAGCCCTTAACTTGCCCTTGCACAACGCGAGAGATGCAAATACTCTTTTGGGAACCATTTGAAAACGGATGACTTTTTTGTTTGGGACAGTCCCTCCTCTCAGTGAGAGTCTGTTATTATCAATATATTCCTACATGAAAGTGATTTTATCTCAAGTTTTCGCCCTTTTGGTGGCATTCCCATATCAAAGTACTCCCCCTTGCCTCAGAACTTTAAAAACATGTTTACGAGTCCATCTGTCCTACAGTAAATGCAGGGTCTGATTCAGCAAAGCACTGAGTTTTTACTTAACATGCTTTGCTACAGAAGGAAGGACTTCTGGGTATGCTTAACTATCAGCATATGTTTATGTGCTCTGAACTGAAGAACTGTTGAGTTTTTACACAGGACCAATCTGTCCAGTTCAGCTCTTACTAAAGTGAATTTCACTGAAAATTTCACTGTTATCTCCCAGTGCCACACTTCACCTTCTCTGCATAGGAACATGTTCGAGGCAGACACTGGAGACCCCAGTTGCACCATGTGAAAAGAAATCAAGCGCTAAGAGCACAGATGGTGGAGACATAAAAAATGAAAACAATCACAAGAGTAGTGAAATGTTTAAGGCTTCACCTACACTGGCATTTGTAGCAAACTCTTTACAATGGCTACTTAAAACTCAACCATAATCACAAAAATGGGAATATTAATTGCAATTTAGGAAACAGCAGCACCAGAAGAGGGAAAAGAAGAATATTGTTAGCTTGACTATTAAACTCTTTAAGTAAGCCAATTGCAAGGGAAAAAAAAAAAATCTATGCCATTTCTAGCTGAAAGTGAATTAAAAGAGTTATGAATCCTCCAATAAGGTTTATGATTCATATATCCCTGAACAATCCTATGCTATTAGTCACCTAAACCAGTTGGATATTAGCAGAAACTTACGCTTGATTTATTCCTTCTTTTCATCTCAAATACCAATACCTCAGGCATAGTAAAAACTGCAAGGAAGACCAAAAGCATTCCCCCTTCCTTGGGACATAACAAGGAGCATGATGCATGGTGAAACACCCAAAAAATTTAGACTCTAGTAAAGGTAAACAGGTAACGAGGGATGCTTCCACAACACTAGATTCAACTGAGGTTGGAAAGAAAGCCAGTCCTCTGCATAAACCTAGAGTTCACTGATGGCTAAAGCCATTCCAAGCAAACACATCAAGAGGCACAGCAACATTTCCATTTACAGGCATATGGGTCGCTCTATATGAAGGCTTAACAGCCTGGTCCTTGCTCTGTGTTAACTGGCAATCAACATACTGCAGACCCAGCATGACCTCAAGTTTAACTGCCTATATTATGGCAGTGTCAGAGTCTCAGCACAGACTCTGCCCAGTAATATTTATGATCAAAGAAGAAGGTAAAAAGAAAGCTGATGGGAGTGAAAATACAGACAAACCTGGGCATATATGACAAGTGGTGGTCCAGCTGGGCTGTTTGTCTAGCTTTTGGGTAAAGATTCTACCAGAAAAAAAAAAAAAAGAAAATTTTTGAAAGGACAGTGGAGGTATCTTTCATGAAAACATAATTTTCAAGTGCAAGACTGGGGTGATAGAGAGAAAGGAGAAATAACATAACTGCCTTCTAATCTCCATATCAAGTTTGAAACTAAGCATTCTTGGCTCTTGAAAAACAGTAAGCATCACTTCAGATTTCTTCACACGATGCAGATTCTAAAGCCCAAGGCAGGCCCCTCTTGCAGTCCAGTGAACCCTATTTTGTATTGCACAGTAACTATTTCATCAGATCTCTACACAATATTATGTATTAGAAACCTTAGGAAAAGCTTTCCAGAGATCACATTGTCCAGAGTATCTAATGGAAAAAAGGTACCAACATCCACTTTACAGATTACATGCAACAGCTCAGCCTGCAGATGCACAAGCCACATACCTACCCACAGGACGTATATTTACCCTGCTCCACTTGGCCAGGGCAAGCATTCTGGGTCTCTGTTCAATTGACAGGTTCTACAACACTTACACACTGCATTGTTTAAGTACCTATTCCAGTGAAAGTGTGGAGATGTTGATAGATTTGAGTGATCAACACTGAGCACTCATTTTCTGGAAGTTTTCTGAATTAGCAACATCCATAAAAAGAAGAAAACGTGCATCCGTATTGCAAAGGTAAGAAATATACTGGGCAAGGCAACATTCAGTCCAAAAGGGTATTGCTGAATCTGTTTACATATCAAGTGCAATTAAAAACCGGATGATGTTTTAAATTCAGCCTATCCCAAACATTGAGGAAAAGAGTAAATGTTCTTCATTGCCAGAAACAGTGGACAGCTTAAGTACTTCCTTGATACACCTATAATTTACTTAGAAAAATAGATATTTCACAGAAGATTTCATTACACTTGAGTATTTACAATGGGCTTTTTGAAACAGCATTCAAGGTTGATCCACTGCTGATTCCATTTTTAGCCCAAGCCGTGGAAAACAGAGGGAACTAAGAGTAACAATATGCATATTCCTTAACTTCAGCAGGACAACGGCAAAACAACGGCTAATGCAAATTGTGATGCAAAATGAACACCTGCCTTGTCTTTAATTGGTTAAATAAAAAGGAGGAGGATTAATTCCATCCCAGCCCTGAAATGCACAGTATGCAGATACAGGCAAGACTGGGAGGTGGAGTGGGAAGTTACCAGGTACTTGGCTAGACTGAGCTGATTGCTCAGTTAATGAAAAGATGGTATCCTTTCTTTCTGAATGCCTATTGAAACACTGGTGCCTCTGAACACTTGAAAATGAGATCCTTCCACACAGAACAAGACTGTAAGTGCAACCATCAGAAACAAATGCATTAGTTTCACCCACTGTGTCAAAAGGCACAAATCCCCTGAGAACCTAATCAAGGAAAGGAAAACTGTGTTTCAGAGGAATGCAAGCACCAAATGTTAATGACTGTCATGCAACCTATTGTCTGACATTGTCCTTGCTGAGAACAATTTCATTATATAATTCAAATGTTGTTTATTAGCCTAAGCAGTGCTTGCAGAAGCTAACATCTAGTAGTATCCACAGTCCATCAGAAACTTTGTTTTTTTCACTGACCCTAACTACACTGCAGTCCTACTTGCTATTCAGGATGTAGATCTCCAACTGCAAGGGTTCTAGTTGAGCACAGATCTCTGACCTGAAACCATCAGTCTTTCATGGTTTGTTGGATACATGCTTTGGGCCAACCTGGTGAATGGAAAAACGTATTTTCTCTATCCCAGCATCAGGGAGGTAAAATAAAATAAGACAATTTGAAAGCACAATCTGTAGTTCACCTCAAGCACATCAGAACCAAGAGAAGTAGTTATTCATGCAGCTTTACTCTTTTTTTTTTACTGGCCTTCCATATAGTCCAGAACTGAAGTGCCTTTGCTGGCAAAGTGCATAGAGCATATACACTTTAAGAGAATCCAAAGGCACAAATCTCCTAAAAGGCGGAAGAAAAAAAGCTTTCTAGGTCAATCACTGCAACAGGAATATTCAGGGAAGGACTGCACATTAATTAACCTGAGGTGAAGGTGGCAAATCACAGCAAGATGCTGCTTCTTCTCTGTCCTCCAGAGTTGACTGAGCTTAGGCAGGCATCACCACACTATCTGGAGTTTTTATTTACTTTTAAAATCACTGCATAGTGGACATTACTTCCTGACAACAATGACAGTAGGGTCAAGACATTATCATTCCTGTCCACTAAGTAATTTCTGCAGGGAGGAGTATCTACTCAGAACAGCCAGTTACCATGAGCTTTAATTAGATAAAAGTGAACATAGGTAAGACCTTCAGTATCTATATCCCAGTTAAATGCCCTAATCACTGTTCAAAGGGGGATTTCAACTCTGACAGAGGCTGGGAAGGTGTAGTCAACATCAAGCTATTCTGAGCTGTCACCACTAGAATTATGAAGCACAACAGGTAGCCCACCGCAACATCCTGTGTGGCAGTAGCTGCATTTACACATTGAAATGTTCGGGAGATATTACGGAGAGAGGCACTCCTGGTTGGAAAAAGCTGTTTCACATCATGCATTAATTCACTTATGGCAGCAGTAGTTATGTGAAAACATTAACAGAATAAAGCCTATGCAATTTTTTTTTTTTTTTTGGGGGGGGGGTACCTCAATAGTCCTCCTAGGCACTAATGATACTTGACAGCTTTTCCTGAACAAAACTTACCAAAACTAAAAGCTTTCTGTAATGGAACAAAAAGGTTTTTACATGCCTAGCTACAAACTGCACTTTTTGAATAATTTCAGACTGCTGGCAAGCACTTAGAGTGGGTTTAGGCACACAAAAATCTACGATTTCCTTACCTATCTGACTCCCCTTATCTAAGGGAAGAGAGGACAAAATAAATTAGAATATCATGATAAATGCAAGAACTTCAGCTTTCCCTGAAGGCTAACCAATTTTTGTATCTAGTTCCTTCTGCTTTAGACCTGTGGTTTAACCAAACACTACAGTAAAAGGAAACCTGGAAGGGAGCTGTGACCACAAAAGGGTGATATTTAAAATTATTTTTATTTTTTAAAACAGAATTGGAGAAAAAACTCAGTAACTTCTTTTAGAGACAAAGAGCTTCTTTTTGAATCCTAAATATCTTACTACTCACATATCACTCACTCTAATTAGTTCTGCAATATCTATTGATGGGACAGAAGGGGAAAGCAGCATTCCTGGGTCCTATTTCAAGTTCTGCTACTGACTTATGACTTTAAATAATTCAATTACTTTCTGTATCTCAAGCTTCTTCTTGTATAAGATGAACAGAAGCCAGTATTTCCTACATTACAAAGGCATCAGGAAAATAAATTCATTTTTAAGGTGCTCTAAGGACCTGGGAGAGATAGTTATGAACTCCAGAAGTATCATTCACTCTAAATGACAGTATCTTAAGATCTTTACAAGGGTAAATGATGCATTTTCGACGCATTATCAGTTCAATTAACATTTAGAACATACCAAATCAGATTTTTTTTTCCTGGCTTGCTGGGTAAGAAGGTTCTTCACTTACATGATAGCTCTTGTTTTAACAGGAAAACTGCACTAGATCGCTACAGCCTTCAGAAGGCAGGCTTCACCCACATCCTCAATGCGGCCCATGGTCAGCGGAATGTGGACACAGGAGCAGAATATTATCACGACATGGCTGTGGAGTACCACGGAGTGGAAGCAGATGATCTCCCTACTTTCAAGCTCAGCCAGTTCTTTTATTCAGCTTCTAAATTCATTGATAATGCGCTTCAGGATGAAAGAAGTAAGGACGATGCTGAATATGGTTAAAAACAGTAGAGTATTTACTCCATTTGATTATAAGCATAGTTCCCTTGCATTTAACCTTGTGGGAAGGAAACAAGTCCAAGTTTAACACAGAATATAAAACTAGTAGCAGAAAACTAGATTAAGGGAAGGTAGTGATGTAAACAAGGACCTTTTTCACTGCAGAACTAGTACCAGCCCCAGAGCCTCTTATGAAGCACTTTGATAAAGCTCACGTCACAGCTTGCATTATCTCCTGACAAGTTTTTTGTTTTGACTCTTTCATAAACTCATCAGAAACAACTGGACATTGCATAGGTTCCATGAAGTAGCTGTCTCTTCCTTAAATTAGTCCCAATGAGGAAAGGTTTAATGAATATTAGTTGCATAGCAGTGGGAATGGAACACAAGTGCTCTGCAGAGACTCCACAGCTTCATGCTCTGCAGCATTAGATTCGCTCTACAAAGCCTACCTTCTTACCTGGTCATCAAATCTACTACAAGCTATAGCAGATTTATCTCTGCCATCTTCTAAGCAGCAGGTGACCAAAACAACTCTGACACCAGAGATCTAGAAACATTTCATTAAAGCCTTTGCAATTTCTCAGCTTGATTATCACAATTCATTATTTGCTGATCTCCAACAGAGTTCTATCAGAAAACTGTACACCAATGTGAAGTGCTAAGGCCTAGGCCTCACACTGGCTTTCAAGATTACTCCTACTCTTTTCCCCCTCCACGTTTTGGTTTGGGAGGTTTTCTTTTTTAAATCTCTACAGGGTATTTTAGCAGAAACCAGCTGAGAAACTTAAGACTTTCCTGCTGACCTACAAAGACCTTAATATCAGAGGGGGTCACATATCAAGTTTCTAGCTTTGTGTCAGCTTCTGTTCTTGGCTGTTTAGCTCAGCTGTATCCAGCTATTACGCAGCTTGCCCCCAGTAGCTACACAGGTCTTAAACAATTTTACCCTTTCAACAGCAACAGTCCCTTTCCTTGTTCAGGATAAAGTCTTAAAGCAGTTCAGTTTTAAAATTCAAAGTACTAATAACAGAAGAAACTGCTACACGAGCTTTCTTGCTTGTGAAGAAAGGTACTTGGCATTTCAAAAAATTATGTCTGAAGCACTGCCTTTGGGAAGGAGCGGACAACTAACATGCATATGGGATCTAGTGACCTCCACGGCTGGAAGCCAGAGGTCAGTATCAGACTGGAGTAGCTGAAATAAGAAATGCAGACTTCCTCACTTTCAACACCCTCCTGTTCCTGCAGGAGTTCTCTCTGCTGCACTGGGGTAAAGAAATGAGCACAAAGTAAGCAGCAAAGGCTAGAACCCCATCCTCCCCACCCTTGCATCCCAATAAACACTGGGGCAGGGAAGGGTAGGATGGGGAGGAGGAGGAAGTATTAATGTTTTTGTTTCAAAGTCCAGCAGGTTCTGAGATAGTTATCAAGCACCAGTCCAGCACTGAAACATAAAGCCAAATCAGAGTGACTGGATGAACTTCCTCAAACCAAAAAATCTTCACTAAAGTAGGTAATACCAACTGCAGCAATTTCTGCAGCTGTGCACTGCCTGCCACATTCATATGTTTGTTTTTCAAACAAGACAGGATCTTTTCTGATAGAGATCACTAAAATAAGGAATTACTGTAATACTCATGAAGAAAAAGAGCAAGCTCTTAACTTTCTCATGAGGGAAAAGTACACAACATGTACATCTCCAATCCCAGCCAAAGATACGCACCTATGCATGGCCCACAATGACAGTAGCTTCCCACTACACATTTACAGAACAGAATGACTCCAGAAGCTAAACTGAAGAGTAGACTGATGTCTCTCACACTTACAGGAGAAAAGCCTAGAGGCAAGTAACTAGTGCTCTCCTCCAAGAACTACACGCATTATTTGTGAATGCACATTGAGTATAGAAAGGTGCTCTGTATTTCAAGGGGCCTAATGGAAAGGACTATTTGTGTGTATCTTCCTGACAAATAGCATCCATATTCCTTAACAGGATTTCATGCTAAGTAACCACGTAACTATCTCCCAACATGGGATTTCAGTATAAGGTGCTAAATAGTTCTGATCAGTAACACAATTACACTCCTTTGCTACTTTGCATCAGAACTGAACAAATACTGAGAGAGGGAAAGCGGCAACAAGAAAAGTTTACACATTTGTAAGCAGAATGCATGTCCTAATGAATCTACTTTGACTGTATCACATTGCTCGGGGAGCAACCTTCAGCCAGCCAAGTGGTCGAATTCATAGATGTCATCATACAATGCTTTTGCTGGGAAGATGCTCAACAGTCAGTGTTGTTGGAACAACTTTCCCTGCAGATGAAGAAGCCTCTGTCTTTTTGCAACAGGCCAGAAAGCTTAGCCATTCAGACACTGTCAAAACACAGTCCTAACACATTAATTCTGACCTAACCTTCAAAATCTTTGTGATGATGAAGAAACTCCATGATCAGAGCAGTATTTGCAGAGTTTAAACATAGGCAGATGGACTTCAATCTGAGCTGCTTTCAATGTTCTTAAGAGTAGTTTAGAGGCAAACTCAAAACTGTTCACAATTATGCATGCTATCATTCAGCTATTCATAAAGATTTCCAAACCCATGCAATTCAGACCAGAGGGCAGGTTAAAATTTGTGTCAGTGAGGCCTGATTATCCCAAACAGAAGATGTTATTTTAAGAGGTTTTTAAGTTCCCTACTATGCCACAGATAAGAGTACTCATTCCCTTGGTGCCTTAATTCCTCAGAAATTGAGCTAGAGGGGAATTGCATTTTCTTTGCATATGAAAATGTCATGGGAGAACATAAACTAAAGATAAATGTAAAAAAAGCAACATGAGAAGAAACATAGGAGACAGACACAAAAACCCAAGGCATTTGATCAAACACCTGAGCAGTCATCACTCCATTTGACTCTGGAATGAGAGCGCTGCATCTGGACAGATTTTCAGGAAACACAAGCCCCAGTCAAGTGACCAAAATAGCTCAGGGACCTGCCACCACTCAGTAGACCTCTGTTTCTGTGCACTGGTATTCTATATTCAGCCATACCTTGAAGGATGTAAGTGTGAGAATCAAAGAGAGTAAGAGTGGATTCAATCTTGGAAAAGGAAGATTCAGACTGGTTCTTACATCAGAACTAAGAGGTACAAAAGGCATAGAAGGGACGCAGCTCTGCAGGTTAGTACCAGCGTTTTGCTGTAATAGGCAGTCAGATCTTAAATATTCACACAGAAGAAAAGACAGACTTCATTTTCCTACAAGCAGGGGGCATTTCAGCATTGTACAGCCATTTTTTACCTTTGTTAACAATACAAAACTGTACATTTTCTCCTAGATCCCCTGCATTTGCCACCCACACAAAGGAAAGCCTGCCTTGTCCTATCATGTATTTATCACCTCAACAGCAACCCATTTACAAGGTGGGAAGCTCTAAAGAGAAGCATGAAGGGCTGAACAAATGAGAGTTTTTATCCGTTTCAAATACTTGCAAGTAATAATAGAAGGGATTATCATTTTCCAGGAGAGGAAGAGGCACTTTTAGTTATCAGAGAGACTGGAATTTTGCCAAGATGCCTCTAAGACTATCTGCTGGGATTAGGATGCAGACTGTAACCATTTATCCTCTAGTGTTGGCAGTTCTTGATGCATCCATTGCACACCAATGCTGCTTGTGCCAAGACATCCTTTTATGCCTGGAAGCAAAGGAGTTAATCAGCAGGAGTCATGGCTTTGCACCCAACACTTCTCACTAGGCATAGCTGACAGAGATAAACTATTATTGGCCCTGTGAGGAGGTATTTTTTTCCTGTGGCAATTCAGCTTAGCAGGGTGTTAGAGAGAGTGCTCCAAATCCACTTCCTTCAGCAGTTCAACCTTTGTCAGACCCCCTCAAGGGCTCTGAGTAATTTTTGGAAATCTTTTGAAGTCTTCCAAAACCTGTTAATCAAACATGAAAGCAAGTGAAACCTCCACCTCCCCCAGACAAAGTAAATTGGGAAGATTTCACTTTAGTTTACATCCTTGCTAGTACCTGAAACCATAGACTTTCTGCCTCTGGAAGTCCAAAGTTAAACCAAACAATGTCACAAAGCTAAATCTTGAGGCACATCTATTCAGACATCAAAACTACCAGGAGAGATTCTGCATTCACAGTATTACACATGACAAACTATTACTGCCAGGAGATGATCATATTAAAGCCTCAGAGAGGTGATGGTGAAATGCTACTTTCACTCAATGTAACAGGGTGACTAGCCAGATTTTTAAAGAAGCTTGACCAAGCCTTAAGAAGTGGTTTCTTTCTATCCCCCTTGTTACATGCCTAGTAACTTCCATGGCCCTTCTTATGCTTTGCCCTGAAAAACATTACTGAGCCTTAAGAAAGCCTTGTTAGCTGTATTTTACAAATGAAGTGTTTTGGCATTAAGTGATGTAATCTAGATCCTCAAGGACATTACTGTCAAAACCACAAAATATAATCAGCTTCGGTTAGCTTTTGTGTCTAGCTTGTAGAACTGAGAAATGCACCTCTGCACCCCATTTATCCTCATGGAGGGACTGTCTGATCAGACACTAAACCCTCTCACACCCCTGTGCTTTGGTCATTATGTCCAAACACAGATTTACATAACTTGTCACTTGTGAGACATATAAAGTTAGGTTGCAGTGGGGCTTGCTAATGTTACTTAAGACAAGGCTGCAGCCCCTGGGGCCTTCTCTGCAACCCGGTATAGAATGAAATGGGTAATCTCCAATGTAGATGGTGTTCAGTTACTACAGTGAGATTTACAGCCTCAGCTTCCCCACCTGTAAAAACATGGGTCTTACTAAAATGCTGGTAAGGATAAGTCAAGCCACCAAAGAGAGCAGGGGCACCACAGAAACCTTCACTGTCAGAAAAGGGAATTACTCAGTGTCATCTCTGCATCATTTCTCTTTGTTTCCACAGACAAGGTTCTGGTTCACTGTGCTATGGGTCGCAGCCGGTCAGCTACACTGGTCTTGGCTTACCTGATGATTTACAAGAACATGACAGTAGTGGATGCCATTGAGCAAGTGTCAAGACACCGATGCATTCTGCCAAACCGGGGTTTCTTGAAGCAGCTGAGAGAACTGGACATAGCGCTGACACTACAGAGGAGGAACACCAAAAACAGCCTACCATCTGATGATGATGAGAACAGCACCACGATCTAGTATTGCTGCTGCCAAGGTTGTGCTGGAAAAGAAACTCCATAAAAATTAACTGTAGTTAATTACAGTCACAAGAACCATTTGCTATTTGGAAGGAAAACCAAAGTTATTTCAAATACTGTCAGGATAAGAAAGATGGGAAGCCAAATTTTAAACCCATCTTTTTAGAATGTTTAAGCCTTAGAAGAATTCTTTTGTTACATCAACAAATAAATTTTACCCTCTGTAAAAATGTTTTTGCAGCACGAAAGCAGCACATCTTCAAAAATACTCTCTTCTAGCTGAGTACTGCCAAAATCCTATTCCTAACTTAAGCACATAGTCTTTAAAAGCATGGAGCGAGTCACGCCTGAAGAAATTTTGCAGGAAATACACCAACATGGTAGCACCAAAAATGAATTCTTTAGTCCCAAGGTCCTGTGAAGAATTTCACACGAGTTTGCCTTTTTATGCTGCTCCCTGGCATCTCCATTTCTTTTTTCACAGTAATAATCTAGGGCAGCACAGCATGTAAAAGAGCCTCCAGATGAGGATCAACTACTTGGACTTCACAACAGACTTTGCAGCACACCATGCAAACCAGAAACAAAGTGAGACCCTTTAAAAGGTCAGATGAATAAGCAGCTACAACAGACAATTAAAGGAGATATGTACACGACATTTCAGCAGTTTCAGTTTTAACTTGGTTCTCCTAAATGCTTTAACTGCCTGAATTTTTAAGGTCCTATGCATACAGTATCCAAGCGAAATTACAAGACCACACACAAAAAAAAAAAAAAAAAAAGACTGAGCAAATTATGTGTTGTGGCTTGTTTTCCTGCACTTGGAAAAAGCTAACAGAGCAATAAGCAAGAAAAATAGGATGCCCTTTACATTACAAAGAGAAAGCTCGGCACTGAACACGTGCAGCCCTAATATCCTGGTTTTGGCCAAGACCTAACCCGTCCCTAAAGAATCATGGATTATAACCAGTTCCAAAAAAATTTTAGTTTTGATTAAAAAGGCCTTTGGGGATAAATAAATAAATAAATAAATAAAATGTCTCACAGTGCCCTGACTAACCAGGAGAAAGCTGCTGCTGCTGCACTTCTAGACACCACTGTTTGTATTTACTGCTACTGATAATGTTTCCTCCTATCTCAACTTCAGTAACCGTAATACATTATTGTGCTCCAATACAGTTGCTAATAATTGTATTTGTTGATAGAAGCAGTCCAGATAAACAAATGGCAACACCTGACTTAGTTTTCTGCCTAAATTTACTCGAGTTACACTATTTTAAAGAAATCAATAACTGTGTTTTTATCAATAGCTGTGTTTTGACACACACAGTTTTGCTACTGCAGCAACATCTGATATTCTTAAAATATACTGTCAAGGAGGATCACAATTGAGCCACATTTACACAATTCACAACCCTTCCTACTGGAATTTTTCCCCAATTACACGTATTAGTAAAGAGCTACATACTGCCTCAGCACCTGAGAAGAAGGATCTAGCCATCAAGAGCACTGGAAAGTTCTCTTGATCTTTACAAGCTGACAAAGACTTTGTGACTTCAGTGCAGTACAGACTGCTTAAGTCCTGGATACTTCTGTGGCACTGTGTTAAGTGAGCACAATTTTAAACCGTTTTTTGTAGATGTTAAAAGCTCTTTACAGGCTTAGCATCTTTAGTGTGAAGGCTTTCCTATTCCTTCACTTCCTGTTGGGGCCCCAAACACAGTAATCTCTAAACATTGACTGTAGCAAAGGCTGCAGGCAGCTATAATGAAATGCTTTTGACTTATCATTTGAATTTATGTGTACAGCAATCACCTTATCTTCAAATTCTTAAACACAGCATAACACATTAAATGCAACTAGCCCGTTAAAAAACAAATTAAACATCTCAATGTGAACAATCTTCTTGAGAGAGATAGACAATTCTAGGATTTACAATAAATTATCACTACTCCTGGATTATGAAGCAAACAAACAAACAAAGAGACCCCCCCCCCCAAAGCCAAACAACGCCCCTGAAAAAAAAAAAAAAACACCCAAAAAATTCCCCAACAACAATCCCTGTCCCCCCCAGTGAAAAAAAAAAAAAACAACAAAACCCATCCCGAAAAAAAACCCAACCAGAAATAAAAGGAAACTCAAAGAAGGTCATTTGACACTTCAACTATAAATGAGCAGTCACAAAAAATGTTGTAAAGAGGCAAAAATTCTTGGATGGAATTCCTCAACTTTCCATCTACATCCACAGACCTTCAAACACACCTCTCCTGCAGCACCTTACTGTCTGCTGCAATACAATTCACAACCCAGACACGCAACAGTTCTCTCAGCTCTGTGTCTGACAAACCTGCCTTTCAGGCACATGGTCTTGCTCTTTCATTTGCCTTGGTGGAGAAAGCTAAACTTTTTCACCTCTATGGCAGTAGCGTATTTCTTAGCATTAGCCTCAAAAGACAGGAATTCTGTACCAAATGATACACAACAAACATCTACCAGGATCTCCCTCAGTCAAGATACAGGTTATTTTCTTTCCTGTATCCTGCATGACAGCTTGAAGACTGCTGTAACTGGAAGAGGGGTTTTAGCCAATTTACATGCAGAACAGTATTTGAACAAGATTTTCAGAGCCTTAGAGACGAGCATTTCTTTTGCAGTCACACTTGTGCAAATACACAGGAAAAATTTTCATTTCTGAGGCCCAGCTGCTTTTCGTAGAGACTGACAAGAGCTTTCACACAACAGCCTCCCAACTACTGATAGAAAGCAAAATGCTAGAACTCTTAAGTAGTTCCCACTCATTTTGTCCTGCATAGGAGATTAGGAAATCAGCACATGGCAACACTGACATAACGACAGAAGAATGCATCAACAATTTCCAAAGGACAGGAATCCAAGCAACTCAAACTAGGAGCTCCCTTTCTTGCATGGAGATGTGAAATAGGACAAAACTGGCTTCTTAATAAGTAAATCAACAGAAACCTGTATTCCCTTATTTGTACACGTACTACTTGAAGACCTTAAACATGGCTTAATTAAGCTTATTCTTATTTAGCAGATGGGGAGAAGCTACCAAGAATTTCAATTACTCAACTAAAATAAAGTCCAAACTGTAATCCTACCTTCTATCTTGTTACAAACTTCCTGCCTACGCCACAACACTCAAAACAACAACTTTTGATCAATGCATACCCCATAGCTTCACTAGGGAAGAGTTGACCTATATGACTATAAAGTTCATAAAAAAATGCTGGAAATATATAGTTTTAATACAAAGAAGTATTTAAGGTAAAGGGAAGAGAAGGAAAAAAAAAAAAAGAAAAGAATAAAAACAGTGTCGTAAGTCTTTACTACATTGGTCAGCTTGCAGTCTTAGAGAACAGGCTGTATTAGCATCACCCTTACCACTAGAGGCAATTGCCAGGGCCATTCTACTTACCAAACTGTAAATAAATGGAGCTTGTTTCCATCAACTAACCTGTGTGATGGATAAATTAAAACAGCCTAGAAAACTAAAACATAGACAACGATCTAAGGTAGAAGTCTTGTATCTTTAGAAGTTCTCTGTTTCTGCTTATATCACATGGCTTCTTATGAAGTTAGCAAAAAAAAAAACAAAACAAAAAAAAACCCAACCAAAAATAAATCAATCATTGCTAGGAGATCAAGTAGTCAGAGCACAGTAACACTTACCATTCCTGTCTTTGCAAAAGGGCTAAAGTGCAGCTTTCAGGAGGTACTGCCATCCTCCAACTTCCAGATGAAGAAGGTTCATCTCCAAAGACAAGTACCTTCCCTGGAACCAGGTCTTGCCTGAAGCACTCTGCTGGTATAGCTATGCTAGCTGAGCAATTCTGAAGTAAACATACTTCTTGTTGACTTCCCATCTTTTCTCCCTACCATTCTCCCAGAACCAATTAGACTGAATCAGAAAAAGCAAAAGGTCTGGAACATGTAGCTTCCACAAAGGAGGCAACTCTTTCAGGTAGCTAACTACCTAATAAACAAAGTGTTGGCAGTGTTGACTTCACCTACAAGCCAGGTCTGCAAGCAACGTTAGATGCAGAATGAGAGTTAATTTCATTCTTGCATGAAGTATTCTCTGCCAAACAAAAGAATAAGATTACATAGGCAGGGAAATCTTCTGCATTTCACAAGAATCATCTGTTGCTACGCTGTGAAGCATTCTTTTAAGACAATAAAGGAAAGAGCTAATTCTCAGCTGGGATGGTGCTAGAACACACAGTCAAAACTGATGCTGGGCACACAATACGTAGAACAGGTACTTCTGCCAAGGAAAAGACAGCCTTCTTATAAAATAGAAGTAATGCAATTCACAGCTAAATAGTCACTACGGGAACAGCTGAAGTGAGAAGATATAACCTCGTGAAAGGAATTCAGTTGTGAAACAAAAAAGCCTTGGGAACTTGCCCATTGGGCATGCAGACCAAGTACGTCACTGTCCACCCAACTTGTAATCCATATATTGCAAATACAAAATTTTAGCACTAAGCTGGAGTCAGGATGCACTGTTTCAGGTTAGCCCATACTGAAATGGTAAAAGTCTAACCTGCCTGTATGTGGCAGGCTTGGAAACCTGAAACTAACCAGGAGTGGGTAAAGACCCAGGTGTCTTTTTCACTCACTGTAAAAAACACACAAATGAAAAAAAACCACAAAACACAGTGATACTCTGAGACACTATCACTGAAGAAAGGTACAAAGTCCTAGCTATACACAGTTGAAGGCTGCACCTTAACCGTGGAGTTCAACTTACCTTTTCCTGAGCATACAAAAAGGTGACAGTAGCTTTGTGAAGATGAACACACATATAGTTTAAGTACTATAAATACTCTCTGCCATCAAAAAGCAAATTTGACAGTGTAAGTGCATGAACAACATGTTTGTTGTACTGTGCTCTCCTTATCAATCATTCTCAACTCCTAAATCACAAGTTACTCCAAATTACTATTTGACCCACCATGGTAGGTCCCGTTCAGATCCACTACTTCTGACTGCTACCTCATCGTGCTAGAAATGAACAGGTTATTTGCATGAATCTGAAATGTCAATTTTTTGATTTGGCAACATCACACACTTTAAGGGTTTTATTTAAATAAATACACATTTCCCTAACTTTTGAGCATATAAAATATCACCTATAAAGCTGCTTTATGTACTGGAATGAGTTCACAGTTTTCAGTCGAAACAGCCAATCCTTTCCCCTTAGTTAGTAACCTTCCTGGAGCAGGCTAGAAGGGGGATTCAGTGGGAACATTCACATGAAAGTTTCTCACAGGGACTTTTTCCGGTGCTGGTTCACACACCCAATTTAACCTTGGTCCACTCATGAGCTCCACATATAGACAGCCTTATGATTTTTACAGACCTTCTATTGCTAGCTTAGATAGAAGTGTTCATGTATGCGGTTTGTGTGTGCACACATACATGCATTTCTACAGAACTCAAAGGTTCAACACAAGATCTGCATCATCTTCTACTCAGGAACAATGACAAAGGAAGAAATTACAATTGCTGTTAAGATACAGTTCAAACACCATGTGTGTTGCTATCATATACCCTTTTACAAATATATAAACAATTTCTATAGGAAAAGATGTTTCATACATTAAATATTGACAACCTTGTAATGTATTAAATACATATTTATTCAATATTTTATTAAGATTATTAAAAAAAATAATCTTAGATACTCTTTTATTTTCACAAGGTGTATGCAATTATGATGAGTAACCACCTACACTTACGCTCTAACAGCCTAATCTACACCCCATCAACTTTAATGGGCTTCAGATCAAGCATGTGAGAGCGCTATAACAAACACTGTTTCAGGAGGTAATTCCCATGCAACATCAGACTATGACAAGACACAAGAGGCTAAAAATGGCTCATCATAATTTATTTTATGTTAAAATGTACAGCTTAGGGGGGTGTTGCTTTTTGCAGATTTTATTTTTGTTGCTTGGGTGGTTTTTCTGTGTTGATTTATTTTTTAAGTGACTGACTAAAAAGGTAACAGATAAATACAAGAGTGTCACTGGGTCCTATTTTTACATGTATCAAGCCTCTTCTGTTCGGCCCTTACAGTCACTCTGTACAGGTACAAAGGCTACAAAAAAGGAAGCAATATAAACAGACACAAATAACTTTTGCCTTTTTACATGCGATCTGTAAGCTTAGTTTGAGCTATTCACACGCTACTGCTCTATTTTTTCCCTTAAAAAATAACTCCAATATTTTATAAAGATAGAAAAATCTACAGATGGAATGAAAATGTAAAGTTAGAGGCATTTCCATAAAATAGCAACTTTACACCAAATTCACTACTTTTTTTTTTTTAAATCCTGCCAAGTATCTGGACATATATGAAAATGTTTCAAAACTTGACAAATAAACACTGAGATGTTTCAATCAACAAAAAAACATAACAGTATTTATAAAACAGAAAGCTGCCTTTTTTACTACCCCAGCCCCAAAGAAACTGGTCACAAAAATGGAAAAGAGTCTCAACTTTACACTAAACATACAGCAATAAAACCCTTTGAACTAACCAAAATGTGAATAGCTTTTGCAGCTTTTTTTATTAATTTTTACAAGTTTTATAATTAACAAAAATATAGTTCTGTTTTTTTTACCCTTCAAACTAGGGTAACCTAATCAAGGCAAAAAAATTAAGAAATGGCTTACTGTTAAGCACAACACTTGTACAGTACTACAAAATGCACTGTCACTAACAAAGACATTAGCGGCATGCAGAAGTGTCACCTTCAGAAACAAAATAATACAATAAAATAACTGCTAAAAGGCATTTACATGTGGGGAAAGGAGAGAGAAAAAGCTCACGATCCAGTACTGTCTGATAGTTTTGGAGTCTATTTATCCACATTTTTAATGGGAGCAGGCACATAAAATGGCTCTGAACCATCAGCTGCTGTGTTAATTGCAGTTCATAGAAAGAGTTCTTCCTTTCCAGAGAACTTCAAGCTCAATGAAATAAAAAATGGAAAATCACTTAATTCCCCCCAAAGAAAATGTTTAATCCCACAAAGTTAAAAAGTAAAAAAAAGAAGAAAAAAAAAATTAAAAAAACCCCAAAACAACAGAACAAAAAAATAAAAATAAAAATAAAAACTTGTATAAGGCTTTCTGCTGCATACAGCTTTTAAATGGTGCCAACAAATGTTTTTGCATTCACACCAATTGCTGGTTTTGAAATCGTACTCTCCAAAAGATACTTGTGCAGATCAATCCAATATGCCAGTTTGGTAGTCTGTCTTTCCAAAGGGCCTACCTTCTCATATAGGATCCATTAAGGGACTGTTTAGACATGCCTGTATTCATGTAGCCATGATGCCCTGGAGGAGTGTACATCATGTTACTGTGGGGTGCTGTCTGCATTGGTTGCTGTGCATATGGCTGGGTTCCCATCATCCCCATCTGCATCTGCATAGGGTACTGGGGTGTCTGATTCATGTACCCATGATTACTGTGATACCCACTATTCATCATTGGCTGGGACATACTATAACCATTCATAGCATTAAGGGTATTCATATTCATGTTCACTGAATTAACATTATAAGCTGGGGCTGGCATCAAATTTACACTCATGTTCATACCACGCTGCATCGTTAAGGTCCGCGTGGGCCCTTGCATGGCCACAGTCTGTGAAGCACGCCCATAGATCTGTGGCTGATGGGCTGCAGCAGCAGGTGGCAGTGGCGTGGATTTGGTTCTCACAGAAACATGACCTTTGCTGGCCATCTGAGTCTGCAGTCTTTGGGTGTGGGAGATTCCAATGTTTGATGAAGCCATATTACGCTGCAAAAGGGGAGGTGGTAAATTCATGGGAGGAGGAGTAAGGTTGGGGGGAGGGGTCATCGTAGCCTGTGCTTGGGGTCCTCCAGGGACAGCATGTGGAGACTGAGAAAGCTGAACAAGCCCTGTATTACTTAAAGGGGTTGACAAAGAGGCACTGTTTGCATAGGAAGTTACAGCAGCTGAATGGCTGTAAGGCAAAGAATGATCCATAAGCGTGTTAGTTAACTGTTGCAGTTTGGCAAGGCTGAAGGTAGCAGATGGCTGCGAGTAATGCCCTGCTCCAAATTCACTCTGCCCCATTCTTTCATATAATCCAATGTTGGCATTGCCAGTCTCAGGGATTTCAGTTAACTGCATAGGTGGTGTAAAATTAGCGGCCATGCTGCACTGGGACAACTGTTGGTTGCTGCTTGGAGGCCTTTCAACAACACAACCTTGGGGAGATTTTACATTACAAGTAGGAGGAGAATTGATGTTTGTTTGCATCATACTGCAGCTTCCATTAATGCTAGACATCTGCTGTGTCACTGCACAGCTACTCTGTGTTAGGTTACTAGATGTCAGGCTACTGTATGAGCAACTATTTTGAGAAGAGTTGTTTCCACAGATACTACTACCCATTGTAGAATCATAACTGCTTGGGTTTTCATAGTTTTCTGTTGTGCTCTCAATGCTCCCCAAGTCACTAAATCCACTATCAACAACTTGTTGCGAATGATCAGAAACTGAGGGAACATCCATCATTGGGCTGGTCTCCATGTTCTGTAAAGACGGCACAGAAATGGCACTTTGATCTGGGCTGATCTGAGCATAGCTGTTCTCTAAAGGAGCAACATTTGGACTGTTAACAGAACGAACTGACTGGCTGGGATGAGAGTGCACAGATGAAACTGGGCTACTGTGGTCAGACTGCTGACAATCATCTAGTGTGGTCATTTGGGGGCTTTGGTCATTATGGGTATAGTTTTGCAAACTTCTACAGGCCTCTTGAGTCTCTGCGCAGTCCTGAAACGTATCTTCATTTTCACTTGATTCTTGGGTTAGAGACTGTACTGCTTGAACTGTCTCTGAATCAATCTCCATGGTCTCAGTACTCTCTCCCTTGAAACTGGAATGTAATTCTTCACCAGCTTTTTGGTCCTGGTTGTTATCTGTATGATCATCATCAGATTCAGGCACTGGGTCTGAATCTGTACCAAGTTCTTTCTGGTCACTTTCACACTCATCAGCTGCAAGGTCAACACCACAATCCATTAAATCCTCCTGATTTGAATTACCAGTTTGAGCATTTACGTCTAAAAAAGATTGCTGTGTTTCCAGCATTTCTTTGAAAGCTTCACCAGGCAAGTCCTCTTTCTCCACTTCTGATGAACCCATGTGGCTATCATCTTCATCATCTGCGTCATGATCCTCATTGTGAGATGGTTCTTCATCCTCTTCCTCCTCCTCCTCTTCCTGATCATCCAAATGCACAGACTCCTCTTTTTGCAGAAACACCTCTTCCGCTTTCTCTTTTTCATCTTTTGAATCGATTCCATCTTCTTCTACATTGCTTTCTTCTTCCCCGGCTTTCATTGTGTCATCTTCTTGTTTTTCAAAGGGTTCACTGGGCGGATGCAGAGGTTCAGGTTCTACCTCTTTCACCTCATCATCTGGTGGCGGTAATACTTCAACAGGCTCTTTAATCACTTCCTCCGTAACAGCAGTAACTGAGCAGGGCTTATCTTCAGCTACTTCCTTTTGTTCCTCCACCAACACCTGATAGTCAGGCTCCATAGGAGTCTCAGGTGGAGTGTATAAGTTAAGCTTAAAGCCAGGTTTTCTTTCTTTGCTTTGCCTCCATTTAGATGGACCACGCTTAACTCCTTTGGGCCAACCCTGCTTACTCTTTAAAGGTTCAAGATTGTCTTTAGTGCTTTCTTCCAACACAGCTACATCCTCTGTATTATCTTTGGGAGGCAATAAACAGAGACAAAAGTAAAGTCTTAGCTTGCACAAACTAAAAAATATTTCAAACATAAACCCAAAAGTAATTATAAACTCAAAACATATTAAGAAACTCTGGAACAAGAGGCATAAACAGATCTCAGACCACAACAGAATGACATAACATCTGTAGCTCAAACACACAAATCTGTAAAGTGTTCTTGTCTGGTGACCTTTTGACAGTGACTATCAGAACCATCATTTATACACTAGAAGAATCCCAGAGATTTAAGTCACATGCAAACTAAATCCTAAGATCTTCTCACAGGCAGCATATCATGACACAGCTCACAGTACAGGACAAATGCAACAGATAGTTGAAATTAAACACAGAATGCATCTGAATACTAAATTAATCCATTGATTATTAAATGAAAACCCCTTCCCAAACACACAAACACAGTCCTTTCTTTTCTCTCTTCCCAGATACCACTCATACACCAGAAAAAGGCAGAATTTTCAGAATATAATATGATGTGCTTGGGAGTGTAACGGCTTCAGTGACATTCCTTTGCCAACTTCCGCCACTCACTGTAGTGCTACAACACTCCTACAATCAACTAATGTGATGTCATGGTTCATGGACAGACACACAGTATCAATCTAGTTAAAGAAGTGCAAACCTGACCACTGGGACATAGCTGGAACACTCTGAATTTGCTACTATTAGTTTAATTCATTTCCGTTGAGAAGCAGAAAAAAGGGCTAATATTCTAATGC
The DNA here is from genome assembly GCF_037157495.1 of Lathamus discolor. Lineage (NCBI taxonomy): Eukaryota > Metazoa > Chordata > Aves > Psittaciformes > Psittacidae > Lathamus > Lathamus discolor. Next base: position 93,973,389 of record NC_088886.1, on the reverse strand, counting down.
ACTTGTGCACTGGTTTGGAACAGCACCAACATTTGTAAGCACGGTTGCTCTAGTCACACAAAAACTGTTTAAAACAGATACCAGTGCCTGATCCCTCCACTGAGGATTACAAAGATCAATTTCCCATGCAATTATGAAAACACTAAAATTGTACCCATTGGCTTCTTATAGAAATTACACAGATCTGAGATTCCAGCCATTCATTCTGGAATTAAAACTTATACATGTAACTTGAGAACCACGAGGCCAAGGGTTGAGTGTATGCTCGGAACAGCTCATTAGTAGTTTCATTCTCCATCCATTACCTTTTCCGCCAGGAAATATCCCTGAAATCAAACTAGATAAGCAGCTTTGAAAGGACATAGTTTTAACTACCTCTTCCCTTTGTGGGGAAAAAAACATAGGGACTCTAGTGCTGAGACCCTAGTATGCCTAGTGTAGCAAACATTCAATTACCAACAACACTGAATGGAAAGATATTTGTGTAAATCAAATCTTACTCTTGCTTGTAATCCTTTACTATAGATACAAAAGCAGTATTAGACAAGATTCCAGTGATACCCCTGCTCTGTTGTGCATTAAATACCATGCTGTAGGGACCTAAAAGTTGCTTCTGGCAACATAACAAGGACTGCAGTGCTCCAGACTAAAAAATATTTGTTTTCTGAACACAAAACCTAGAATATTAATGGGTCATGAAAAACATAAGTAGTAAACACAATCGAAACACGAAAAATCTGAAGCCTCCACTGAATTTTAATGAACTAAATGAGATTAATGGCTCCCGCAGCACATCTAAGCAGGAAGCATTAAGATTGTAAGATTTTAAGACCAAAATGGCTAAATAAAAAATAGCTAAATAGATCTCATTAAAAGATTTCCAGATTTCCCAGATTTATGACAAAAATAAACATTTCCTTTGAAGGCCACCGATCCAATTTTGTGAAGATGTAAGAAAATTTTCAGCTTACTTGGACAACTGTCATCACTCCTGTAACAACAAGTATCTTTCTCCTCCTTGCTCTGCTCTTCTTCCTCCTCCTTCTCCTGTTTTTGCTGCCCAGGTTGATACTCAAAAGCTTTTCTAATTACAGGCTTCAAGTCATCATCTTCCCCATCCATCTCACAGGTAGGTTCCAGCTGTGGCATGGGACATTCTTCATCTGAGTTATCAAATGGCTCATTCAACACCTCTGTCGTTTCAGAAATTGTCTCTGTTGTAACACTGCTATTAATCCTTCTGCGTTTACGCCCCCTCTTCTTTTTCAGTATGAAAGGTCTCTGAAAAATAATTCCACAAATATAAGTCTTCCTACATACCTGTTTGTTAACCGAATCTGGGCATAAATAAATCCATTTTTGTAAACAGAGTTTACAATAATCTATTTACTGATAAAAAAAAACACAACCCAAATTTATGTAAACAGATTCTAGAAGTGGCATGTAAAATAAGTATGCATGTATACATGCACACAACCTTTCTGTATGCAAAAATTAAGACTAGAATTTTCTTCATATTGTAGTGAACTTTTACCTTCTGTCAAATAATATTCATACCAATACTACACAAATTCTAATTTCCCAACAACCTTCACAGGTATCAAAGCCTATACTTCTGCATTTCTGGTTTCTGCTACTTTAGAAGTATGCATATAGAAAAACAGGTAACGGCAAAGAAAGTGACCCTCAAGCTTCACACTGGTCTCAAGAATACACTAGAAGAATCCTATATTTGGTTGCTATAAAGGAAAAAATGCTGTTCAACAGTTCATATTTCTATTATTATGCATTCTCAGGGATTTACAGTAACATTTTAAGTTTGCTCATCTAAAGTATAAACAAAAGGATACTCCAGTTCCCTAATTCTAACCAGACATGTAAATACATATATTAAGGCCACTGCTTTAAAATTTTGGGATACTTAGCTTACTAATTTAAACCATTCAAACAGCTGAGTTTTTCAATGAAATTAAGTGTTAATAAGCACTGCCATAACAAGAATTTAACATTTAAAGCCCTTGGAATTTAGGAGAATATGGGTAAAACAAGCCAAAAACCCAACCTAACCAAACCCTCTTTTAACAGCATCTGCTTTTAAAAAACAGTATTTCCCTTTAACGATTTTCTGTATTATAGACAAGAAGATAACAAACACCATGAGCTGGACTCCATCTTAAAATGAATAAAGGAAAAGCCATTAAAATATTGAACTAATACCAGTGCCAAACAGCAGAGGGCAACCACTATTTTAAAAATTAACAGAAAATTCTGATTTTTTTTTTTGTGTCACTAGCGTTTTACAGCTCTGTCAAAATCGAAAAGATGAAAGAATGGACTGAGAGGAAGAACCAGAAGACAGGAGTTGTTCAGCGTCCAAACAATATAGAACAGATTACAGCAGCCTAATAAGTGTTCATAAAAGACCAGATTGTTATTTCAACAGTAACTATTTGATTGAAATCAGAGATAAATGACTTGAAACCAAACCACTGAAGTAACACACCTTTCTTTTTATGGCCAGGGACTGTGGCTTTGTCAGCCGGGGAGGCGAATTCTGCTGACTCTCATCCCCGCCATCCTCCTCACTGCTTTCCTTCGATTGCTCTGTGGATTGCCCTCGCTCTCCCACCACTGCCACACTTTCCGGAGATCGCAAATATTTATTTTTAGATTGTACTTTTGCAGGTGATTGCCTACTACTAGTTCTTGTGGAGAATATTTCTTGCTCTTCCTTTTCCCAGCAGCTAGCTTGTTCCATCAGACGCTCAGCCTGAAGGGTTGAGGTTAAAATAACAGGTCACTGAAACAGCATTTACTTAACCATATCCGTTACATTCAGCTAAAGAGTTACAATAAGTCAACCCTGATTAGCACTGCTGGCTAACTTAGCAACAACATTTCAGCTGAATCATCTAGTAGCTCCTTTACAACCGTTAGGATAACAAACCAAAGAAGATTGCATTTCATGGGATATTTAGCACTATTAATGATGCAGCGAATTGATTTAAGTCCTTTAGCACTACATTACATGCCCGCTGACTGGATCACTTTGAGCAAGTTCATAACACAAAGAATCGATTGACACTACAGCCCCTGAGCTCTGCACCAAATTTGATCTGATTACATGCTCTTCGACTACCTCACGAGTGATAAATACAGCTCCATGACAAGTGATTCAATGTTTTAAGTTACCATATTAATTCCCAAAAAGTTACCATGTCTTGCTGCACAGCCTCCAAAAAACAGTGCATTACAATGGTATCAGTATCCTCTACCATTAAGCAGTGGTCAAAGTTGAAACTGCTCTAATTTAAGACAGCCTGATGTCGAATATTCAGAGTAATGAAATCCAAAGGAAGGGAAATTCTGCATAAGAAGTTGCTGCTATTACCTCCTTTTCTGCTTCTCTCTCTTCTTCAGAAACTGCAGCATTGGAAACTAACAAAGGAGTCCATCTCAAGCTTTCAGGATCTACTTCATTGATACGTGGATTCGCTTTCAGTTTCTCCATGTGACTTGAAATCAGCTTTTCCCTTCTAATAATTACAAATCTACAATCCAATAAACAGTAACTTATTTTAGAAAGTAATCTCCCAAATCAACCTTCCTACAGCTTAAATCCTTATGCACAATAAAAAATAGATGGGTAACTAAATGGATACATCAAACTACAAATATCAGCTGACACACATAGATAACATGCTTACACTACAGTCTGTTTACTCGGAGGAAGTGCAGAAACAGAAATACATGAAGTGAAAGCACAATGCTAAACATCACCAGGGCAACAGAGAGGAACATAAAGGTTTTATAATTGACTACTCTAAATGTATGCAGGAGGCTTCGTGTTGGCACTTCAGTAACTGGCAGAACAATTTCCGATTTTAATATGACACATAAGCATAAATAGAAAACACAGTGGATCATCAAGTAAAGAGTGAGAAAACCATTAATATTACAACTGAGGATGGCAGCTAACCGGACAAGAAAGCGAGTTAGAAACACAGGTTTTCTAACAAAGAATAAACATGTAATTTAGCCCTATGCTGATGCAGTAGAAAACAATTTTCTTATTACTATGAAATGAAGTAGGTTAAGACCAACATAAAGCACACTATGCTAAGATACCAGCATGTACCTTGCCAGAGTCCCCTGTTACAAAGAACTATACAATTCTAAACAATGAAAAAATTCGGTGTTTTTTAGCAAGGCTTTCAAATACTGTAAAAATGAGGCAAGTCAAATGATAACACTGATTTCTGTTGAGAGAATGCTTTAAAAAGAAAATAAAAAATTCAGAACTAGGTGAACCCTTTTCACAGAATTGTGACAAGTTTTTACTTCACTACATGTGAGAAAAATTAACCAAGTGTGGAAAATCATAAAAAGCCATACCAAATTCCCAAGCTTGTTCTCTAGCAGGAATTTCAAAGATGCGATTTCTTTCCCTGGTTCAGCCACTGACCTTCTGGATACCTCGAGCCATGTTAGTTCATCTCCCTGTCTAAGCTTTACTACCTGTGAAAAAAGGCTAACTAACCTTGTTTATACAGTATTCTGATTTCTATAGATGAAAAAAAAATATTTTCCAGTGGGGTGCCAGTATGCAGGGTCTGTAATAATTTGTGCCAGGGTAGAAGCTGCACATAAGTAATACTGGATTCTACCTTAAAATGCATTTGTCCCATCAGGTTGTCCATAAATAAACATTCCAGAAAGTTAATGTTTCAATGCAGGGATAGCCCTCCTCTTAATACCCTCATAACGCCATCCTGTAAGTCAATCTCCTTTCTGAATACTCACATTTTTTTAGTCCAAAACTTTCTAGCTTTGAATACTAGCGCTGGTGCAAGTGAAATTTACTGAAGCTGAGCTATTCCCAATACTCATTTTTTTTTTGGCAACCGTCTGCGAGGCGGTTTTGCTTATCATAAAGTTTCCATGATTGGAATATCCAGTAAGAATTACTAAGCTCTTCAGAAACACAAATACCATTGAAAGTCATTTAAGGCATTTTACAAAAAAGAGCCCAAACAAAAAAACCACCACACTTAAAATACGTAATATCAATCAAGATCATTAAGAATTAAGATATTTACAAAACAGGCCATCAGCCTCCCAGTGCATTAACTTTCAACATTGATCATAACATTGAATAGAAACTTCCATTCCCAGTACTTTGGGCAGGAGGACTTCATGTACAGCTGATCAGATCCAATAGCTCGTGTGAGTTCAGTCGTGACTGAAAAAGGGGATATGTAGAGAGAGACTGCCATCCACAAATCCAGATTTTCCCCTCACTGGTATTCAAAGTAAGATATTTGCAAACAAGAGTTGGGAATTGTACTTACAGAAGATGATACTGAACGAAACAAAATTCTTCTCTGAAAATACTTCAAAATGGCTGCACCCTTCTAAATAACCATTAGCATGAAAAGAGGATCCAAAAAAACCCCACCATTTGTATAGGGAGAAAACTCTTTACCCCATCGGTAAGACTTGGCTGTACTCACTTCTTCAGTAAGATGGTTATCATTCACATTGAAGTTTACACAGACATTTTTCACATCAACCATTTTCCAAGTAGAGAATGTGAATATTTGGTCTCAGTATTTTTAATTTTTTTAATTTTTCTTTAAACAAGATTCACTGACCTATCCTCTCTTTTATCTATCATGCTATGCTGTTGCAGCGTTGTGGCAATATCATGTGGGCACATTCCAGTAGCTCGACTCATTCCTTTGATGCTGATTTGTTTTTCATGGTGGCAGTTAAGGTATTCTAATATAACACTTTTCCAGTAAGCCAAGTATGAGAGACGACCCAGATCAGACAATGGCTTTTCAGGGGATCCTGCTTGACCCTCTCTTCTAGAAAGTAAATAGCCTATAAGGAAAAGAAACAGAAAACCTTATTGAGATAACAAAACCAAGGAATTTTATCTACCCCTTAAGAAAGGTGGTATTAATACAAAGATCATCATGACTGATTAATTATCGGCAACTCTTGCAATTTAAGAAAGTCTGTCCATGAAAGAGATTGGTTTTCATCATTATAGCATTACAAGAAAAGATTAAATCCTTCTAGGAGACTCAGATTTTATGAGAATCAAACATTAATCACACCCCCAACCAAACACACACAGCCCCCTCCTTAATCATAAGGAGAAAAGAAAAAGCCAACATGTTTCAGAACCGGTCTCATCCTACACAATTAGAACTAAACTTCCTGGCCTTCTGAGAAACTTTTACACCTGAGCTACATCATAGAAGCCAAAGAATTTTAAGAAGAATCTCAAGAGGAAGTGTAATGGGTAATATCATTTAAGTCTTTTTTCTTCAAGAAGCCCCAGCTGACGTTAAGTTTTTGATTAAACAGTAAACTGCATTTCAGAGGTAACATATAATTCACAAGTTGAATTACCAGAAGAGTTACTTAGAAGAAATAATAATAATCTTCCTTAATGTTTAAGAAGAGTCACATAACTCCAACTCACAGTCTTCAAAATCAGCCATTATAAAACACAGTACCTTCATTTTATAGTCGATATATGTCCTAAGTCCTTTTTAACTCTCTTCAGTTTTAAGAAGCTTCTACCATGTAAAGAAGAACACACTTGCTTGGTAGTAACCTAAGTCTCCGATTTGTCACCATTAAAACTAATTCAGGAATAAACCCCCACAATTAATAAAATGTATCCTTTCACAGTAGTCCATCCCTCCATGATGCATATTCTGCACTTGACAAACACTACCAAAACATGGGCCTTGAACACCAGGCTTATAAAACACTTATTCCAACATAAGCACAGACATCATGCTTATGGAATTACTTTACTCAATGTCATTTGGAATCCACCAACATGTACAGTTCTTTTGCCTTCCAACATTCTCAAATACTTCTTAAGTTGGAATCCCTCCCTTTAGTCTTCAAAGATAGCTTTAACACCTACCTAGTGCAACCACATCCCATTTGCTAAATAAATCCTCCTGACTTCTTCACAAAGTTTCTTCTAATCAGGTTAATTGTAAATTAAAATCATAGGATTAGCATTCAGCTTTGAGTGAAGCAGTGGCTGTTTCCTTATTTTGCTGTATGCTCTACCATATGCAAACTGTGCACATTCATACATCTATTTTCTCAAATATGTAAAAACATGAAATGCACACAGACATACACATATATTTACTCAGCTTCAAACAATGGTTTTCCCTTTTTCAGGGGCAATGCAAAAGATCCACAACAGAATTTGGCAAGAGTCAGATGGTCATCATATGCTAACACCCAGTTTGCATAAAGATGTTTACACAGAAAAGCAGACATCCTACTACATTTCAAGTGGTCAGAAACAACACAGATCCTGAAATAAGTACTGTTCCCTACCTATTAGCATGATTTATGAACAAACTGTCAGAGCTTCAGGAGGAATACCATCCCACATCTGCCTACTTCTACATAGCACATAGATGCCTACATAAAACCTGTCTTCATTTGCACGGTAGCACTGGAAACTCAGCAAGTAAATTTATTCAGTTTTACAGAAGAAACACTACTTTAAAACTGAAGGAAGGTGGTTTACCATGTGAAGTTGCAGCATATTAAGGTTTTTTAGAACTAGATGATGTATCTTTGTACTACATGTAACTGTTCTCAACAGGATAAACCAAACCACATTCAAAACCATGTTACATCCTTAATAGCTTGAAAGTAATGAATTTTCTTACTTCCAACTGCACAAAAGGAGACCTGTAACACCTAGCCTATTCTGCATGATTTTAGGCAAAACTTCACCTGTACCTAGAAAGAATTTTGAAATAGCTTGTTCACAACACATAGTGATAAGTCTTATACTAAGACACTGTTGCAAAACTGCAGCAGTACAAGTAGTGAAAGAAGTCTCAACACAGAAAAACAGAGAGAGAATAACCTGCACTTTTAAAATAAATTCACAAGAACTTACAGCTGCTTTGAGTAACTTTACAGTTTACCCTTCCAACTTCACACTGAAGAAAACCCATACTCAAATACAAAGTGTTTGTAAGCTGTTTGCAAGACCTGCATTTCATTCTTCTATTTCAGTACACTTGAAAATTACTTCGACAAGAACTTTCTTCCTCTGCTTCCATTTTCCTCATGTGTAACAGGGCTGTAACTATGCTTTCTTTGTAAGTATCACACAAGGCTTAGTAAGAAACCAGTACCAGAGTTTGAATCGTTAGTTAAGCAACCACAAGTAGCTTTACAGTTCTACTAGTATATCCCTGCTCAATGGACCTTACCAATCGCTGGGAGCTTTGAGACTAGTTTCTTAGTAGAAATTTTCTCATACATTTACCCTGCATTAAAGCAGTGACACTTAACCTGCAGGGCAGTAACATTTGTCTGTATTCTTCAACTGTTCTACAATGTACCTATGCTTATCCAAGATAGATACATTCTACGGAATCAAAAATATAAAGTTGAAGTAACAGTCTCAGTTACATGTAGCCAGCACTGAATGGAAAGTTTCTCTTAAAAGAGATTCTGTGATTTGAATGACATCCATTAAATTAAACTTACCAAAGAGACACCAAAAAAAAATTGATCTAAGCTGCAGGTAAATAAAAAACACTAATCCTGGTTTCTTGTGTATCTATCCTGAAGCATCTGAAATGAGTACAAAATACCCTTGTGAAACACATACCCCCAGCGTCCTTGTGTCTACCTAAGTAATGGATAGCCATAAGGTGGAAACTTGAAAGAACCTTCTTAAACTATAACCCCTAATATCAGACCATGAACAACAAAAACATTCAGAAGACAAAATACAGCTCCTCCCCCCCCAGCCCCCAAGAGTAAACAAGTCAGAATATAAGTTAGACACACACAAATTAAAAACAGAACAAGAAGAAAAAAACAACAAAAACCAAACAAAAAAAAAAATACACCCCAAAACCCCAACAACAAAAAAACCCTCAAACAACCCCTCAACCAAGTATAAAACCTAATCTAGAAGAACAATGATTGCCTATTTTATTTTCTGGGAATGTGAGTGATACTATCTCAAAATTAAATAGCCAAAATAACACGAATGATTTTTATTTCTTGCATTATCCCCAGAATCCATAGTGAAGCAACATGGCACATGCAATTTACAGCCTTTGATTTTTGTCATGCAAATCTCCCCAGAACCACCAAGGTCTTATCATATTCAAGATTTAAAACAATCAGAAGAAATTCAACCCAAGAACTGTGTATGATGCATATACTTCATGCCTCCAATAAAAATTCAGGAGATAATCAGACACTAAAACATAAAGAGATTAACTTGAGCAGTATCTTGCAATTTCAATCTACATCATCCCTAGCACGTAACTTCCCTGAAATAGCTGCAGCATACTCCACAATGCTGTAGCTCACATGAACAGCTACATGAAAACAAAGCACTTGCATGAAAACGAAAACTTGAATACATCCGTGTGAGTCTCCAGACACTTTGTTAACTACTAGTATTTTTATGTTCCATTCTGTCTCTTGAAACAAAGCAAACAACATGAGATCAGAGGTCTGTCTTGACAGTACTCTATTCTGTCAGTGGCAAACAGAAAAAATATCCACCGGACAGACTATAACAGCTAACCATCTTGTGACACTCATGTGTCAACAGAATTAGTTTGGCTCTGGCCAAATAAATGGAACCCACCAGATATGTGTATCATCCTCACCCCATTTGGGATTTTGTAAGAAGTTGGTATGACTTGGTAAGTATCACTGTCTTCTACAAGCAGCACAGAGTTTATCTTCCTCCTCCATTCACTGCATTTACCTATGTGCTCGCTAGTAAAAGCCTTTATTGTCACGTCCACTAATACGCCTGGTACTGATGTGAAATGAACTTTTATCTCCCTAGCTCTCTTCTGAAAATCTAAAAATCAACATCATACCAGTCCCTTTTCAGTTCTGTGGCATGAAAGGAGTTTTATGTATACCAGTTATAAACTGCCATAAGCAGCTTTAAGTCTCCAAATCCCCAAGACGCATCCTTCTTTCCTTGACTTACATATTTCTAAATTTCACTACCTTAGCTTTCTAATACAAAGCATAAATCACACCAGTTTTAAATATGGCGGATGTAATTTAGTTTAAGGCAGCTGAACTGAATCCTATTGTCTACTGAAGAAATAAAAACATATCCCTTTGTTTTGAACTTTGTAGCAAAGGCAACCCTCAAAGCTGTAAGATGTCAGAGATGAAGATTACATAGAGGCCACTGGCATAGGAAGAAGGAGCCAACAAAGACACTAAATAATTGAACTGGTACGCTGAGAAAAATCAAGTGAACAAACTAACATTGACAGAAAGAAATCAAATGAAGACATTCTTTAAGGACTCACCTGCAACCTGTGTGCTCCCTATACATGCTTTGTATTTTATAGCAACGAACGCATTTTATAACTTCATTTCTGATGAATGGTCAAAGAAAAGAATTCTAGCTAAAAAAAAAAAAAAAGTTCCGTTTATTTGAGTACGTTTCAGGCTGACTACAATCATTATAAAGCCATGAGGCTTTTAAGTCAGTCAAGTGACTTAGCCTGATCCAAGGAAACCACAAAACCAAAACTCCCACTCTTATCCTCTCCTTCCCTCCAGCCCATTTGTGAACTGGATGTAGGTGTCTGAATTACACTTGACTGTGTACAGTGCAAGAGAGCATGGCTGCACTGGGGCTCAGTTACACTGTGGCATGCATACTGCAAAGGATTAAATAAACACTTCCATTAGTGGTTTCCTATTCACCTGAGAAACAGGAGAACTTAGCCAATATGAAGGTTTTGAACAAGTGTTTTTGATGTAATTATATTTACTATTCCTATAAAACCCCCCTCTGGAATAATCCTAGAAATGCTGTATTTTGTATTAAATGCAAAGATTACTTTCTTCAGCTTGAGTAATCAATAATCAGTTGGTTGGCATCCACTCTTTTAACTGTAGCAGATTAGATTCTAAGAAGGTTAAAATGAGGGTTATATTTGGATTGTTAAGTTTATTTGTCCTTTTTTTTCAGAGATTATCACTACATCTCTTGCAATCTCCACTAGCCAATACAATTATACATTTTACTGAAAATTCAACCCAGACAGAACACAATCCACCCAGAGCCTCTTGAAGCAGTTTCAAACCAATCTACTCTGAAAGATGCCAGCAGCTGAACCTAGTATTATCTGTGTTCTATTATCTGCATCTGACAGATCAACCTCACCACACACTGTGCCACAAGCAACAGACACTGTGCTAATCTAACCTAACTCCTCCACTCCCTGAACTTCACTGCTTACAGGTAGGCAGGTTCTTTGAGAAAAGTGTCACAAAGGCACTTCATTCTTGTGAGGCCATCATGTATGATGTTTAACTATTGTTCTGAAAATTAACTGCATTGTCTTCAACAGAAACAGAGAGAATCAACGAAAATGTGCCTGAATGGCAAATGAGAGTACTGGAAGTACTTGGCCAAGTGCAGAATGACATTCAGATATTCCAGTTTGTTTCTCCCATGTCACTAGCAACAAATCCATGTATTTTTCACTTATGCACATTAAAAATTAAAACAGAGTCTTCACAGTGGACCCTGAGTGCAGGGATTCATGAGTTCTCTGTTTCAGCTAGGACAGATACTTTTTGTCAGTTACAAAAAGCTGGAAATAAGTTTATACTAAAAAGTTTAAAAGAAATTTATCAAAGAGTCTGTGATCCAGGAAACAGTCTCATGTACTAATTACAAAGCACTGGAGACAAAACACAGCTCTGATCCTATTTCAGAAATCTTGTTCAATATCACTTTCTAGAAAGTCAGTAATATCTCTCTGAGCAAGTTACAAATACCATTGAAGAATGTCTGTTATGTTCCTTTAACAGACACCGAACTCAAAAAACCCCAAAACCAAACATCTTAAAATTAGGGTGTGTCCTACCAGAGTATTCTAGAGTTCTCATGTTGGATTACCCTAGCTGCTCCACAGAAGACAGCTCTTCAATTTTGCAATTCAAACTTTGATCTTCACTTTTTGTTTTTAATCATCTACAAATAAGACTGGATTTTACCTTAAAGAAAAGCTGCAGACCAATGCAGGGTTTTGTTTTTTTTTGTTTGTTGGGGGTTTTTTTTGGTCCAAAATCAGAACCACACTGGTGGTAGTTTAATGCGAGAAAAGAAGTAAAGCTTTACTTCATAGCAAATACTCATTAAAGAAAAATGTTTACGCTGTTTCCATCCTATCCATTCACAGAATTATTAATAAGCAGAACACACAAAGCTCTCATAGGAGCAACTCTTACAGAGTTGCTCTTACAGAGCAAAAGAACTGTACAGAAAACACAATGTGGCGGAGGTCGCTAGATGAGAATAACAGAATCTTTTGGCAGTAACCCTGCCATTATAACCTACTGGACTCAGAGGAAGAGTGGACTTGGCAAGTAAGAAATCCTTTTCTGTTCAGCAGGGTTTCATCAGGACAGTTTCCTCTTGTGCTTTTTATGCTACCACTTTCCATGCTTCCTAGTACAACTGCTTGATCATCATAATGGTGTCTCGCTTCAAGGAGGAAAATCTCTATTATGAATCTTTATTTATGTGTGAGAAAAAGACTCTCCACTTTGTAAAATAGAAAGGATCAAAATTTAAGTATCACTGCAATAGCATTAATTTATTGCTTATGTATTAAAATACCCAAGAAACAGACAACACTTGTTATTGCATCTGAATTATCTTCCAATAAATTTTAAGCCCAAAATGTCAGACGGTATGCTTGTATTAGGTAATGACTTAGAATCAGGGTGGAGAATAAGCTGTATGAAGAATCAATTTCAAATTTATTAAACTTGGCTTCCAAAATTCAGTTTCCTTTGCCACTGTTATTCTCCTCACAGCAAAGGCAAACAATGCTTCCAAACTTGCTCAAGCCTTGCCTGCATAGAAAGCCCATTCTAAAAACAGGTTTCAACTGACAAGAAGAAACACATAGCTTACAGTAACTGTCATGCTGTTATCTCTCAGAGTCCCAAAACAGCTACTGAGCTGCTACAACATACAGCATGTCATAATAAGGTAAACTATCACCAACTTCCGTTTGCCTACAAGACGTATCATCTGTATTTACTGATATTCAGCAGCTGTACAGTAAATGGCTTAACTGCCTGTGAATCAAGGACAAGACAGACACCAAAGACAGAAAGAACCAATGCGGCCACTCCAAGGGACATCCTTGTTCTCCAGCCATGCACTAAGGCCACTGCAATCAAATTAGCCTGAACAGCTATACAGAATTGCTGTCAATGCACAACTGACTCGATTTTATCTTTCTGGACCTGTTTACTTTACTGGACCTGTTAGTTTTACCAACAGTAGTACTACACCCCTGATTATATACATAAGCTTGAAGAAAGCTGCCAGTGTTGAGTACAACATCACCAAGTTCCAGTTCAAAATGTGCCTGTACAATATAGCACTTAAATAACAGCTTGCTGACAGCACTTTACTTGAAAAGTTCTTCAAGTTTACTTCCAAAGTAAATTCTCCTACCATGAGCTAATCTAATGCTGACAGCAAAAGTTTCAGGCTTTCTATTGTTACTAAAAAGTGAAAAAAATAGTTTAAACTAGTATGGGACTCCATGAATTGGTAAGAGAGACAATTATAAGGAACTTTGAGAGGCAAATATGTCAAATATGTCTCCTGTTATTTAGGTTTCATCTTGGAAAGCACTTCTATGATCTTGTAACCAGACAAAGGCTGGGGAAAGTTCAACACTTAGTTGTGGGTTTTTTTTTTTTTTTTTTTTTTGGGTTTTTTTTTTTTTTTTTGGTAGTAAAATTGTTGTTGCATTTTTGTCAATTTACACACTATTTTCCTATCAGGAAGTACTGCACCTAGCATGAATACGCCTTCTAAGCTGTATATGCTCACAGCTGTTCAAATAACAAGATGACAAACTGAAAAGGTATTTCAATTAATCACTTGATCCAGAATAATTGCAAGATAAATAGGAAGATTTGGACCTCAAATGCATGGTGCACTTCTACATCAGCTATATGGGCTAACTGCATTGCAGTAATACATGCAATTAAGCATTTAGATCATACTGGTTATTCACCTCACCATGTTATGCATTTCAGCAGTCTGCAAGGAAGTCCACTAATCTAGCCTACCTGACATCAAAGGCAGATCAGAAATTAACCAGAGCTGCTGGAGGGCAGCAAAAGGATCACAACAGTGTATTCATGTCTCAAACAGGAGCCAAACAGGAGCAGGTTTTAGTCTACTGGTCTTTCCCCAATTCTAGACTGAATGTAGCCTTCAAAGCAGAATTGTGTTGAGAAACACACACCTTACATCAGAAAAATGAGAAGATAATGCTATGCTAGCATTCTGGCCTTCAGCCTGATTTGTAAGAATAATAACTTTTCCTCACATATTTTGTAATTTAAACCTGTCAATCTCAGGTTCAGTTATCCACGCACATCACAACCACACATAAATGTTTACATACACTTCTACACATAGCAACAGTATCCCAACACCACTGAGGTAACTCTCATACAGAAGACAGAATCAAGTTACTTATGAAAGCTTTCCAGATAAACACTCGTAAGATGCCAATGCACTGTTGAAACCCTGAGCAAACAGGAGAGCTGCAACAAAAAAGAAATCAAACTACTGCCCCAAGTTGGAAACAGTTTGAGATCTACTTCTCAGAGGCTCCCAGTCATAAAATGGAGCCTTTCTGAAAGTCATATGCAACAGATTGTGCTCAGAAGACTGCCCTTATGTAATCAGCACTGTTTAACTCAGATTTATATTTTGTTAATATTTGTGTCGTAATAAAAACATATTAGTGAGAACCTAGCCAGAACAAAATGAGCAACCAGTAAACTACTCCTTTATGACAAGTTCTGAGTTCTCCTTAGCCTCCTTAAGGGCCCGCTCCCAGAAATTAATTGCCAGAGTTGGACAGACAGAATCAAGCACTTTTGCATTGTTCTGTTTTGTCTGAAGCATTACAAACTAAACTAAGCCCCTTAATATGGAATGAAACAACTTAAGTTTTCATGCAATGTTCCATATCAAACCAGAGATCCGAAGTAACAGCAAGTGCTAGTAACTTTTTATAATACACCAGTATCTAAAGTGAAGATTCTCCTCAAACCGGCAGGTCAAGTTATCCTAAGAGACTTCCTTTCGTCTTACAAAACACCAAATACTTTGTTATGAAACGATATGAACAAGTTGTGAAGACGCAGGTTCAAAAGGGTAGTTAGAAAAATCAAAACAGCCGAGTATTCAGACAGGACAGCTCAATGCAGTTGGGTCAACTCAGCATTCCAAGTTCAAAGGTATGACCATAAGTGGAAGGCAGAAATAGTTAAGGTTAAAATGTGAGCTTATTAAGATTCCTAAAACAGTAATTCACATAGCCATTTTTTCCATGACTATTCTGTGTGCCTCTGAACTGTTCTCAGCTATGTCAATGGGAAGAAGGTCAAAGACAGAGGACCTGAAATAGGTGTTAGTACCCTTTTTGAAAGCACTTTTGAGGCAACTTCAAAGGACCCCAATGCCAAGATCCACACAAACACTATAAAAAAAAGAAAGACTAGCTGTAACTTGAGATGCTTAGATCAGTGAACAACCTGCTACATTCTCTTTTCTTCTTTGTCTGGTTAAAGAAAAGCTTTCTTTGTGATGAACAGAGTAAGCCAAAGATTCTCTCATTATTGTTACAAGAAATAATGCCAGCTCTCATTCCTCTCCACATCCTCAAGTAAACTCAACACAGGGGGCCCAAAACCTTTAGTTCCTTTATAGAAAGCTTCACAGAAGAGGTTAGGGCTAAACAAATGCCCTTCATGAAGGGAAGGAAAGGTAAAGATGACTGCATTACAGTCAGACCAACAAAAGGCACCCTTTGAGTGAATTAATTGGCTAACGCGTATTTTACCTGTGCCAGTTGCCAGTAAACCCCCTTGAGTGGAGGTTATGTGTACAAAGTGGACTACTTACGAGCGGAGTGAAAGCATAAGCAAGATAAAAGGACTTCGAGTACCCTTGTATGCACAGAGGGCATGAGTTCTGTCTACCAGTTCAATGAATACATTTGTCAGTAGGTTAAATAGCTTAGAAAAATCATTTAAAAGGCTCAATTGTTCTTGATTTTATAAGCAATATTTGAAGTTATTACCTGAAATTACATTTTTTAATTATTAAATGACACTAAACAGTAAATTGTTTATACAACTGTAGCTGTGGAATGAATGAATTTAAGAACCTCCATTACCTTCCTGTGTTTAGTGTTGACAGCACATGAATACTGCTGTTAAAAATGTATCAAATGTGCTCATTAGAAAGCACTACCTGTTTTCCTTCTTACCAGCTTTATGTACTCCTACAAGACTCAATTGACAAGACAGGAAAATGGACGGAGCAGGCTATACCTAATATAAAGAATAAACTGAATATGTCCAGAACCTTTAAATGGCACTGAGGCCAACCAGCACAGACAAATGGCATCTATATCTTTAAGCTCCAACTCTCAGCGGGAGTGTTAACCCGGTTGTTAATGTAATTCTTCCAGACTCACAGTTCAGGAAAACTGTTACCACACTTGGAAAGTGACAGATGCCCTGGACCAAAACTGCGTCAAGGATGGATGTGACAGTTTTAGAGTAGATAACCAAGTTCGAGAACCCAACAGCTTTTTCTATCATTGTTTTATTCATACGTACAAAAGACAGCGTAGTAGCATGAAAGAAGGCAAACACAAAAGCAAAATGGGAAGTCATTATTGGGAAGTCAAAAGGCACATGTAGAGAAATCACTGCAAATACTGTATTTGCTCAGCTAAATGGTCAGGACATACAGAGTCTTTAAGACAGTAGGAGATGTGAATTGTATTTGTCTTATGTGAGCAGTAAAACACCCCTGCTGCTCATTCGCTGTACTACAGCATGCTGTAGAACAGGGAATTAACCAAGATTTAGAAGAAGGAACCAACAGATGAAGGCAGTTATTAGGGACAGTTACAGTGATACCTGGCTAGCCAGCAGATACAGAAACCGCATGACAAAGAAAATGCACATTAACTACCAAGCACCAAACACAAAAATCCATCTACCACACACGTTACAAAAAGCTAAGCCAAAGACACAGCAACCAGCTAAATATCTAGTGTTAAACAAAACAGCAGTAAACAAGCAAAAAATAGATTTTTTTTTTTCTTTACAAGAAGGTGCATGACAGAAGCGATGGCACTGGAAAAAACAGACATCCATTAAGAAACCCACATGGTTATTTCATTGAGGTGGTATATCTCACTGTGCCTCAACAGGGCAACAGGCTACAAAATACCCACTCTGTCCACTGACTTGCTGCAACAGAACTATACTCTGCAGTCAAAAGTAGCAATTTCTGATCATTAAATATGAACTACTTAATTAAAATCTGTTTTCAGCCATCAGTTCTCGGCAGATGGCTTTCTCCTGTTCGCTAATGCCCTGTAAAGACAGCTTTGTCCAACAAACATTTGCTTTCATTGTTACCATGTTTGGCCTTGCCTTTTAGCTGTTTTCAATGCTATCTGAAATTAAGATGCTCTTCAGTTAAAAATCTTAGGTTCTGTATCTGAAGTGACATGCTCACTTTTTTTGCGGTTCTGATAAATACACAGTGTCTTCAAGCTATATAAAAGCAAAGCCAAGAAATCCCAAGAGGCTGATTTTCTTGGAATAATCTCAAGTCAACAAAGCTCGATTCAAAATCCATCTTTATTCTCTCCTCATCTAAATCTCAGCTTGACAGAATGCTCCTTAATAGTTATTTAGGAAAGGCCAGACTCATGCCTTCAGGTCAGCAACATAATCAATCACCAAGAACAGAACGTAAAATAAGCAGCAGCATTCAGCCTCCCTCACAAATCCACAGCCTCTCACAGACACTTTCAACTCCCTCTTAAAGAAAAAAGAAAAGAAAGAAGGCAGGTAATTAAACCTTTCATTTGGACACAATACATCTGTAAACACACCAACAAAAAAGACCAGAAGATCGACCTAGTCAGTAAAAAAACCAACCAAAACCAACCAACCCACAATGATTCAAATAGGGGACACCAAAGGCAATAAATGACATAAACCTCTTTTATACTGATCCTTAAATGCATGCTGTTGACTTCGTAAGTGTAGTTTGAGAATACGTTTTTCAAATACATCCTATTTAAAAATATGCTGTTTCTCTTCACCCTCAGCCTCTTATTCTTACTCTCTGTTGTTTGGCACACCCTCAGCAATAACAAAATGGTTCTTTCAGGTTTGTAATGTGAGAAAGGGAATGCTGAAATGCTCTTGGCTAAAATAAACCTTATCTTTATAAAAATAAATTAAGAAAAAAAAAATAGTGTCCCACTTCATCCCCATCTCAACCCTGTTTATAGACCATAGCAAAGTATAACTGCAAACAACTTTTTTTTGGAAGCGTGTTTAATCCTAGATTGTATTTCTACTGTATTTCAGTATTTGTCTCAGCAAACCGTAAAACACCGTAACACCACAATTTGGAAAAGACCAGTGTAAGGACTATTTACAAAAGAGTTCATTATTCCACAAACACCAGAGTTTTTCAAATATTTTTTCTACTTCTCATCTATATTTGATTTAAGTACTTACCCACTAAAAGAAAATCCTTCTGATGTTCTTATTTTCACAACCTACCCTCCCCCGCCCCTCAAAATATTACTTTCTGGCAAATTCATTATTTTTCATGACCAAATTAAGGTATTTAGACTATGAATTCTACATAAACACATACCAAAAAAGGAGATCCAAACACTTGCAAATCAATGCAGCTTGGGTCCAGCTTTAAACAGCATGCAGGTCAGAAGTGGTTCCCAGCAGTTCCATTAGCATACCAAAACTTACATGCCATACATGTAAAATAAACACCTTCGATCTCTCTTAACACATTTCCTCCGTCATTACAGCATCCACCTCCCCAGTCACCAGTCTACTTTCATTTTTCCAGAAGCTGATTTATGAATTAGTATAAAGAACACAAGTTCTTCTCAGGTCAAGGTCTGTGCCTTGCCTCCAGCTGAATACAATTTTAAACCAGTTACCCTCCTTCCCCTCCACCTTTTACCACAAGGTAAGTCTACACAGGTACTTAATGCAAGCCAAGGCAACAGAGCAAAAAAATTGTGCGAATTCATTACAACAAAGAAGAGAACTATACATCTTTTCATCGACTTCTGTCCTCTTTCGCCCTTTTAGCATTTCTGCTAAATAGTCTGTCATTGCTTCTATGTTCAAGTATTCTTTAAAGAAGAAGCAATACCATTTCTATACTGTAACGCTTTGCTCATTTGCCTTATTCCAGGTTCCTACCAAATATGAAAGCCTTTCAGGCAAGAAAATGAATCACCTTTTCCAGGGCTCTTCCTTCACTGATATAATACTTTCTCAGAGCCACTGTAAAAACCTCAGGCAGTATTTTTTGTCTATTCCATCACTTAATTGCAACATGTTTATTGTATTTAAAAGAAGTTACTCATCTTCAAAACAGGGATGACATTTTCTCATATGATAGTATCATCGATCAACCATATATCAACCATATGTTGCCCTAAATGACAGCCCACATGTTAGTCCATTACCGGTGTTAAGTTTGTTCAACTTGATTTTTTGGATGACTGCACAAACATAGTGCTTGACAAAAAGTCATTGTTTTCAGGTTTTCAGAGAGAAGTAACCTATTTGCTGTTAAAGCAGAAAGCCTAGAAACACCATTGCAGGAACCAGACATAAGAGTTATGGAATTAACCTTATGGCACAGCAACATCTTCTTAATATACCAAAATATAATATTCTTAATATTATAATTATAATTATAATATAATATTCTTAATATACCACATCTTCTTAATATACTAAAGCAGCACAAAGCCAGCATTGAAGATGGAACTAGAACTAGAACTAAAAGATGGAACAGCAGCTCACTGTCCAAGGTGCAACTAGCTATGGAAAGCTCAACCCTGACTACTTCTCAAGACACTACAAAAACCCAAGACACAATTAGGTTCTAAAAAATCTTTGAGATCATCAAGTCTAACCATTACCCCAGGACTGTCAAGTCTACCGCGAAACCATGTCACTATGGGCCTCGTGTACACCATTTGTGAACACTTCCAGGGTCAGTGATTCCACCACTGCCCTGGGCAGCCTGTTCCAATGCCTGACCACCCTTTTGATGAAATTTTTCCTTATGTCCAGTCTAAACATTCCCTGGTGTAGTAGCTTGAGGCTGTCTCCTCTTGTCCTATAATCCACAGTAATGGACACAAGTGAGAAAACTAGGCCCAAAATTGTCTAAAAGAAATTCTTACTTTTAATCAAAAATACTCTTCTGCCTGTATCAGAAGACAGAGCTTTTAAAGTACGGGAACCATTAGGAAGTTCGAAATCATTAGTTGAGCTTATAAGGGAAAATGCTGTCTGAATTAAACATATACAGAAATAAGCAGTTTTATTTTTGAACAATATTCAGGTCTTTTGTTCAAGCTTAGCAGAAATCAAACTTCTTCCCTTTCACAGCAAATCTGATTTCACAGGCTAGACCAGCTCTTTACCAAACTTGTAGTGAAAAGACCAGAAGAAAATCTTATACTGTTTGCAGTCTCCTTACACTGTGCTTGAAGACTATCCTATGCCTTCATACAACGCATTTTTATTTTTTTTCAGCTTGTTTCAAAACTGTCTCAAAACTGCTGGCAATAAAGAAAAAATACCAAAAAACAACCACTGTCCCCATTCTCATAAATACAGGTTTATGTTACACATGTCTGCGGGCCAGGTTTCGTGCCTGAAGTAATTCTCTGGACTCAATCCAATATGCTTACCACTTCTGCATAACTGAGTCCTAAGCCATTAAGATCTTCCACGTTTCCGCGGAGATGCAGATGTTCTGAAACAAGTGCAAACTGGAAAGAATTCAAGAATGCACTTCATAAAGGTATCCATACTTGGTTTGCCTATTCACTGCCCCATCACCGTCCCTTACTTCTCAATGAAAGTGCATACGGGATTATATCTGTCCTTACTTCCCACCCATTTTTAGCACAGAATATTTCACCAGTTGAGCTTTTGCACACAAAAGCCCCTAAACTGTTGTGTGCGGACAAGTGACTGTAGGAATTTGCAGTGCAAAAGACAGGACGAGAACTGAGATAAAAGAAACAGGCTTCAATTCCAGATCTTCAATCAAGTTCTTCAAAGCTGTAAATGGCAAATAAGCAGTCCACCCCATGAAACCTTGTTCACAGGCCTTTGCTGAAAAATTTCCTATTGAGGAGCCATGTAGGCTAATGAATGTTGCCATGAACCCAACTGAGCAAGAAAGTGTGTCTCTCTCTCAGTTACCAGGCTCTAAATATTGGTAATGATACTGCCCCCCCCTTTATCAATTGCTCTGGTGCTTACTCATAAAAAGCATTTAGGAGGAAAGATGTAAGTTTTCATTAACAGTTTAATGGTAGAGACAATTTTCGTTCCTCTCATCCTGTGGAAACTTGCCTTTCCTGGTGTTATACATTAGCTGCTGCGCAAGTGCTGCTACTACTGATACTCTACTGCTTCCGCAAATTAAAAATTGGCAGACTTACTCACCTGTTTGAATGGAAAAAATATTTGACCAAGAAATAGACACTGGACATGGGGAAAGGAGCAAGTAAGTTCATTTATCAGAGCCCCTTTTCCTACATCAGAATACAACTTTGATTCTTCCACTGCCAGTCTTCAATTTCCTTTCCCTATCATGGTCTCCTCCCAAAGCAACCATTAAAAGTTGCACACATTAATGACACTAAAGGTCAAAAAGTCAGCACCCACTTTCCCAAACATACATACAAGTGAAATGAAAGAACCCCACACGCCCAAACGAAAGAGCATGTTTAGCCCAAATAGAACCCTAGCATCCTTATAAGCAGGTTTCCTCTCTAGAGCAAGAATAAATATTTCACAATGAACAGATAAACCAAATTAAAAGAAAGTATGCTGAAGGGCAAGAGGAAACTGTTACAATCAATTGGACCAGAAACACCCTCAAAGTACATAACAAAAGGCTATCAAGAACTTTGCTCTTCAGGATTAAACCCAGTTCTCAGCATGACACAAACTATCAACCAACATATGAGCCAGCACAGTTAGAAAGGTTTATCCTAATACTGCCACATGCATTTTTTTTTGCCAACTGCTGCTAAGTCTCCAGCATAGAATTTGCAATCCAGTAAGCAGGAATACAGGACCATGATGAGGTAAGCTTTGTGAGGAAGTGTGAAGCAAAAGATTACTTAAAATTTACAGGAAAATAAACAGTATGTGGTATTCCATTTTAGTAATACTGAACTCTATTAAATATGCCAAATAAAGAAATACTAATTTTTTGGCACTGCAGCCTAATTAATAGAAATAGGAAGTGTATGAAGATTCTAGGCTGTGCAGGAGCTCAAATCATGAAAGTCCAGAGAAACTTCTAGTATAGAGAAGCTGCTAAAGCTGATAAAAGAAGTGGGACTGCACAGAGTGAAGCAGCTACTACACTTAAGTGTTTGCACTGTTAAAACCACAACAGCAATGCAAGCTGCACTGACAGAGGACATACAAAGACCCACCCAAACGCAAGTACATAAAATCCCCCTGACAGGAATGATAGCTGCGTATCACCACAAACGGACATGAGTGAAACAAACCCAGAATGGGATCTTACACAATAAGAGCCTGCTCTCTGGTTTATTTCTGGATCAACTTCAGCTGGAGTCTACTTGCCTTACCTTTAACTTACAACAAATACAAAAGATTAATGCAGGAGTCAATTGTTCTCTCTCAGGTACAACCCTGCAATCATAATCCAGTCAATCTCACAGAATACAAGAAGAACAAGCAAATGAAAAGAAACCGGACAGCCCAAACCTAAGAATTTTGGCAAGAATTATCAGTCCTGTAAAAAGCAGAAAAGTATAAATATAACGAGAAAATTAAGACCCTTATACCTTTTCAGGAAATGCTTTTGTACATATGTAAATATTCAGAACTAAACTTTTCTCCATTTTTAGCAGCCC
Source organism: Lathamus discolor (assembly GCF_037157495.1). NCBI lineage: Eukaryota > Metazoa > Chordata > Aves > Psittaciformes > Psittacidae > Lathamus > Lathamus discolor. The sequence goes on along the minus strand of NC_088886.1, from coordinate 93,950,257 downwards.
GACATGTTTCTATCACAGTCAAAACCTGTGACTTAACTACCAAAAAAACCAACAACCCAACCCAAACTCAAAGAAACAAACCAACAAAAAAAAACCCCAAAACAAGCAAAACCCCAAACCAACAAACCATCAAAACCTCTCCACAATCTCACCAGACTTTAAAAAGCAGAACAGATACAGGCACATATATTGCATTTTTAAAAACAACATTTCTCTTTAAATGACTAATGACATACGGAAAACTACACAGGCAATTTTTTCCTGAAGATTATCAGACTAGAGAACTCTGGCATATTACAGTTTGCTTTCTTCTCACAAAAGTTAAAAGTATTCTCCCTAAAAATCATTTTTCCACATGAGATTATAGATTCCTGAAGAGATGGACAGACAGAATTTACATAAAGCTGCACGATGGTATCTATAGAGTAAGATGTAGCAGTGGTATAATTTTTTATTTGAAATAAAGAAAATTTAAATGTGAGTAAACAGTAAGAAATAATAAAATAAATAAATAAATAAATAAATAAAAATTCAATGGTCAGAGAACAAATAGCTGTTTTTCTTTGGGCAAAACAAGATTATTTTCCCTTGCAAGTTATAAGATGACCACACAGACTCATCTGTAAAGTTAAATTAGTTCAAGACAAAATAATGCATTACAATCTGAGCAAACAAATGCATTTCACTTACCAAAAAAGCAGCAAATTCTGTACCACAAACTACATTCTCACCAGACTGCTGACAAAGCAGAAGCTGTGTAGTGGCTTAAGGCTGCATTCTCTCCAGTCTGTCAAGTGTCTAGATACATTCAAAGTAATGTGAGCACTCAATTGCTTGCACACAGTTCTTGAGACCTTCCCTTTTGTGGTTTGTAACTATAATTTTCGGAAAATTACGTGTTCAGTTACATTTTTATTATTCTAGTCTAAAAACTGTTCTGCTTACTGCTACAAACCAGGCAAGTGCCAGTGACTGCTTCACGGAATTCAAAACAGAGAACTTTACATGCATACCAAATAAAGACTTAACATTCAGAGCATAAAATTTATCTTCTGATAACTTTATGAGAACATGACAATCTAGATAGTGTTACTGGCAAAAAAGTTTTTAAGCTATGATAAACTTGTTCTGGTTAAGTTTACAATAGTAACTAGGGTTTTGTTATAGCCCATCTCAGGCCTCTCAGAGCACCTTATTCTCAGAAGACCACAACTGAACAGACACAGGGTGAAGTGCAAGGATGGTAGTCAGTCAGTTACAATACAGGAAATAGAAACACAAATCAAATTCCAAGAAAACATTAAATAATTAATTTTGAAGTGTTTTTTTGTGTGAAGACAGATTTTGGCTCACTAATCCAGATGAAGCTATGGTTGCCCCATTTCGTGGCATTCAGCTTCCTTCCTGCAAAAGGATATAAATACACCCCAGGAAAACAAGCCTTGAAGCTTCACCTCACTTTCTACATGTAGGGAAAAAAACACCCACACACAGTTCTCTTACTACCCTTTATTTAGTTTGCACCTCCCTCTCACTACAATGCTAGACTTTCTCAGTCACCTTTTGGTTCTTCATTCTGTTGGAACTGAAATAGTCTGACTCCCAGTTAGTTAAGGGAACATCTGCCCAGAAAACAAAGGGAAAATATTGTAGAAAAATGTTGAAGGACTGTGCGCTCATGAAGTGGGCAGTCTGTCAGCTAAAGTAGAAGCTAAAGCTGGTCTCTGGACTATGCCCAGCATGTATACAGCTGCAGCCTGTACCTGTGATATAAACACATCTGCAAAGAGAAAAGGAGTAAGAGTAGCACCAGATAAGCTTCAAACTAAGGATACTACAAGGTCATGTTGCAAGTTATCACAGAAATCCTAATGATTCAAACAATTTGATATGCTTCCAGATTTTTCAAGAAGGATATGAGGGACAGAAACACCCTACTGAGTTTTCCAACTTATGTATCACGGCACAGCAACAGAGCACAGATCCAGAGAAACACGGCATACCCATATCCAGACCTCCTGGAATCCACAGGTGTCACAGTTGTGCCATCAGCTTTGCAGATGCAGACATAACTACCACAAACTTAACCAGAATATCATTTATTGAGCATGCTTTTTTTGAAAGACACCACAGAGTAACAATGAAAAAGCCTAGATGTACTTACCAGTTGTGCCCAGTAAACTGCCCATCTCCTTTTGAAAAAAGAGACGGTAATCTTAAAACAGGGCCAATTTCTAACTAAGTAAGCTTTAAGTTCACTTTACAGTTCCAGAAATATGCAGTGGTACTTACTGCCTTTCCTAAAAGGCTGCAGAAGGTGCACAATGGAACAGCTGTTGTGTTCCACTCCAGTGATGGCTATATTTCAATGGTGGGGTTTAACTGGCATCCTTACCTAACTCATATGGGTATAGTGAAGACTGTTTAAGAAGCCATACAATGATGAGACATCCTAAGTCTTGTACAAACTCTAGTGTTGTCATGTTGGGTAGAATACTACAAGACACAGAACTCTTAAAACACTGCAGTTACAAACTGTCTTTGTCCTGCTGTTATACAACGATGTATTATTTGCATTTCAACTTTCTTGCACATACGTCAGGGCAGGAATCCTAGTATCTTAACTACTTCTATAGTCATGCAATTCTACAGCGCTTTAAAAAAAGCCAAAAGTAATAGTGAAAACTGACCACATACAATATACACTAATTCCTTATCATTCTCCCTCTAAATTACAGTAGAAAGTTGGATTTAGCAGTATTGCAAAGTCCCCTCAGACAGTTTGTTTGAAGGTTCATTGCAGCTTGAAGATTTAGGGAATAACAAATCTATATTTAAACAAGTGTGCCTGAAGCCTTATAAGGGTCAGACAACTCAGCAAAATAAAGCAGCAAGTACATACACAGCTATGAGCACCTACACTTTTTTTTGGTAACGATTTCCACTAAGAAAGTGATGAACTTCAAGACAAAAACCAAAACATATTCCTTCTATGTAGAAATTTTTCAGTTAAAACAGGTATTTCTAGCTAAAAAAATATTAGTTAGCACTACTAGGATGTAGAGAATGCCTTGGATTAACACCTTCTTAGCTATAATCACAAATAATTGCCACCTCTTATACTAATGAGCAAGGCAAAATGGAAAGTAATTTAGACAATTCATTCAGGGTAATAGCTTTGTGAGGCAGTATTACTGCCACGAGATCCATTCTCTATTTCCCTGAGTACAGTAACAGAGCAGCAGCAAGTTTTTCACTTCAGGGAGCTTTTCTATCCTATGTAAGTATAAACACAGAAATCCATTATCTATTGATAAAAACAAAGCGAGTTAAATAAAGTTTCATATGTTTCAATTTCTCATAACAGCCATCAGCTCCTTGGATCACAAGTGTAAATAAAACACTTCACTTACTGAAATCAATGAGAAACCTTCCAAATCCTTGCCTTTGGTATTGGGGCATGATCATTATGCAGGAGACATTGTACTTCTGCTGGCAAAGCTTTTCCTGGGGGAAGGAGAAACAGATCAAGTATGTCAAAGCACTGCTGAAGTGGGCAATTGCCTGCACCTGCCACTGTCCTTGTAAAATATCCAATAAGGTGAACAGATGCAAGGGGATCAGTACCAAAGTCAAATAATGCCATGTTAGTGTTTAATTATAAGAACGAAGGATCAAACTTACCCTTCAGAATATTTTTAATTAGTTAACTACTCAGCATCTTAAAAATTAAATACATTGTCTGAACAGCATAATGAAGTTTGTGTGTTGTAAAGGAGGAGGATGGGAAGAAAAGTGCAATATTTTTACGCTTCCCTTGACAATCCTGTCAAGGATATAAAAGTGGAAAATAGTATCCATACACATGGTGAAGTTGTATTTTCACAGCAACTGCTACAGTGCCTACTGGTTTCCATCTTTATTTTGTCTCTCTGAATTAATATGGGGACAGGGTGAAGGGGAGAAACCCTATGCTCGTAAAACTAACACCTGAAGCATACTGACTCTTTCAGAGCTGAAGACTTCTCTCATGGATCCAAATCAATGAAGAATGATGAGAAGCCAGAGCTCCTTGAGACAGAATGAAGTCATGTAACATACGGACAATGGAGACAAATACTGCACTGATTGTTTAAGACAACAGAAGTAATAATCTAAACTAGGAAGCTGTTCTAACAACAATAAGGTTAGAGGATCTTTCAGATTTGCTGATGAAAAGGAAGAGCCTCAAAGCCTTGTTACCTTTGAAAGATTACACACACACTCCAGAAAAACTCAGCTCCCTTAAAACTCCCTAGTTTTAAGGGAGACCAAATAAATCAACAAAACATCAAAGAGAGCGTAACTCGTAAATAGCAGGAAGTTGTGGCAAGCACATGTATAGCTTAAGACACCACCTATCACTTCAGCCTCCACACATAAGATGACACCAGACCAGTGACTGCACCGACAGGACCACACGCCACTATGTTCATTTCCAAACATTTCTCCAGCTGTGACAGCAGATACCGAAGCTGTGTTTTCACAAGGTTTCTTAGTTTCTACAGTATGGCGAGTTATTTTTTCTGTAGGGACTTTCTTTAAGACTGCTGCTATTACAAGGTCTACAAATACACTGCCAGGATGCAATAACGGAAAAAAAGCCAGAGCATTCAGTGCATAATTTGAGATGAGGTGAGTCTGGGTTTCTCCCCCACCCCCTAATTTTTGGTAGCTAAAACATTCATGATCATCAGATGTTACAAACAGACCAGTCAAAAGCAACAGAGATGAAGTGAACGAAGAAAATGCATCCTTGCTGAAAGAGCGATTCACCTTAACACCTGCAGTATCTTAAATAAATATAGAGAATACTTGCCTATATCAGAGTTGACATGTTTGTATTCCACAAGAACTTCTGACTGACATAAAAGACAATGCAAATTGTGCCTAAGCATCTAAGTTACTTTAATCCCAGCAAGGTCTATATCTCAGAAGGAACTGGTCAGACCCCAAAGAGATCACTGTATAATAATCAGGTACTCCGATGAGACTTTCAAAATTCTTCAGAATAGTATCTTCATACAAACCACTTCTTTAAGAAAGAAAATTATAGAGCTGCTAGAAGCTGGTGATACTAGGGACAAGAAATACTGAACTCCTAAGTAACTGTATCAATTCAACATGTTTCTTATGAACAAATTATGGGCAGTAATTGAAGCTTTGCCTGTTGCAGGTATAGCTACTTATACTTTAGCATTATTTTTGATCTGTCAAGACAGTCCACATAAACATTGGTTTTGTCCATAACAGCTATCTATTGCTTTAAAATTCAACCAGAACCAATAGACACAGACTCTAAAGAAGATATCCAACATCAAGTTAAGCAGTGCATTCTTATGTTCAGCGCAATGACTAACTGCATTAGACCAGACTATACATGATATGAACATAGCTGGCCATTTATGTCTAAGTAGGCAGCTAGAACTGCTAGGAGTAAAACCATGACAACACGTCAATGTTTCAAATACCTAGTCCTTTTAGATTTTAGACTTGAAATAGTATTGCAAAAATGGTAGAGGGAGGAAAAAGATAGCATTTTAAACAAACCCCAACACATTCTGGGAACAAACAAAACCAAACAAAAAAAGCCCAAACCACTAACCTCCCCCAGTGCATGTGGCTGACTGCACATACAGTTTCTCAATTTGCATCAGTCTGTGACAGAAAAAAGTATGAGTGTAGTTGAGACAATGCACATTATCTTTGAGATTTATAGAGGTATCAGGCTCCTGAGTATTTTTTCTTTGCTATTGGCACAAGTATTTTGCAGATTGGAAATGACAAATGTTTAAAACAATCATATGGGTTTTTTTACCTTGGAGAAATATCCAACTAAATGGCAGCCTTTCTCGTCATTTTTTGTAAGGACATAGAAGAGGAATGGCTCAACATCATAATACAAGGTTTTATGGTCCAGAAAGAGCTTAGCTAACAAACAAAGATTCTGACAATAAATTTTGCTCACATTTCCATCAACCTGGAAAGCAAGGTAGATGCAGTTATTTCCAGTGTCACCAACATATTAGGACAAAACAACTTATTAGTCAATCATAACATGAAAGGAAATGTAAACAATATGGTCTTACAGAAACAAACAAAAAAAAACCCCACACAAAAAAACACATTAAGGTTCAGAAAAGCCCCAGCTTCTTGTTAAATAGAATTCTCCCATTAGTACTAATCATTTTGCATGAGCAGCCATATTTTTTAAGCAAAATAGCATCACCTTTTTAATCATTCAAGATACACTTACCTCTTTCACTTTATTCCTGGAATGAAAATGAATATGACTGGTAGACAACAAAAAAGTACTACTTCAAACTACATTAAAGTGCAGTTTGCTAGAAGGCAGTGGCATACAACAACTAAAAATCCCTACAAAACAATGAAGTGTATTAAGTTGAATCCTTAAAGTATAAGGCCAATAAATGAGTTGCCAATTATGTATCAATCACAGCAACATTTTAGATAAATTAGGACAAAATTTCTATGCCAGACTAAAACACTATTGAGAAGTAAGTTTTCGGGCCAAGTACTACAATTAGCCTAGTTATGTTACAAGTATAGAGTCAAGCAGTGACTCAGATAGCTACAGAAAAGCCAGACACAGACGCAGATTTCCTAGATCAGCTAGTTACCCCCTGAAAGGGAAAACTGAGTCAAAGGCAAAAGCATTTTTGAAATAATCTTCTTAATGGAAAGGTCTGCTTGCACTGAAGTTCTTCTCACTAACTGTATTTCATTCACAGAGACAGGCAATTTGCATGCTGAAAAAGAAGCTAGATTCTATTCTAATTTGGTTTTAGTAAGAATCCTAGAGTTACAAATCTGAGTAAACCCCAGTATTCTGGGTATATTTAGGGATTTCAAGGTGACTTCAATAGTACAGCTGCATTATCTGGATTAAAGAAAAAAGATGTAATGGACAGCTGCTACTCCTAAAGGCATCAGAATAAACTTGCATACAGGACTCAAGAACCTATCAAATACGTTAAGCTCTCATACAACTCACTCCATTGTCAAGATGGTTTTTATTCCTTTTCACACTATCAAATTAAATGCAAACATGAAGCACATAGAAAGCATCACTGAGTAAGCCACAAGCCTGAAACCCCAAATTTTGTAAGCTCTCTTTTTTAGTAATAACATTTTAGAGAAATATTAAAAAAAATTAAAAATAAAAAAAAAGTTATCTTAAATTCCATGCAAACACAGCTTGCTCATCAGTTTTAAATGAAAGAGAAAAAACAAAAACCGAAACCACACACAGAACAAAAAGGGACTGCAAGTTCAAATGCAAACTTCTGTCACAAGTTTCTTGGCTACAGCATAGCAGTAAACTATGTCAAAGTCTTCCCTCAAATATGTCAGTCATGCACTGAGAAGAGGTACATGTCTTAAATGTCAAACTCATTTCTACTTCTCTCAAAAACAAATATGAAGGAAACCACAAAGCCTTCATTCTGCCTAACACAAAATGGGACACATAATTCCTGAAAACATCAGTGAGGAAGAACATCAACTGATGACTAAGTTTCTACAGTTACCAGAGTAACAACTGATATTAACCTCCAAAATAAAGAAAGGCCCCACCTCATTTCAGAAGTCTTAACATACATGCTTAATGAAGCATGGGAAATAAAAGGAATAAAGCAGTGGAGATAGAACTGAGACACTGCTTTCACATGCAACTTGTTTTTCCATGTGCTTTTTGCGTCAATCCCCCACCTCCCCAACCCCCTTTCTCAGAGCTGTATTTTATTTTTTAGGAAGTTTTCATTTACATCTTGGCAGCAACTAATGAAAATAAACTGGAAAGCAGGATTTGCCTATTGTATGCTGCACAGTTCTTAACACCTGCTAATAGAGAAAATGCAAGTTACTTTTGGATTGACTAAGGCAATTTCGTTTCTTGACAGGAAAAGAGTTAAGGTTGTTTACCATTTCAGTCTTTCACTGGCAGATCTATAATCTTTATGAAAACTGCCAAAGTCAGGAAGGAAGCAATCCTGATGCAGACAGCTATTTTGCTAATAGCACAAAACCAAACAACTGAACAGTGTATTAAGATCTTGTTCTAAGTAAAGGCTTCAGGACTGCATCTACCACTGTTTGAATGGGCAATGACCAATCACAACAGATATACACAGTAAGAAAACACAAGTTTCAAGTAAATCTATAATACCTGCAATTATGAAGTTGTTAGCAGTATACACATCTGAATACTGCTGCTGGAAAACCAGCCTCAAAAGAAATCCTACTAACCCCAGCAGTCTTTTCTGCTTATACACAGAAGTAACAACTCTTGATAAGCCGTAATGTGAAGGTTGATGCATATCTTTAATAACTGCAGGTATGCGACTTCAAACAGAATTCTGTTGTGCATGAATCCTTAAAAACTTAAAGAGAAGTCATGTCCCAAGAGAGTAATTTAGATTATAAAAGAACACATTCCAAAGCTCAACACTGGACTTCTTAAAGGCAATGTGTTCTGACCAAAGTCAGACTGAATCTCTGTCACCCAACCAGGATGTTTCTGGGCAAGTTTCTCTAGCATCCAAAAGGAATGCAGATGCAGTAGCTGCACATGTCTTTTTAGAACAATACACAAAAACTACTTTGCTTGCCTTTATACATGGGAAGCAAGATTAATATCTCTCTATACCCAAAAAAAGCCAGAAATTAATGGGTGCCAACAGGTACTTCTGCTGAGAAAGGAAAGGCAATTAAGTCAAAGGACTTCCACCGCAGTCCCCATCTAAGATGCACGGTATACAAATATCCTCGGAGACTGGCTAATGCATGAAATACCAGTAAAGAAATTAAGAATAGTGTAAGAACATGGCAGGGAGGAACAGAGAAGATGGACTTGTTTTTGAGGTGTAAGATGAATCTTCCAAGGAGTATTTCAGTATGTTACAGGTTTCACTAGTTCACTAGTTCTACTGATCTGTAATGTCTTTAAGCTACAAACCTTCAGAAATGTGGGATTTGTGATATACCTACCTCAAATACTGAAAGGTCATTTCTTCTGTAGATTTCATTGGCTGGTGGATGGAACCAGCCACATTTCTCTGAGTGCCTCAGCAAAATGTTTTTACTTTTCATGTATTTAAGACAGAATTCACACAGGTAAAGCTTTGGTAATCTGTACAAAAATTAGAAAGATATTTTATATAAAAAAATCATTAAATTTTGTAAATAAAAAGGCTACCACAAAGTTAAAGTCCCTCCCCTGTTCAAATACAAGGTACCATGAGCAAATACTGCTTCCATTTCAGTAAATATCACAGTAAGGTGAATGACTGAACGTACATACATCAGCCATAAGAAAAGGAAGACAAGATTCAATCACAGTGAACTTAGTATTATAGAGTTGGACTGCAATGAGCCGTTTTGTGGTCCAGCCTCTGGTAGATTCCGGGTACTTTCCCCTGTCCACATTCCACCTAAGCTTTTCTGTGGCTTCCATCAAAGCAGGCACACTAGAATCATACCTCAAATTTCACCTTCCTCCTTCCAGCGAAGACAAAAGAAGCACACAGCAGAATACAGGCAATTTCCTTCTCTTTAATTTTCCTTATTTTTTATGTGGGGAAGGCTAGGAGACCATTTTTCTTTCCACTGTCTTCCAAACACTTGGGTAGGATAGCAAGCTGTACTAGGGTTGTAACCCCCTCACCCCCACCTAAACTATCACTTCACTTGAACACAGAAGCCCATCCAAAAAGCTGGGAAGCATTTTGCTTGTATTCAACGTATCTCCACAACACAGGCAACATCGATGATTGTAATCCTCCAGGAAGAATTTAGTTCAAACTACTCAGAACGTAGTACCCTGTGGAAGACAATGCTGACAGGTGTTCTACATACCAGAAATTGCTCCTTTCAGTGAATTTTATGGCTTTTTACCTTCATTTTTAAATTACTGAAGCAGTGGAAGACTGCTAGAGAAATTAATTAGCCCACAAAGTTTTAGAGCAGAGGACAATCTTCATCTGCTCTGAACCTACTGGTGCATCCTGGGATCACAGTGGGATCATAGCCATTGTTACACTACTCCCATATGCTAAGGAAGTTTATCAGTGACATAAAAAGTAGTTTGAACTGTTTGTTCCATGATGTAATCCACTGCAAAGAACCACAGTACCTCCACCACTGCCCCTTACTAGTAATAACTATCATTATGCCTCTCTCAAATTAATTTACTTGATGGAGCAGGTAACTCTCATTTTCATAGTATGTTTAAAGTGAATGAGAGAAAACATCAACACTATAAACCAGTCGTAACAAAAGGAAATAGAAATGCTCTATACACTTTTTTTTTGGCCCTTGATTTTTATTATTACCACTTCATAAAATGTCTCTGATTCCCACCACACAAAGATGGCAACATCTAGGAATGAGAGAGGTGAAGAGAAAAGGCAGTTTACAAGAACAATATGCAAAGTCATTTTGGAACAGACTGCATAGCTTGATTGCCTGCTAGTAGTAAAGCTTGATAATCATACAGTTCTGAAAATCTCCCATGTGTGCCACAGAACCAATAGATTCATAGAATATCTGTTTTCAGCACATGCAAAAAAGTCAGCAAAAAATCTGCTGAGCACACACACTAGTCCATGCTCTCTGCCTGACTCCAAGGTGCTCCCTGGAAAGAAGACTGGAAAGAAGACTAGAAACAAGATGCTCTTGCCACAACTTGCTCACTTTAGCTTTATTTATCTTATGTTTTCATTCTTCTCCCTAATCCCTAGGAAAAGAAGTTTAACGAATTCCAGACGATCCATTTCTCTAAATGGCCAGAAATTAGACATGTTTGGTTGCAATAGCTTAAAAACACCAAACATACAAAAACCCCCCCACCCCACCCCCCAAAAACAAAACCCACCCCAAAAAATCTATCCACAAAAAAAAACAACCACAAAACAAAACAACAAAGCACCCCAAGCAGAATGAACAAATAAAACAAATCCTCCCCAAAAGCCCAAACACATATGCCAATACACACCGAGAGACTGTACTTCTGCAGGACTAGGAAAACCAGCCTTTTAATGCATCTTTAGAACTAGTTATGTAAGACAAATCCTTGTTCTCACTTATAATTAGAAAAGCGTATTTATTTTTCATAGTTGCACACTATAAACAGTTACAAAAGAAAATAAATAGCAATTATCACATTAGTAAAAACTCCAACAATGTATGGCAATCTTGACAACTTGGTACCTTGCATATTCCTGTGGGTAAGGTGAAGAGTACCAGGTCTGGATCTCATATTTTCCAAACTCAATCACTGAAGGGTATCGCCCACCTGTTTCACCAGTGTTTTTACACCCAATTTTCTGTTAGGTGTAATACAAGAAAAACATTAGTCATAGAAGAAGTAAAAGGAAAGTTAGTTTTATATCAATTTCACCCAGTAAAGGTGTGAGAAACCTGAAGTACTCAAATCGGTTGCTTAAGTTCTTCCACCCTGGACAGAGGACAGAGTTCGCAAACAGCCAAATATAAACAGTAAAAATGTCTTTCAAGGTGCAATAAAACTAAACATGAAGTTAAGAAAGCAGTGCTTACAAGTGCATACAAATAGATGGTGCATGACCCAGCCACAAAAGAGGCACAACTGCTTCAGTTTTTCTCTCCTGCACCACCTAGTGCTAGGACTTTTCTACAGTTCTGGTTCAAAATCAAAGTTGTCCTTTTGTCCAAACAATGAATCATGGAATCCGCGAAGTTGGAAAAGACCTTTAAGATCATAAAGTCCAACCTTTACCCCAGGACTGCGAAGTGAGGGAGAAGGCATCAGCAGAACCCTTCTAGAGTCCTTGGAATTTACCTCTAACAGCAGTATATTAACTCACGCTAATCTCAGCTATCATACTGAAGTTGAGCTCATCAGAAGACAACTACTAGACTCTAAAGGGCTGGAGAAATATAAAAAAGGAAGAAGGCAGGAGGGAAAAGCAATTTCACCATTAATTCTACAAGTCTTACCACTTAAGATTTTGGTCTGAGTTTGCTGGTTAAAACACTGAATTAAGACTATAAAAAGGTCACTTCATTGACCCATAGCAGATAATGTCAGTTCTTGTACACTACACCTGAAAAAACATTGACTTACATTACTGAAAACAGTGCAAGACATACTCATTTATGACGCAATTTTAAAAAAAGCAGCCATTGAAATATTACATGCACCTCCTCTCTAACCTAGGTTCTCAAACACACTGCTCATTTCATAGACAGAGAAAAACCAAAACAAACAAAAAAACCTCCAAACCAAAACTCAAGTCTCCACCAGCTGGTAAGAACAGTTTCAATCAGATTCAGTTCAAATATTTGCACTGGAAAAAAAAAGTCTATCTTATTTAAATTCAAAGTGCATTAAATCATTTGGTAAAATGAACTTATGAACTCACTAAACCCAGTTGCCTACCAAACAGTATTTGCTGGGAAAGAGGTAGCTTCTCACAGCAGCTGTTTTATCCGCAGAGGAAAATCAGCAGGAACACTTACCGACCAACATCTTCTCAGTGCTGACCAGGATGTCAGCTATGCTTAATCTCCATGCTTAATCAGTGGTAGCCCTGTGTCCAAAATGCTCAAGTTTATCTTTTGAAATCTACCCTAAGTGTCACTTATCATCTGACCCATTCCAGTGTGATGCTTTGTCTCCTATCCAAGAGGATGTAACTGTATATACAGTGTCACCCAAATTAAATTCACAGCAAGCATGACATTAATTCGGAAGGAATACATTAAAAATCAAGATAAATAAGACATACAAAGGTGAAATAAATTTTTATTTGCAGAAATAAATGTGTTTCATACTACATGATGCTTACCTCCAGTGACAGTTCTCGAGCCTGCTTAAATACTTCCAAATCCTCCTGTGTAACAGTGTCCTTGCTTCCCACCAGAAACACATCCGTATTTTCTTGTTTGATGCTTAGTTTGATTTCAGTATCTGTTATTTAAAACCAGCAAAAAGTTTATTCACAGACATGAAGGTTACACATGCCTTATCAAAGTGATACTCCTAAAAAGAATTGTAGCAACTATGGCTATTATGACTCCCCACTTAAAACTAAATTTGGGATTACTAAGTAACAGAAATTAAACCTTCCCCCCTTCTTGTTTTGTAGTTTGCTGTTGCCTGAGCTATTTTTGGCAGTTGGTTGTCTGTCTGTATAAGCCTTTACAGTGCAGTTCTACTAAATTAGTTTTGAACCTCATAAAATTGAGTACATTCTATCACTAGAACTATGCCACCTAATAGACTCCAGAATACTCTACCAGGTAAAAATAAGAGAAAAAACAGTTGTCCTTTAAATTTGGAAACCAATGCTATCCTAAGTCTACATTCAAATATGTTCTCTTAAATAAAAGTAATTAAAAAAAAAAAAAAAGGTAGTTCACAGCATTACAGATTAAGTGTTGTGGAGACTGTTGTAGGATGGAATTGTTCATGAAAAAGCAATGGAGGAGAGGGAAATGAATTGAAATGCCCACCGTTATAAGCACTGACAACACAATCATGATGACAGCACTACTGCCAAAGAAAAGGCAGGGGAAGAACATGTAAGTAGCATGAAAAGTGGCCACTCATGCGGTACTACACAGCCATAAGCAACATTATGAAGGCACTTGGGGCTCCTAGTGTCACTACAGATGCAAAAAATAATAAGAAGGTGGTGTGGTATTAGTCAGAGAAAAAAAAAAAAAAACGTTCTGGAGATTTAGTCAGCATTAGATAAAGCTCAAAGTTTTGTTGGTTTTGTATGAAAGTGAAATAAGAACAAGAGAAATAGCTAAGACCTATGTGACAATATAAGAATTTTGGTTTTGGACGGGACGCAGGTTTGGTTGGCGCTTTGACCTTTGCTTACCATCATCCTGATCAGGTTTAATCCTTCCGTCTGCCAAGCTCCCCTTCCCTGGTGAGGGGGTCCCCATCTGAGGGGTCACTTTATACTTTAATCTGCCTAGAATCCTGTGTTTTTTAAGGAAAGTTGTTCTCTTGAGGTGAGCAATTGCTTTAAAAGCATGCCCTCTAGACACAGCCCATCTAGAGGTACAGGCACGAGAAACAAACCTACTTCTAACCTCTTTCTTTCCATAGAAATGGCTATCAGATTTTGGTGTGGAAGATACCTCTGGTTTATGACGCAAATGCTTGGGTGGTGCATAGCTTGGGTGTCCCTTTTTTCGAGACTGTGCCTGAGTGGCATAGATATGAGAGAGTCCATCAAAGAGTCCCTTTAGCTGACTGTTATTAGGAAAGCTATTAAAGGAAGGTACGCTTGACTGACTGGAAGAACTTTGGGGAGAGTTAGAAGAAGTGGAAGCGCTGGATTTTTGCGAATTGGGGCTCTGACCAGAGATGGGGGTTGGGGGTAGAAGTGAAGAAGGTGGAGGTTTTAGCTTTTGTGTGGTACCTGTCGCCAACACAAGAGAAGTGCATGACTGTTTCTGAGAGACCTTTTTCCTTGGACGATAGTGCTTTGAAAAGTCTATTATTTCACCTCGTGATCTGCGACCATCAGGTGATGGTGTAAAGAACTTAGTAAGGCCATCAATGAGCCCTTTGGTTTTCTTGTTAACTTTAAGTGTAGAGGCAGATATGTAGGTGGAGGTGGTGGTGATTTTGGTGGTGGCACCAGGCCGAGTGGGGTCTGTAACACGCAATCTGCTGCTTGAATCCTTCACAGATGCAGCATGACCAGATGAAGGTGTGGTACAGACTTTAGTCTTTTGACCCCTACCAGGTGACCCCCTTCCTGTGAATGCATTCATGGATCCTTCATCACTGGTTACAGACCTATGCAAAAAAATTTGGAAAATAAAAATCAGCATTAAAAATCTGTACTGCCAAATAGTACTACAGGTTACACAAGTCATTTATGCCACTGTACTTAAACTACAAAAAAATTTAAAGACATATTCACTTTTGAAATACATTTCACACTGTGACATAACATCCAACTGTTTTTTCCCCTTTATCTTTATGTCATCACCCCCCCCACCCCCTTTTTATTTTAAAAGGTAGTTCCCAGTACATTTAAGTAGAAGCAGCTGGGATAGCAGGATCTCCCAAGCATGCAGCCTTCCCACCTGACAATAGCAAAAGACATGGCAAAAGTGTGCTTATTTGGAGAAAAACTTCCATGTATTGTGTCTGAGCACAAGAACTGTTCCATCACTGTAGAATTTATTGTACACACAAAAGAAACGCACATGTTCAGTGCTAATAAATTACTGATGTCAAAACACTTCAAACTGTATTTGCTTAAACTGTAGGGGAAGTCTATTAATCCTATAAAGCAATACAGTCACTTTTCAAGAAACTTATTTTTTTTTCCCCACACTCTCGTTGGATTATATGTGTCAAAACTAGTAGTAAAAATTACCACCGAAGACCTAAAAGCAAAATGAGGTTATTTATGAAAAGCATTATAACAAAACCAAAGAAATAAACTCTGTTTTCTTTAGAAACTGTAACAACAGCAAAAAAAAAAATGGCAAAGGAAAGGAAAGAGCAGAACTGTAAGACCAAGTGGTATCTGCAGAAAAGTCGTAAACCAATCAGGCCTAATATGGGAAGGAACAGCCATGAATGTTATTTAAATGCCAGGAAGATAAAGGGCATGCTGAAAACCAACATTTCTGACAGAAGCAGTACAGGTTTAGCTGTTGCCAATGACTGAAGAGAGGAACAACACTGAAGAACACATTGAAGAGTAGTATATTGCAAGTATATAGAAACAGAACATTTAAGTATGTTTGCAAGTAAAAGAAATAGCTATGAGGAGGCATGATCAAATTGCAAATCCAAACAAAGCTATATAGTTGCATCAAATGTTTCCATTCCCTTTTCCATCCTGCTCTTTGAAGTTAGCTTATTTACTTCGCAGCAGAAAGTTTTCTTCCACAGATTTTGCCTTCTTAATTGAGATGCTGAAGTAATTAATTCCAACAGGTTAGTTCTAATTAGAGACCGAACAGCCTGGGGCTACCATCTGGTTTACCGAACTCCAAGGGCCCACCAGTTTAAGAACTAGCCCCTTTTCCACACACACATGTTTAAATTTGGTTAGCTTCTAAGAAGCAACAAAACCAAAAACTAAGACAAAAGTCTTTCGAATCCTTTGGTGCCATAAACTTATGTCCACCACAAGACCTATTCTCACTACTACATGTAGTAATCGCCATCACTGCCAGAGGCCAACAAGCACCTGGTTTCAGTTAAACCTACAAAGTAATTTGCCTGTGAAAGGCTTTCTACAGATGGTCAACAGGCAAAAAAAAAAAAAATTCCAGTACTACTGGACAGATTTTCTTTGTACTACACAAAAAGATGTAAGTGGCGTTAGCTAACCTTCCTGTATTTCATGTGACCACACACTTTCATGTATGACATTATCACCTTCTGAATCACACCATCTCTTTCAAACAGGATTCAACGAGGAAGAGCCTCTTCTCTTATCCCATCTCGTAATCACTATTTTTCCAAAACAAGATTACTTGTTACATATATTAGATGCTGAAGTAACAGAAATTTGCCCTCAGTACTGCAAGTATTTATGCTACAAAGAACCCCCGAGTACTACTCTAATATGCTCATGTGGTTCATGTGCTACAAAGAAAATAAAACCTCTCTAAAGATATTAATAAACATTATCCAATGCTAAGAGAACTTATGCAGCCTTTAGCATATTTATTTAAAAAAGCTGTAGCTCAGAATCCCATTAGCAAAATGTACCAGTAAAACCCTCACGATCTTTCCAACCTTTCTTTTACACATATGAGGCCAGAAGAGAATTACTGTGTCAGACAGATATTTCTGCTAAATCCACTGTAGGATTCCATATCAGGGACATATTTTTAGAGAAGATGGCAGTACTGTATTATTGCCACTAAGATGTCCAACTACAGTGTTCCCTGGAAAGATAGATGCCAATTGAAAGCTCAGGAACTTTCAAAGGGGTAAGACAAACCAGAGGGGTAGCTAGAGATATATAAAATATTTTAATAACACACACACAATGACATACAGGAATTTCAATTAAAACACTAGTAGTTGTATGGGTATTTCAATGACCTTCAAATTCTTAAGTTATTTAGTCAGAAGGAGAATGAAGAAGTGAAAGAGTGTTTCACCCACTCTTCCTTTAACAGCACGCTCTCATAAGCCACTACAACTACATCTTTTACTTTCACGTAGTGCCACTCTTCATCCTTGTCCTGTACTACTTTCCTAGAGCAACATACACTGAATTTTAGGAAAAGGACCAAATAGGCAAGACAAGAGAACCTGGTGGAGAGAAAGAGAATATAGAAGGCTGCACAGTACCACGTATATCAACTTAACTAGTGTGCTGTACTTGCAGTACTGTAAGTATTTATTCTCTACCCCCCCCTCCCCCTTCTATTTGTACATGGTGTCTCCACTGGCTCCAAAATCTTTATTCTCAAAAATGCAAAGTTTTACAGCAGCTACTATGCAGCTCTGAAGAATACGAGGCAGGTGTTTAGACTACAGAGAAAACAGGTTGGGTAACAGCCACATGACCAAATGAGTAGCAGATAAAGCCAGACAGCTTTTCAGCTGCTAAATTGATATGGCCAAAAAGATAGCTAAACAGGAGGAGAAGAAAGGTGTATGTGCCTAGATATGTGACATGTGATAGAGGGCAACATGCTACTGGAGTTAACACAGAATCAGTTCCTGTTTAACACTCAGTGCAATGTCAACTCAGCATTTGAATGTTACTTAAACAATTGTCCAACCAAGCCTTAAGATGTTCAACTACAGTGTTCCCTGGAAAGATAGATGCCAAAATAATTACAGCATTCTTATCTTAGATAAACACATTCCTAATAAGCAAGAGGAACTGCAACCTCCTTCCTGTAACGAGTGACAGCTTAACAGCAGAATTCAAGTAATTTTCTCCCAGAGTACCACTGAAACCAGAACTTCCATAGTACTTGCACAGTTTACTTTGTGAAATGAGTTTTGGAGCTGATGTTAACTAATGAAAGTCATTTGTATACAACTTTTGAACAGGTCTTTGAGCACAACAGTCTCCTGAAGTCAGATATAAGTAACTCACTATTACCTATATAATACAGATTCTGTATGTATTTCAATTATTTGAAGTTACAGTTACAAGATAGCTTTGGCATATGTTATCATTCAGAATTTTATTTGCATGTGCTATAGGTAAGAGTTTTGTTAATAAATTATTAGGAAAGTAAGTTACAGAAGTTTATTCTCCTCCTTCCAACATGACACAAAAATCACCCACTATAATTAAGAAGTTGTTGGCCATTGGGCTGAAAGGCATATACTGGGAGACTTGTCACCTACTTTCCCCAACTTGAAATACAGTAAAAAATTGTAGCTGAATTCATGTCAACTGTCTCCTCTTACCTGACTATACTTTTATAAATATATAAGAAAAAAAAAAAAAAACAAAAACCAACACCCCACTCCCCCCCCAAAAAAAAAACCCAACAAAAAACCCCAAAACAAAACAAAAAAAAACCACCAAAAAAAAAAACAAAACCCCCAAAACCAACGAAGAGAAACCTACAACATTCGTTGCTTTAGTTTATTTTTCGGTCGTCCAATAGGTTTTGCATATCGTCGCCTTATTTGGGCGGCCTTCTCATGAAGTAGCTTTCTCCCTTTCTTCTTTGGTCTACAGACCTGGCAAATCCACATCCCTACATAAAGGAAAAAAAAGTTTAATAGTACACAGTTTATTTAACCTGTTCTGCAGGTGCATATCAAGATACATGCCAAATACATAAGGTCAAGAAATTATCTTATAAACAGGACATAGGGAAGAGGAAGTGGACATAGAAACGTGATCCACTTCTACCTGTACTTTGAAGTGTTTTGAAAGCAAAGTGCTCATGGGAAGGGGAAAAGACGCGGCAACAAGGATCACAGAAAATACTGCGAGCAAATGGGTTCTCAGAATAATTTTTATTCTGGCTTGTCCCTCTTTATACTACCTAGAGCTTTCTTCAGACACATTTAACACAGGGTAAAAATGAGTGTTATAAAGCAATTTAGAGTACAGTGTGCTAAAGAAAAGACCAGATGACAACTAGGTATGTTTGTTTTAAAATACAACAACTTGAATTTGTCATCCTTTTTATGTTAGATGACCGTGTCTGAAGACTTTTTTATTATAGATAAGGCTGGGGACTTGGAGGGAGGGGCAGAGAAACTGGAAAAAGTCTTCAGCATAACTTTAAGATTAAATATGGAAAGCCATAAAGATATAAGAGCAGAAGTGAGGTGTTATATATCAGAAAACTGGAGATTACAGGACCTGAAGACACAAGTGTTTTGTTTGGTTGGCTTTAAAAATTACTCTTACAAAAAGCACGAAGAAGCAGGCTCTTTCACCTGCTCTAAGGATTTCTTTGTCCGTGTATATACTTCAAACACTTTAACTCTGTAAAACTCCACCTTTAACAGATTGGCAAACAACTCAATATACAGTGAATTCACCCGGTCAATGACCACAGACCTTTATTATTTTCCTAAGGAGAAAAAAAAATATCTCAAGAAAAATAAAATTGGTTTTGATCTGATCGAAATCATACGCTTTATCAATGGGGGAAAAAAAAAAGCAGCATTGTCAAGAGCTTTTGGTCACTTAATATGAGAAAAGACTGTGAATCAAAGTATTTTCATTGAAAGGATTATTATTATCACCTTTTGGCATTCGGGAAAGTGGTGGGTCACAGCACTCCATGTGGAACCCTCTATCACAGGAGTCGCAAAAAAGCATGTTATCCTGAAGGGAGGTGGGGGGGAGGGAGGGGAAGGAAGAGGAAGAGGAAAACAAGACTTAATACAGCATTGCTTGAAGTTGTACATCAGTGAATTGTATTTGCACATGCTAAGTACAGAGTTATGGTAAACAAAGGAAAGCCAAACAACAGACCAACAGTCTAACTTACTGCATTTTTGCCTTGGATCCTACATGCACTGCATGTCTTGCATTCAATACACTGCCATCTTAAGGCCTTCACATTTGATGTTAACTCAGGACAGAATTTCAAACATGATGGATGTCCTAAAAAAAAACCAAACAAAAATATTTAAAGCTTGAGATTTAAGATTGGAAAGACAAATTTTTAAGTTCAACAGAATGTAGCGAACACCACCAGCACCAGCTGTTTTCAGAACTTTGCAACACATTAGTTAACTCATCTGCTTCACACAGAGATGCAGACTAACTGCCATAAAACTCATTTATGAAGAGAAGTAGGAAGTTTATTTCTGCTGTAACTGACACCTGTGAACGGTCTACATAAGCACCTGGAATTGAATTTTTATTTTCACTAGGTTATTTCCATAGCATATTAAATTGCCATTGGTTCTGAAAAAGTATTCTTACAAACCTTACCCCAGTCCCTCTTCACAGCAGTGCAACATAAAGAGAAAATCTTAGGATAAAACCTTATTATTTATCTAAATATACTGTGTATCTACCATAGAAACTTAACAGTCTGTGTGTATTTTTCATTCCAACTTATTACTTAATTATTTACAAAACAATTTCAGAGCAGGAGGAAAAGAAATGAAGCAGGTGATTGGCACAAAGCTTACTGCAAAGGAAGACTGTAAACGGGGCAGGGTGGGGCAAATAAGGGAAGCTTAACTGCCACCTCCCATGAAATTACTATTCCCTGGTGGGACCATCCTCTTTCCATGGTAGCCTAGAAGGCCTATGTGGCTTTTCCAATTCATACAAGATATCAGAAAAATGAACACATATAGTACTTTAGGCAATACTGGCAGTGATATGCTAACTTCAGAGTATGCCCTTAATCCAGAAAAGGTAAAGGCACTGCTAAATACAAAGGGATAAGCCTTCCCAGCACTTTTTGCTGATATCATATTCAAGAACATCAACCCACAAGTTGTGAGACAGAAGAATCTGTGATGCCAATCTGCACTTAGATGGTTGCAGTGATATGACTTGCATTGCTTACTTCTCACTGTCAGAGTCAAGATATGTGCTTTCTTTCAGGAAACGGTCTAGTCACAGTCATTCAGGCTTTCTCCACCTGCTGTTTCTCAGTCCAAGACTGAGCTAAATCACCACAACAAGAATGCAAGCTAATCCGTGAGCATACGCTATTTTTGTCTTCTAACAGCCTGAGTCATGAATTGCAAAGATTGATGGAATGCAAAAGCCACTTCAGAAAGAGCAAATTTCAGATTTTATTTCCCTTACTGTAGGTAGCCAAGGCTTAATCCCCTTTATGTTAAACTTGAAAAAAAAAGACATTTCAATTGTTTAAATCTAGCATATTCTCAAAATAAAATGCAGGAATATAGCCTGTTCATAAAGAATAATCAAGAATAAAGTCAAGAGTAGCTTCAAAACCAACTATATTAAAAAAGCATTGCCATTTGATTCTTAGTATACAGTTTCAGATTACTGAATTTCTGTGGTTAAACTTGAGTATACACTTAGAGCGACTCTTGAAACTGCGCACTTGAGTTCAATGCTACACTGTTCCCTTCAATAAAGCTTAAAAAGTACTTAATTAAAAAAAAATCTGCTAAGAAATAAGAAAAAAAGGTCCCAGAGCGGCTGATATTAATAATCAATATCAGAGGAAGACTTATTTCATCAACCATGACTTAACAACTGTATTAACACATTAAAGTGTATTCATAAACCAATTACCTCCATATAAGTACATTTAATTCCAGTCATCTACCCTGCAAAAGTGATTTACTTCAAGGAGCAATTAAATTCTGGTTTAAATTGCTGATTTTACCTTTGCCTTAAGAAAATATCTTGAGAAGTATAAACATAAGAAACATCCATTCTCACAGCCTGGTAACTATGCACAGATTAGGTGTAACAGGGTTAACTTCATTTCTCTGTTATCTACCAATGTAACATTTCTCATTCAAGCAGTCCCACAGCTTCATATATTTGTTAATATCCTTAAGTGTCAGATTTTACTATTGGACAAAAAGTCAAGGAAAAAACCCAAACCAATAAAAAACCACCAACCCCAAAACCACATTGGCATTAAATATGAAGATTATGCCTGCAACTGCAAGTCCTTGAGCAACAAATAACCAGAGGCTGGAAGAGTGCAAATGGGAATCATTACTATGCATATACCATGTTCTTTTACTATCTTTCCTAGGTACGCACTAGCAGAGACAGCACAGAAATTTTCAGAGTTCAAAATATCCTGTAACAGCTGACAGTACTCACACTCTTGGAGACTAACTGACATAGTGTAAACACAACAATAACAGGTAGAGGTAATCACCCGAGACATTAACTGGTAATCAACACAGGTTTCTCTCTTAAAAGGACGCCTTTTAACTAATTTTGTAGTTTAACAGATTTCTATTAAAATTGATAGGTTTTTGTCTTTCAGTCAGCTAAATGAAGTCAGTGTCACTTACAGCGATTTTACAGCTAGTTTCTTTAAATTCGAGAGTTGAAGAGGCAAAGCATGTTTCTGGCTTCAAAATTCACACTATTTCAGCTCTAACTGATCTAAACTGAAAATCGAGATCATATCATCTTCTCCATATCCAGAAGCTGATACATCTGTCCAAGGGTTTTCAACACTTGATCAATCTCTAGTTTTAAGTGTTTCAGATGGTAATTTCTCCTGGTTCAATCATTTGACTTTCCTTTAAACTTCAGAAGCATCAATATTTTAGTGTAGTACACATGTTTAACAGATTACTGGAAATTAAGACCTTTGAAAACTGTCAATTTCCACTAGGAATACATATAGGCTTACTTTAAGATAAGGCTATTAGAATTTAAACACTTTAAAATTAATTATTAACCATCCCAGTTAGAAAACGTTAACATTTGTGATATATTGATGTGGCAGAAAAAGTTGAGATCAAGAAAGTACGACAGAACATCTCACTCCTTGTGACTTCAAGACAACTCCTTCAACCTGCTTACTTTTGTTTCCTCAAGGCAAATTTGGGCCTTGTTTATTCCTCAAAGGACTTAACAAAACAACTAGTCTTTTAAAAGAATAAGCATTGTATCAGTGGCAACAGTTATATCAATGCTAAATTAGATATACTAGTATCTCCAGTCATTTTTAATTTTGATACACATGTTGAGAACTAATGTACAAGATAATTCACTAAAAAACACTTTGCGTTCGGTAAAATTTTAGTTACAAAGAATTATTACTTAGGTTGACTTTACTTATAAGAAAAGATAAATCAGTGCACCTATCTCAGGCATATAGTATATTTTTCCACCTGAAGGTTTCTCTGCAGTTCATTTTTATCCAACTAGCCAACCTCCTCCCACAGACAGCAGTAATTAAGACTATTTCCATACCTTTTATTCCTAAAGCTTATCCTTTGCAAAGCAATCTCTGCAGACCTTTTGAGATATTTTTTGTCCCTGTTTCTCTTGATATGAATCTGATGCTTATGTGTTCTGCTCCCCAACTTTGCCTACCCATCTTTGACTGGTAACCCTCACCTTCTCAGCCTAACATACAACTTGAGGACAGTATCCACAGGTACATGTACTTTTAGCCATTTCCCTCCCCCCCTTTAAAAAAATATTTATTATAGTTACCCAATAACTCCTCTTTTCAAAATTTCTACTTGTTACTCCTTTAGAAAATGCCCTGTTCTAAGTGACAGAGGAGTGAATTTCTTTTCCGCTGCCCAAATACATTATCCTTCCAAACACCATAAAATAAGACTAATATTAATGCAATGTGCAGATAACTAGATACTCTCTGCATTCAGAATGCAGAAACATTACCTGAGAAGACACGAGCAACTGACACAGAAACATAAACAAAAGCAGATATGGCAGTAGTGGGCACTGCAATTTACTCTCTGATCAGCTGTACAATTTGCTTGCTGTGCACAACATGCAATTTTCTTCATATTTGTTAGACAGCAAGACCAGCTTTGACATACACTACAATGTGCAAAATTACAAATGCAATTACAATAAACCTCCACTTGAGAGAAGTTTTGGTATTTATAAATTGCACTGAGATTGGTTTTTATTTTAGTTAGGGATCAGTAGCTAAAGTTTAACCATCCAGCAACCTGACTGGCAATCTCAACATTTCATTCTTTGTATCTAATACATCTAAGGAACTAATTAAAGATAATTTCATCTTAATGAAGCAGAGAGAATGTATCAGTGTTAATTCAAATGGAAGCTGATCCATGAAAGTCAAGACTTCAGTTCTAAAGCATCTTACACCTAACTGGGGGATTATTACACAACACAATAGTAGCTGATATTGAAGCTCATCTGATTAATGTAAACTTTGCATACCGGAGTCTAAAAAAGCTCAAATTCTATTAAACTTCCAAATATTAACATACAAATTTGAAAATACAGGAAACCTGAAAACCATTAAAGACAGTTTAAAATCTATGGGGCCTGGTTTTGTGTACTTCACTGTTTAATAATTTGCTCAAATGTACTAAAAAAAAATACACTGGCTAAAATACAAAGGATTTATCTGGGGTGACAGATTCAGAAGCACATAAACAAAAGCGTATGCTGAGTAACTGAAAACACATTTTTGATCCACATTGTTTTGTTTTCATTCAAGCACTTATATAGCTATCACAGTACCCAAGACAGACTATCTTCAACTACATGGAAAGACACAAACAATACTTTGACTTCCAGCCTTCTCAAAAGCAGTGTTGGCTTATGCAGACCCTACTGCCTCTCTGCTCATTTCCCTCCTGAGCACTTCCCTCTTTCTGGTATAGAAGTTGGCATGACTCTCATGAACTGCACTGGGCACCTGATCAAACTTCTTGTCTTTCAAATGCTTTTCTTTCTCAGTCCAGTTTATACGCTACCAGGTACCAATATAAAGGGGTAGCACCAAACAGTTGGATGGTGCAGCCTGTGACTTTAAACAGCACTGCTATTTTGTCTTTAAGCTAGGATGGACTACACTGCAAAGCTTCAGCAAAAGTACCTTCCCAATGCAGCTGTAAGCTTATGGGAGCAAAAGGTTTTTTACTGGCACAGCTAAACAAAAGCAGTCCACTCAACTAACTGTTCTGGCCAAGTAACTCCTCTTCCAGCATAAAGCTATTTTCCACAGGGGATTTTTTCAGAATAGTTAAACCGATCAGAGGATTTTCACATCCAGAACTCTACAGTTGCGCCAGGAAAAGCTTTATGGCATAGAGCTACTGAAAAGATTTGCCTAAGTTGCTTAGCCAAATCCCTCTGTGAATCAGGAATAACTTCAGCCAAGAATGTATTTGGTATCATCCAAGCGCAAGCACTGCACAAAGCAACTGTGTGCTACAATATTTGATTTTCAATATTAACCTAGTTGATCACTTTAAGGGAAGCACCTTCATTCACAACAGTCACACAGAGTCTGCAAAAGCTGCTGCAACACACAGGAGAGAGGTACATAGGACCAGTAAAGACTCTACATTGTGCCTGACAATTAACGAGTGCATAAGAGCTTCATTAGGCTACTTGAAATATTATTCAAATTCCCACTTGAGTAACAGATGAACTTTATTAAAAAAAAAAACCAAAAGCAAAACAAAAACAAAAAAAAGAACAAACACCAACCAGAAAGAACTGGATACACAAGACACGGAAAAGCAAAGACTGCTGCATATGTCTTTATTATTAGGATTATTCCTCAGCTTCCAAAATGCTGCAAATCTGTGCAACCCAAATTCTTGATCATCTTTTGATGTCACAATGCAAAACTCAGTTTTCAGACAAACACAGATCCCAAACAATAACAGAATTCTTGAATTTTACAAGCATGGTTCCCTTATTAATTTACTCAGGTCTACACTTTTGGCCTAAAGATGAATTCACACACCTCACTTGTGGTTTTCCAGCTATATCCAAAGCGAGGATGACATTCAGAAGTTCAAAATATTTTTGTATCTGAAAAACAGACTTTAATAGAAACATTTTAAATTCAGCCAACTTACCACTGCTGCCACAGTCTGCACAAGACAACAGCTCCTCTGGTTTTTTTTCACGATTTGATTCTTTCGTTCCCAAACAAAAGCTACATATGGGGATGGGATCAGCTCGTGGCTAGATTAAAAAAAAAGACAGTTAGCCAGCAAACAAACAAACAAAAAGCCAACCCAAACACCCCAAGACAAAAAAAAAAAAAAAACCAAACCAAAAAACACCCCAAAACAACACCATCCCTTAAAAATTCCCTAACACCACACATCCCCCACCTCCCCAAAAAAAAATTCTCAAATGTAAGACTTGATTACTTTTCCATCCAATACAACTCATACTTCCCATTGAAACTACCATTTTAGGGTAAAAGCACTGGATTCAACATTTACCCATTCCAGACTGATGAGTGCCATCAGCTATGATATACAACTGGAATAAAAAACCCCCACACAAATCTTTCAGTGTTTATCAGCAATACACGGAACTCAGAGAAAGACAAGAATTAATACATATCTACTCATCTTCCTAATCTGCTATGTGACAAACTATCAGAGATCAAATAATCCAAAGCAGCTTCTGCACTAATTTTAGAGTTGTAATGAAACTGCTTACCTGCATCATCCAAAATATCCAAGTACTAATGCCTATACAGAAGTATTTGTAGGCGGATCTGTAACAAATAAAGCTATATGCAACTGTTTCAAATGGGATACTGAAATAATAGGAGTACCTTCACAGACTGGCTTCTACCAGCTAGCATCTCAATTCAAAAGTTAAGACAGTTTCTTTTGCAAATTCATAGTTTCCAGATTTAGCTAAGGATTGTTACTAGTTCTATGTATCAAAGTAACTCTTGTTTTCACCTTCATTGTTTACATTTCCACTCTATGCCACAATACTTTGAAAGTTAACAATCTTCACTTGACCTACAAATCTGTATTCCATTACAGTTCTGGGAAGTGGAGAATGTTTATTTTTAAGGGTATTCTTGAGAATGTATCAGCTCCACGTAGATATGCTCTTATACTTCAACACAATACAGAAATACTGAAATTAGGTTTATATTATTGAGTTTTAGGATTATGTTAAATCAAGCAACAGATCCCCAAAAATCCTGTCACAAGCAAGGTGAACCCGATCTACCCATCAAAGAGGAGCACAGACAGAATCATTGAATCCAACCAGGTTGGGAAAGACCTTTAATATCATCAAGTCGAATCATTACCCCAGGACTGTCAAATGCACCACTAACCCATGTCACTAAGGGCCTCATCTATACAGTTTGTGAACACTTCCAGGGACAACAATTCCACCACTTCCCTGTAAAGGTCCTTTCCCACTGCGCAGCTTTTCAGTCAATCTTCCACAAGCCTGGAGTGTTGCATGGGACGGTTGTGATGCAAAGTTCGCTTTGCCTTGTTGAACGCCATACAATTGCCTGCAGCCCATCTCTCCGGCCTGTCTAGATCCCTCTGCAGAGCCTTTCTACCCTCCAGCAGATCAACACTCCCACCCAGCTTGGTGTCATTTGCAAGTTTACTGAGGGTGCACTCGATATACAACATATCCTTGCCCTAGCCTACAACCAGTTCCATACAAACACACTCTTGAGACACAGTGCTTTTTCTGAAAGCTTAGTCCTCAGAATGTCTGTTCATTGTTCATCCCTAAGCAATCCAATTATCGGAACATTGACATACTTGACGTATCCCACAGAATATACATAAAAGATGTCCAGAGCCAAAAACTTTTCGTAAGTATGGAGATGTCTGTTCTCTTCCATAAACTACAAAACAGAACTGCAATATTACCTTCTTATATCTAATAGGAACAAACATCATCTGCAGCCCTTAGTCTTACTAAGACCTCCATTATGGATTATATAGATATCTGAAATACTGCATAACAATATTGCCTGGATAAAAATAAGTGAAGTTACAAAACTGGCAGACTTCCAATTTAGTCATGATCTAAAAAAAAAAAAAAAATTGATATTCTTTGTCAGTTTTGGCAGGACAGCTTTAAACGAGATCACTAATTCTACAGGTGGAAATGATATACTAATTACCTGCAAATTTTTGACTTGCAAGTTAAAAACAACGTATACGATAAAATTAGTTAGCTACTATTCTTGCCAGTAAGATATAATTCAACAGATCTGTCCCATCACTATAAACAGTCCCTTATTTGGAACAAAATAGTATTAAAAAAACTGACTACACCAATAATCAGCAGCAGAAAAATGGTCCAAAACACAGTATGAGGCATCCCTGCCCATGGCAGGGGGTTTGGAACTAGATGATCTTAAGGTCCTTTCCTACATTTCTATGATTCTATGATACTGTTAGTATTGTTTCTGGCTCACAACTGTCTCAATTAATATAAACTATGTGGGCTTTGGGTTGGTTTAGTTTTTTGACTCTGTCAAAATATAAATCAAACAGAATTGCATCTCCTACCTTAATCTCTTTTCCTAATCACTAGTCTCTCTTCTAAAAATATAGCAATTGACTATCATTATCTTCTGAAAAACAATGATTAGCCACAAGGAAGGTTAATTCTATTTCATCTCTTACAGGAAATAGTATAGCCAGTTATTCTACACTGCAGTGTTTTATACCAGATGAACCAGTAGTATTTGTCTTGTTATTCAACCTTAGTTTAAAAGGAACTTTTATCTAATATTTAAGAACCACATTAATAATTGCGTTACAAAAACTTTATGGAGTCCGGTCTGCCACTGAAGATAAGTCCAAATAACTCTTATCCAGTAACATACTACTATTGCCTCAACAGAGCCAATAAGCTGAGAAGAATTTTTCATTCCTTTAATTCCAGGAACAAGGTAAATTACAACTTTGATAAGTGTTTAGTTTTGCAGGTCACTAGAAATTGTACATCCAAATTGAATAGGCTGCCTTGGTCAAATAACTTTATTTTCAACTGCACTGAGAGCAAATTTGCGAGAATTTGTTCAGCAAGTGTTCAGAAACTGAAGCCTCACTAAGAAGCAGTCAGTCAATAGGACATTTTTTGGCTTTTAATTTTAAAAACCATGTATGCTACAGAGCAATAACAGACCATCAACTCAGCACCTGTAAATGGGTTATTTTACTCTTCTATTAGAAATTAAACAACACTTATTTAAGCATCAGACATCCAACTGTCATAGTCAATTCTTTAAAAGCATCATACATCCAACCACTGCAGTTCATCTGCCTTCTGAACAGCATCAAAAACAAGTATCAAATCCTGATATTTTACTGTCCACAGTAATTTTGGCTCAAAAACCCTTGTGATGTGCACACTGTGATCACCTGTTAAAATTTACATTCATAGTTTCCTACAGGAAGTAGGAAAGAAAGGATTATATTGCAAAATACAGTATATAAGTTTCAAGTTTTAAACAGATTGTATAACTTTACACTGGCAAATTCATTATTAGAGTTTGGTAGGAGATACCTACTTAATCCTGCTACTCATGTAGTACTAACATTAAACTAGGCATTTTTTTTCTAACATTCATAATAGGAATGTCTCAAATTCATCCCCCTCTCCCTTCACAGAGACAAATTATTCCTATATCCAACCACTGACTGAGGCTAATCAGAACTCTATCGTAAAAACTGTGTGAACCAGAAAAGCTATGCAGGTACATTTTCAAAAGACTGGCTTACTAAAAAAGAGAGTATCACAGTCTATTTAGCAGACTACAGTCAGTGTCTCTGCTTTAGACATTATACAAACCTTTGCTCTGAACTTGTAAATGTACCACCTTCCTAAGAAGGGCATTAAAACGATGAAGTAAGTAGTAAGGTCTGCAATTCAGTTACAGCCAACAAAATAGTCTGGTCCACCATATATACTGTGCTGGGTTTTTGTGCTGCATAAATGCTTCATAAACAAACCAAAACTATCAGAACAAATATCATATTCAAGTCCCAGCCATGAAGTATCTAGAGAGAAAGAATGAAGACCATCAGGTGCGTCAAGTTTCAAAGCCTTTCATCATGAGGGCAGTACAAACCCATTAATGATTTCACCTCCGTATGCCCAAGTATCCTCAACCTGAACGACAGAAGAATGAACGACAGAAGAATGAAGATTTCAGAACTCTTACTTCACCATGCAAAAGCATTAACAGCAGCAGGTGAGGTGGAGAAGGACAGCATCACAAATCCTCCTCCTGCACACATCTGATACAGGGTAGAAGAAAGAGAAACTACCCACATAATGAAGAAAATGCATGAGTGACATCATTCACCATAAAGAATCTGAAATATCATCTAACTTTCTCATCTGGCAGAGCAGAAAGATGAGGGAATTGAACAGCAGAGATTAGTGTTTCTGGATTTGGGTTACTGCAGTAATTAGAAAAAAGCCATGGGCTACCCAAGGAATACCGTGAGGTTTTCAGGCCTAAGAAGGATGCTAGCCCCATATTCACAGACCAGAAAAGACTCAAGTTATGCACTGAAGATGTCACTGGAGCACTGGATGGTCCAGTAATACTCGCTGAAAAAGTCTGGGCTCCTCCCCTACCTCCCAGTCTTTATTTTAGACTAAGCACACCCTCAAAATTATTTCATAGCATTTACAGTTTCATACAATAATTGTTTGTGATTATCCTAACACTTCAGACAGTTTTCAATAAAAATTATATGATGCGTGTACACTAGATTTTGATTATAGTTTAATCATTTCAGTCACTTCAGAAAACAAGAAAAAACATACTTAGTAAATTTGGGCTACAGATACAGAATAAAGAAAAATACTGGTTTTAGTACTTTCAGGAAGCACTTTGTAATGGCTTTAAAAAAAAAAAAAAACCAAAACTCCAAAACACACAAACAAAAAGAAACCACCAACAGCCGCCCGCCCCCCCCCCCCCCCCCAAGACATCATTTTCAACTATTTATCACAGCTTACAAGTTCTGACACATGAAGGACTCACTATTCTCACTGCTTTCTCACAGTCTTCACATATACTGGCAAGCCCTGAGACTGGTCCACACAAAATCACACAGAGTTAGAAGTAACAGAACAGTATTAGCATTTAAACTAGTGCAGTTTCCATATTTTCGCAGACTTAAGTAATTTACACAGCCAACAATTTTTTTTTTTTTTTTTTGTTTTTTTCCATGAACCAGTTACCTATTCTGAAAAACCAACAGGCTTTGCCACTGCATAAAATACATCCTTGGTAGAAATTGTCCTGGACTTCTGTTCCTTTACTTCTCTCAAAACTCTGGCCCAAAGTAACCTCTCCTTCCGCCCCCGTAGTTTCTGTGCTCATCTGACTGCGTTTATAAATTCCCCTGAAATTGCTAAAGCATTTAGAATGTTCTAACATCCCACCCCCAAAAACGTCACACTGTTAAGTCCTGAAAAGTCTTATTTTGGAATATGCAAAGTTACCCACAACTATAAATCCCACTGAAAGCAAGGTTACTACTTGCATTGCTACAGCACTCTGAGGCTTTAAACAGATCGTCTGAAAATGGTTAAGCATTAGCTATGTACACACAATTACATTTTTAAGTGCTAGTCTCTTTAAATGCTACACGCACATTGAAATAAATAAAAGTTTCACCCACATTCTGAAGAAATTTAAATTTGAGCAGTAAACCCCAAACCTCAACTGTTCACATTGGCAACTGCATCTCAGTGCCTTTTCAGAAACACCTCAACATTACCTGACAACCTGCTGGAAGACACATCTTTATGTATGATATACAAATACTAGATCTCTATTATCCTAGAATAGAAACAGCATAAAATTAATTCCAGGGTTAACAGGACAGAGGGGAAAATTTTATTGAAAATGGAAACTGCCATGACCTTTACTACAGATCCACAGTTCTGGTCCCAATCTCTACCCTACCTCAATTACTTAAGTATTTACAGGCTTAGGAAGGCCATAAGCAGCAAGCTTGCTTTCTCAGAATCTCTACATTTTCACAAAGCACCTTGAGGTGCTTATAAGGACTTTCAGCTGCAACTCCCTTACTGCACCCATTCTGCAAGTGAAGAAGTCCTGGTTCAGGAACTAATTATCATAAGGTAAGCTGAACTTTGATTTTTTTTTTTTTTAAGCAACTTCCTAATTGCAACTGCACAGTAGATCCCATGTTAGCTTTACAGCACCACACAGGTACCACAAGGTAGAAAGTACACTAACTCCAGTGATGGTAAACACATGCTGATGGGCTATGACCACAGAAGTGTAAAAACAAACTTTAAGGTAGCACCCATACACCCAGAGAGCACAAAGCAGAAGACAGCACTAGGACAGTTGCAAGAAAAGAGGGCAGTTTCCTAAAAACAGTTTCTAATTTTTAGTTACTGAAAGAAACATTCCTGCTCCTTTCTCCAAACTGGGAAACAATACAACCTAGAACAGGTAAGATAGCAACAATTTCTGCTTAGAGAACAGAATGCATCTTTAGGCTTTAAAAGTCTCCTTTCCTTTCAATATTCAAAAGACAATATAAGTCAAATTCTGTTTCAAATTAGACTTCTGTTGTTTCATGTAATAGTATGAAATATTAGAAACAAAATCAAAACTTATTTATTGAAGTTGCTTCAACTGTGTTCTAGAAACCAACTAAGACTAGTGCTCTGAAAAGTGAATACTGCTCAATACGCAGTGAAGAAACCCTGACCAAAAAAAGCCACAAAACCCCCACAGAAATGCACACGTGCCTTTCTACAGGTTTATTTGTTTGCCCCAATCTTCTTAATTAGCTTCACATAAGCCAACCTCTATTCATGTTTTGTCTGATGTGATATCCACTGAAAATTGTGAAAAACCATCACCCAGAGCACAAGATACATCTCCGGAGATGGAGAAATGTCCCAGTCCTCTGGAGGCTCAGCTTTCATTTTTAACAGAATCAGTCTAAAGCCTCTACACTTACAGAGAGGAAGCTTTCAAACCATAATCCAAGTTTAATAGACACACAAGATTATTGCAGACAGCCTAAAGCCAACACTTCAGACATATGTAGGCCCTGCTGTCATTTCAGAAGTTACTAAACTCAGATACTTTACTTACTATATCTCTCTGTGATCTTTCATCAATTCCTGTGGCAGCACTGCTACAGGAGAAAGAAGGCTCTTCTCTCCTGAACATGAGAAACTTTTTTATTTCATGTGTATGTTTCCCACTTTGGTTCTGCACCTGGGACTAAACAATTAAAAAATGTATTCACCTTTCCACGGTAGTAATAAGAGTGTTTTTAAAACAATAAAAAAAAGTCCTGTAACCAAGACTATCAATATAGCTGGGCTATGAAGAAGGCTATCTACAGTCCCTTCTTCTGCATTCTCTACTGTGAGATTAGAGCCGAACTACAGTTCCTGCCGCTAAGGGGTACCTATGCTTACTAGCTGGGTTAATAAATAGCTCAAGCTGTAAATACATCCTATATACACTACCATTTTTTAGTTGCATCTTCCTGCAATTCTGATGTCCATGACCTACACTCTGCTCCTCTAACCCTGGGCCAAGCAGTCTTCAGACTTCTCAAAATAGTTTTTTCAGTGGTTTTGAAGTGAAAAGTCCAAGGGGAGTAAATGAAGTTCAGTTTAGTACTTTTCAGCTATGTTATTGATACCTGTAGCAGTATATTCTCTTCAGGAACACATATTTGTAAGTTGTCTCTATCAAATAGATGAGACTAAAAAGACCATGCACCATCAGCACTGCATGTAGAAAACGCTCCCCAATTCCACATTCAGCTACTACTGGGTTTGTTCCCTTCTTTCACCTTCTGCAATGTATCTGTGGGAAATTAATTCAAAATGTGTTTTTAATTTAGACTTTATATAATAAGATCCATTTTCTTCACACACAAGATGCAAAAAAACCCTGATGTCTTCAAACTTTTTTTTGGCAATTAAACTCTTTAATCTGGCACACAGAATCACCTCAAGTATAGCAGCAACAGGCTTGCTTTTCTCTCTCCAAAGCAGTCCACTGACTCCCACAGACCAAAGTGAAACCACTATGGCAGATCCAACTAAGCAGATTATATCTCCTTACACAGCAATCATTAGTCAAAGTATGGGGTCATCTACCAAATGATACCTTTGCTTTTTATGTAGCTCAAATTCTTCTTTTTCCAAATAAAGAAGTTTTCACCCTTCACACCTCCCTCAAAACTCAACCCTTTAGGTCCATCTAGACATCCTAACATCATAATACATTTCTGTTACTTGCCATGCACTCTATCTTGTCACAAAAGCAAGGCACTGACACCTTAAAACAATTGCCTATCATTACCATCCTCATCATGACCTTATCTTCTATCCTATCAACCACAATGCCATCTGTTGTGTTTGACAACATGTAAATAAAAACCACACATGATCCACACCGCTACTATGTAACCCTTTCAAGAAACTCACCTTTAAGTACACTTCTAGGTATTCATTCAGAGACAAACTCAATTACATATCTCTCTTTTCTATAATCCTGCTCATAACTTGCTTCTTACTTTCACATTTTCTTCATAGATCTCAATTTCTTCATATACCTAGGAGATTTCCAAACTTTCTGGCACGGAATCCACTGTTTTTTGTTGCACGTACAGTTGTTTGAATAGGACTGCATTTCCTGACTCCAAATTCTACCTGTTACTGAAATGCAACTAGGAGGAAGCAGGTGACACATGTAATCACAAGTAGGTAAGCAGATGTGCAATTCACAGACCAGGATCACACAGGCATGTTAACTGTTACATTCTTTGGGGAAAAGTATTGATTTTAAGCAGATTAAATAAATTCCAGCACAGAAAAGCATGCACTTCATTGCCATAATATTATGTTTACTTAAATGTTTGTATATACGCATATTTTTATTCATAACTTGTTACCAAAGTCATCCTACACAAATGTGTGTAATAAGTTTGCAACGTGTCACAGGATAATTATTAGTTATCTCAATGCTAATTGCTCAGGGAAAATGTTTAATTGCGTATTAAATTGGTCATATGCATATTTTAGTTTACTCTCTGGGACAAGTTCACTGTCAGTACTCTCTAGATCTGAGTAGTGCTATATCAAATACAGAAGTAGGGTTTCATGAGACTGGGCTAGTCTTTGAAATGCAATTTTAAATAAAACAAGCAGAGCCCTGTTCTACTTCAACATGAAGCAGCTGAATTTCCACACAAAAAAAAAAAAAAAAAAAAAATCAAGAAATATGCTCCCTAGTTGCCTCACATACCTGAAGGGAAAAATATTACAACCACAGCAAAATGATTAAGGCTGCAAATTCCACAAACCAATGTGGAATTAAATAGAACTGTTTCTTTAGATTTCTTCCATTGATTATGAAGTGGACACTCTAAATAGAGAGAGCTATATTGGGGGGGGGGGTAATTAAGGATTTAGTTTTAACAGATTCATATAACTTCACACCCTTTCTGCTCGAAAAATTATTATAAGAGCAGACATAATACAAATAATGTCACTATAAATAACACAGCCACTTCTACTGAGGCCCAAGTAGTAGAGAACTAACATAGCTAAGCACCTTTATTCCAACAGGCAACAAGTGACTGCAGTTAGACCACTGGCCTTTCTGTTACTGAATCACTGGTTTTCATTTGGTAAATGCAAAAAAACCAACCCCAGCAGCGGCACTAAGATACTACTGAACAAGGTGAGCTCCAAAGGAATATGAGAGCAGTAAAAAATAAAAAAAACCACAACTATTTTAAAATAAATAAATAGATTTATTAAAGTCGTTCCTAGTCTCCTTTCTGAAGGGGAAAAAAAAGCTGAAAAAATGGTTGATTTGAATTCTAGCAGCTTAATTTTTTTTTGTTCCCCAAACAACAACTGAACTTTATTCTCCAGAGAAGAAAAGCAGTTTATTCAACACCCAAGACATTGAA
This sequence comes from Lathamus discolor, assembly GCF_037157495.1. Taxonomy (NCBI): domain Eukaryota; kingdom Metazoa; phylum Chordata; class Aves; order Psittaciformes; family Psittacidae; genus Lathamus; species Lathamus discolor. The sequence goes on along the minus strand of NC_088886.1, from coordinate 93,914,316 downwards.
ATCACTTGCAGGCATTTACCTTTACAAGACATCACCTAAGACACGATGACATTGAAAATCTGCCAGATCTGTAAAGTATATGCAGCGTATTTTCTCCAAGACCTAAGAGAATAGCAGTTTGTCACTTGATCAAGTGCTGAAATCCATGACAGAATAATAATAAAGGTGAAGAGGCAAAGTAGCCCCATACCCCAACCAGCTACGCAAGAGGCTGGCATTTCAAAGAAAATGAAACTGATTCCTCTATTAGTCCCTGCTCCTTTATATGTATGATGTTCAATATTGACGTACTATAAAGAAATCACACCCCTCCCCCATCAAAATGTAATTTTTTAATTAAAACTCCAGATCATTGAGTTCATATGACAAATACAGTAAAATTACCTCCATGAGAATATAATAGAGCGCTGTTAACTAATCATGCTGTGTAAGTCAGAGCTCAAACAGCTCAGAACCAAACCAGTAAATATTTCACAGAGGATGAGCTTTTCTTATAGAGGTTTCCAAGTAGGCCCATTAAATAAAGTTAAATGAAAGTTTCTTCAAGGAAACAGGATGGAGATTTGCCCTCAGCTATTACAGCTGGAAGCAGGGAATTTGTATTGCATGGGTTCTGGAACCAAGTCTGGTCAGGCTCCCAAACCCCAGGTTTAATGTATGTTCTGCATTATTTCGAAGTCTGCAGTATCAAACTAAACGCATGAAGTCCAAGAGGCCATTCTCTGTTCTATTAGTAATATTAAATTGCATAACTACTCAGGTAAAGTACACGAGTCCTAGCATCACAACTCACACAACAAAAAATGGGTAAGGGTCATAGCAAAGTTCATTCAGCCAGCAGCTTGCTTACTCTAATTTTGTGAGGGATTTTTAAACAGTGTTTTAAGGTAGTTATGCTCTGACCAAGAAAGGCAACTGTATTGCTAATAGCCTACAGAAGGTGCAAAGAAACTTCCACTCTGACAAAAAGGCATAACCAAAGGAAAAAATGTATTAAGAATCATCACTTAGCAAATCCATCTAACAATACTACTAGACCATACTCACATTTGAAACTTCTATACTCAAGTTTAAAGTTTTCTAGCATGAACCTCTTTCCAACACTGACAGGACTATTTAATGTAACAGGAAGCTATTCCTATTCACTTCCATTCCATAACAGAACTAAGTAATGAGATAACTGTGGATGATGATGTAGGTACAGGTTAAGGGCCACTGGCCATTAAAATACAGGTGTTATCTGCAATAAACTACTTCCACTGCAAATTTTCTTGTGCAGTGCAACCACAAAAACACTTCCTTTGATCTAATTCCAAATGAACACAGCACATGTCTGGGACAAGACACACTGATAAACTCAGGTTAAGATGTACTGCAGGAATCTACTTTAGAATATTTTCTGTGAAGAAATTTTTCCCTTGCCTCTTCCTTCACATACAAGAGAAAATGTGAAATCTCAATGAAAACAGAGATGCAGCATGGCAAGAGCTATAACCCACTACACAGTCTTTAGGACTGGATTAACCTGCAAGGCCAAAGAACAAGTAGCTCAATTTTTAACTTCATGTACTCACTATTCAGCTGTTTTAGCACTAGCAGATGAACACAACAAAATTCTGATCTTGATCTCTTGAAAGAAGCCTGCAATTCTGATCCCTACAGACTAGATATTTTAGGCTCCCTTGTAGACTAATGTGAGAAAAGTAGTACCCTTAACGAATGAGAAGTAGGAAGCAGACAGCAGATCTCGACGCAGTAACAAAAAGACTGGTTACACTGCTATTTCTTAACAGTCTAAACCCAAGCACTATTTACAGTTCTTGTTATTGGTGGCTTAACTCTTCAATAGTTATTTAAAACTCTTACAACTAAGCATCTTTGCTTACAGCTTAAGAAAGAATGCCATCAATTCAGTAAAAAAAAAAAAAAAAAAAAGAAAATACGCTTTGTGTTTAACTGCAAAGCTAGCTGAAATCAGTAATTACACTTATGATGAGCATGGTACCTCCCCGTCTTGGAGAAAGCAAGCATTTGTGAAGTATCAATGAAGTGATACAACTCTACAACTCAGCATTTTAAAGGAGTAGAAAAGGTTTTGAAAATTAACTCAATGCACAGAAGGAATAACCTAAAAGCCTTCATTACTGACACGAAGTCTTGCTAACCAAGTCAAGATCTGAAAGAGTCAACATCTACACCTTGGAATTTTTGGAACATAATTTAACTGTACTGGACAGACTTCTTGAAAACAAACAAAACAACAAACAAACAAAACCAACAAAAAAAAAATCAAACCCAGAACAACAAGGCAAACAACAAAACCACACACAAAACCAAACAACAACAACACAATGACACAGAGAAGTCAGTCCTCTTCATACTTAAAATTCTGGATGAGATCTTGACTCCACCCACCACTTAAGAGCTGTGCCACTTCCATCAATGCAGTTTGGATATAATATATCATTCCCCCATTTTTTAACTTCTGGCAAAATTTTCTTTGAATATGCCGTTTAAAGGGGGCTCAGCTTTAAGGAAACACCTATAAATTTCACTGTTCAGAAAATAAGGCATACTTGCAGCCCAAGTTAGCTTCCTTTATTTCAACTCAAAATGCAGGGTTCACATTAACTGACCAATAAAAAAGACATACACTTCATTTTCCAAATGAAATCAAGTAATGTATATAATAGTTAATACAAAGCACCCTGAAGTTACTTGATCTGACCACAGAGCCTTCTACCATGGCCAAATAAACAACGTGTATGATCCAGATATTCCACACACACCAGAATCATTTCAGGAGAGGTTAATTAATCATGAATGTAACTTTTCAGACATTACATAATTTCACAGACTTGCTTGTAGCTCCTGCCAAAGAAAACAACAATTTGTATGAGAAATAAGTCTATACTTTAAGAGAGATGACAGTGACAAAACATGATGAGAGGAAGAAGAGAAGGGGGGAAAGGAAGGGGAAAGTATTAATATAGCACAACCCTCCTGTATAATTTTATTACTCAAAACATAGCAAGCTTAAAAATCAAAGCACATGAATTAAGTGAACCACCAACCAAAAAGCCTTTTCACTCTTATTTTTTTTAAATGACAGGCTATTTCTTGAAATGATGCTTGACAGAACTTCAGAAACACAAACCTAAATCATCCCAGTTATTCTATGACACTCATTACGAGGAGATTCCTTGATCTCAAATAACAGTGTCTTTATTTCTCATGTGGAGTAAACCTAGTAGCACTCAGATCAAGCACAGATCACTTGTGTATTTCAGCAAAAGAATCTCAGATTCCAACCTGCCAATAAATTAGTGTGATTAAGGCAGATTATATGTTAAAAACACACACGAAGAAGCCAGGTATAAAGAAAACAGTTTTTCCAGGCAACATTTTTAATCCCCCTTGTAGGCCCCTCTGATAAGGCATTAAAGCCCCAAATGCCCAAAACTCTTAACTGATATAGAATCATAGAATAGAATAGAATCATAGAATAGTTAGGGTTGGAAAGGACCTTAAAATCATCTAGTTCCAACCCCCCTGCCATGGGCAGAGACACCTCACACTAAACCATCCCACCCAAGGCTTCATCCAACCTTGCATTGAACACCACCAGGGATCCAATTTAAACTTCCCCTGTTTAAGTTTTAACCTGTTACCCTTTGTCCTGTCACTACAGTCCCTGACGAAGAGTCCCTCCCCAGCATCCCTATAGGCCCCCTTCAGATACTGGAAGGCTGCTATTAGGTCTCCATGCAGCCTTCTCTTCTCCAGGCTGAACAGCCCCAACTTCCTCAGCCTGTCTTCATACGGGAGGTGCTCCAGTCCCCTGATCATCCTCGTGGCCCTCCTCTGCACTTGTTCTAACAGTTCCATGTCCTTTTTATGTTGAGGACACCAGAACTGCACACAATACTCCAGGTGAGGTCTCACAAGAGCAGAGTAGAGGGGCAGGATCACCTCCTGCGACCTGCTGGTCACGCTCCTTTTGATGCAGCCCAGGATACGGTTGGCTTTCTGGGCTGCGAGTGCACACTGAAGGCGGCTCATGTTCATTTTCTCATCGACCAGCACCCCCAAGTCCTTCTCCTCAGGGCTGCTCTGAATCTCTTCTCTGCCCAACCTGTAGCTGTGCCTGGGATTGCCTTGACCCAGGTGTAGGACCTTGCCCTTGTCATGGTTGAACTTCATAAGGCTGGCATCAGCCCACCTCACAAGTGTGTCAAGGTCCCTCTGGATGGCATCCCTTCCCTCCAGCGTATCAACCGAACCACACAGCTTGGTGTCATCGGCAAACTTGCTGAGGGCGCACTCAATCCCACTGTCCATGTCAGCGACAAAGATGTCAACATTTGTTCAACCACAAATGCAGACAGAAGAGTTGATCTGGGGGATAAAGAAATATAAAGGGGTGGGGGGGGTGGGGGAAATGGGACAGGGTGTCTAACTGATATTCTAGAAGCATTAATTTCAACTCCTCTAAGGGTTTACAGCAGCTACCTAATTGTATCTGCCACAACACACAGACAGGCAAATGTGGGACTTTATGTCTCACAAAAACCCCACAATGTACAAATCTATCCAACAGCTAAATATATTAATACATAAATGTATGTATTACTATGTATTAATGTGTATTACAGTTTGTTTTTTTCCATTAGAAAGGGGAGAAAAGGAGTGGTGGAAGAGGACACTTTTACAGTTATTAGGACATCTGTAAAGGTGTTACATTTCATATTCGCTATCTTTGATTACACAAAGAACAGCACCATTCCTCGGCGCTGGCTGGAAGGCTTCAAGGCTGCCCACAACTGCCAGGTTCCGATGCACTGAAACAGTAATCCCACAGTTCACCCAAAGGACTTGAGAGCAGGCAGAAAGGACAGGTACTTCTGCATCACAACAAATAATATTTTCTTTACAGACAGAACACTTAAAACATTACTGGCCACACAGTACAGATTTCAGTTAGACTGAGTTTGTTTAGCAAGAGCACAAAGTGCATAATAACAAATAAAATAATGCATAGTGAGGAGGATTTTCCTCAAAAGAAAAGTCATGAGTACTTTATGACATTGGCTTACGCAGTCTATTCCTCTTGAATGCTTTTAAAGTTTCAATATACCTGAGAAAACATATCTGCACTTGTAAGATATCTGTAATATAGCAGTTATCACTCCTGCTGTCTGGCAAAGGTAACGAGGCTGTGCTAACAGAAGTTACCACAGAAACACCAAATTCTTAGGGACAGCAACTCCTTTCCTTCTGTTGGAAATAACGGATTATAGTTCTGCTGCTACTGACTACCAAACACAACTCCCCTCTTCTCCCTTCTCTCCTCCACCTGTCCATCACTGAATTGACACAAATACAGTTAAAATGCACTCAATTTAGAATACCACTACTGCAGTGTCTCTAGCTTCCACTTTTGCAGTGGGGTAACAATCCCACCTCTCCTGGCAACAGAGTAAGAAAATTAACTCCCACGCACACCAAACTCACCTCACCCTGAAAAAGTCAGGAATTTCTACTGTTAGAAAAAAGGCTCCCAAAAGGTTTTTCTTCAAATCCTCTACCAGCAACAGCCCACACAACCTGCAGATTTACCCACCTTTTAATTATAGCATTGCAAGTTAGTAATACTATATTCGTATAAGCACAATTACAAGTTCAACAATTATTCACTGAAGTAAAGTTTATTCTTGGAAGTGTGCTGGACAAGAACTAATAACTTTGTTACATATTATATGCCACACCCTTTGCCACAACAAAAACAAGGCAAAGAACATCCCCGTATCAGAAGCCGCCAGTACAGACAACAGCAGCTAGAAGCCAAATGTGCTGTTAATACTGCGATTCTGTGTTTCCTAACATCTCTGTCCCAGAAGCTCAGGGGAAAGAAGCTGCACTGCAACATCCCGAAAAAATCAACACTGATTATGAGATCTTTCGTGCATTATTACTATCTAATGTTGTCTTACGGATAACAGGCAAAAGGCAAAATGGATACAACTACATAGGTTTTCATAAATATTGAATTTTAAACATAAAAACATTTTAGGTCTGGAAAAATTAAATTTGAACTAAAAGTGCACAGATTTCTTCCTTAAAATCTGCACCTCTTCAAGATTAAAAAACAAAAACCACACATGCCCCACATAAAAAAAAACCCTCCACCATCTACTTCTTCACAAGTACAGATAATACCCATAGGACAGAAGCGAGTAAAAATGTTAGAACATCTGGTAAATTCGCATTTATTAGTTCTTTTCCTTTCGCCATCTTCTCCATTACAATAGCAGGAGAAAAGATATTGCAAGAGTAATCTTCCACATTCTGAGACTTCTATTTCCTTGGAGAAAATACTGTTCTCCTGCCCATAGTCATAGCTAATCATGCAGTATTACACCCACACTGCTTTCTAGGAAGAAAATCAAGACCTTAAAATGTCTGCCCTCCTCATCAGAATTTGCAGAGCATTTGCACTGCTCGAAGGGGAAAGGTGGAGTGGAAGCTGAATGGAATATTGAAGCCACCAGCTTAGGCAAAAGGTATTCCCCATACAAATCTTTACAGCCTCCTGAAACATTATCTACTATGTTCACTGTCTTTTGCTCAGAACACCTCTGTTGAACCATCTCTGTAAGAAGTACAAAGAACTTCCATGGTGTATCCAGAGGCGACAAAATTACACTAAAAAAATAAACTGATTACAAGTCAACAAGGAAACACAGCAATGGATATCACAGTCCCATTTATATTAAAGCATCTGAATTAAGGTAGAAACAGCTGCTAGAATACTAATTCAACTAAAAGATTCAGCTCCTGGTTTGAACCTATGATTTGACTCCCTCTACACTCTCTTTGGATAGCTAATTATAGTATCATTGCTTAATTAAGAATAAAGACTAGAAAAGAGTGCTGCTTATAAAACTTAAGGAGTGTTCTTTCCCCTTCCAGCAATACTGAAATACCGGCAGAGAATACAGCTAAGAGCTCTAACCCCACCCCTTGAACTGGGCCTGAATATGCAGTTGGACTGTAGCTCTGCACAGAGTGTCAATGTATCACGGTCAGCAGAGACAGGCATCTCCTGAAAGAGGGTGGGGGAGAAGAGAAATAGGCCGACAGCACAATTCCTGTCAAGAGGTGTCAGCTCTGAGAAAATAACAAATTAATACTAACTTGCTCTCGGAAGAGAACAAACTACCAATAACTTCTCAGCTTCAAGATTACAAGCTTACAGACACAGAGGGAACGTCCTCAACCCAAACCCCTGAGTACATAGGAGACAGAACTGAGGAGAGTATGCAGTAACTGTCAGAGTGAAGAGTTTGAGACACCTACAGTACAAAGCAGATTATAAGTGATAGTCTTCATTCCATGCTATAATTTAGCAGTCAGAGAACACGCATTTATCCATACTCAATCTACTCAGAGCTCAAGGCAAACATAATTTCTCTGAAGAAACTTCACTATTTGCCCTAGTTTAGTATTTTATTAAAGCAATTCTGTTCTTAAGACAACATAACCCCAAGTTTTAGATTATCCCACCCTTGCTTTACAGCAAATCATAATAACACTTTTCTTCAATTGACCCTTCCACGCATTCAGATGTATCAGGAAGAATTAAGGGAAATACTTTATTTTAGTTTGAAAATTGATCACTAACAACCTAACCTTTCCACTTATTTCTAAGAACAGCTGCCTATTAGGTAAGCATAAAAATTACGTGGGCTGCGCAGTCCATAACGAAAAAATATGTTAAAATATTCAGTCATGGGTTTTTTTTGGAGTGACAGGGGAGAGAAGGAGTAAGGGACACCAGAAATCCCAAGTTTAAATTTTGAACATATCAGGGGGAAAGGGAATTTCCCAATGTTCCCAAAAGAGGTTCCTCAGCTCAAATTTCAACTCCTCTAAGGGTTTTTGTCACTGTTACCTACAGCAACACATCATTTCAGCATAAATTGTTTATGTGGACAGAAGTACTCAAGTGTAGCTTATGCTACTTAAGCAAGTGAAGTAATTAAAGCTAGGAAGAGCATTTCTGTGTAGCAACAAACATGTACAGCAGTCTTCAGTCCATCAGACGTGTTTTTGAAAATACACTTGCCAACAAAACAGTTTAAAACCAGCATGCAGCTCTAACACATACCTCCCCACTCCGTAAAAGGACCTTCTCCAAAACTCTGATTATAAAAAAGGGGTTTTCTACACATTTACATTGGGAAATATGACAACTAAATGTTGAGTTTAAGTGCATCAGTATTTCCTTCTTAATATTCTACCCAACTCCTCTCTTAAGAAGGAAAACCATAAATAGGAGTTCAAAGAAAGTCTTGTATGTATTGTTTTGCCTCCATCCTTCCCAACAGTTCCTCATTTGTACCTCTGCAGAAGGAACAGTGTGCAGAAGCTGCAAACTCTTACCACTACAATCTAATCACAAGTAACAAAACTTAATGATCCTAGAAATAAATCAGCTGAACAGATTCTATGAATGTGCAGGCTTAACTCACTCCAAATTGATCTAATGTAACATTACTCTAAATTCCACAAAAACAGACAACAAATTGTCTTGTAACAAGAAAATACACATACTACAAAAGTCATCTGGCTTTCCAAATAAGCCACCGAAATAAAATGTAGACCAGAATCAAACCACTTTTAACTGCTCAGATCAAAACTTCTCCAACTTTTAGCTTGAGCATTGTGACAGCTTCTCTCAGTTGCACCGCAATACCTACTAGATCTCCTGCATTAAGAACCACTTGAATTTTTGAAGAAACCAAATACAAGTTGGGACAGAGGATTCTTCACTAATTGTGTAAATTTATCTCTAGCTAACATAACCTGCCCAAATTAAGTTACAATGCGGAAAAAATCCAAGGTGGCAATGTTCTTGTAGGACAGAGTTTGGACTTGTTATATCTTGAAGCAACCCCCACCCCCAAATCAACAACAAAAAATACCCCACCACTAGCTGACTATTTTGTTTGAGGAATATATTGTGTGAGGTGGGTTTTTTGTTTGATTGTTTTGGGTTTTTTTTAAAAAACACATTTTAACTCAGTTTTCTTCCAAATTACTTTATCTCCAAAGCTTACACACAAAGACAGTTAAGCACTTCAGAGACTATAACCTTTTACGGGTATGGCAAAGGCAAAAGTAGACAGGGAAGAAGGATGGATTTCAGCATTTCTGAAAGTCTGACCTGCAGTCTGTCCAATGCAACTTTTTAGTGTAAATTGCAGTTGACACACTTACTTGGAGAAGGCTCTGTGGACCACACTGATCAAAGAAATTAAGATCTCCACATAGAATCTTTCTGTGCTGTCTTCATAGAAGCGGGTGCACAACTGAAGCTTTACGCAGATAGAAAGACCCAAAATCCTACCCCTTAGTACCACAAACCTAGAAACTGGTGAGCTGAAGTGATAACCAGGTATCAAAAGTACAGTGTTGCAAGCACAATATTTTGAGATGCTGTCACCCCTCATAATCCTAAATTATGCTAGATCCCAGGTTGAACAAGCACCAGCAACACTCTGGTAGCCAGGAACAGAGGCGAATCCATTCACAAGTACAGCAACAGAACATAGACTAAGCAATAAAACAGTGGCATCCAGTCCTCCCCTTAACTGACATTTACCATATACTGACTGGGGAAGGGTAGAAGGTGAGAGAGCAGAAGTCCAAACAGATTTAAAACCCAGAAAACATTAGCACCAGCAATGCCATCTCATTCATCCACTTCAGCCTAATACCTGAGAATCAGGAGGTCAAGTGTAGGAACTGTCAACTGATAGTTAATATTTCAGTCCCCAAGATTCTTAACATCAGAAAAGGAAATTAATAATGTCACTGGAAAGAGGGAGATGTGACTTAGTATGAATTAACTTGCAGTGGCTGCAAAACATATACATGTTATTTCAGAGCACCTCAGCTTTGAACATAACCACCAATCGGACATGAAAACACTGGAAGAGTAATCCCCTCATTCTCCACAACCAGTCAAGATACCAGCATTACTTACAGTGCCCCAAACTAGAGACACACAGAGAGAACAACTATTTGGGGAATTAGAGAGACAAGACATATGTCCTTTTACCAGTATTTACATCTGCTACACAGAAAGATCTGTTTCATATTTATTAGTTGCATCTAATTTAGTGCAGATCTATATTATAAGCCCTTTATTTTTAAAGTATCATTAGTCTATTATTAGCTACACAAAAAAACAGCACTGGATTCCTCCCATGCCACCTCCCCCCAGCAAAACTTCACTTGATACTCATTCATCTCCAGGATTATCATATAACTACCAGTTTAAAGCTGGATCAATGTTTTTTCACTTCACTGAACAACCCAATCAATAGCAACAAGGACATTCTGCTGTCAAAAGCAAACTGCTGCTCATGCTGCTAGTTCCCCCTGGGCTTGGCGTTACAGAACTGTGTTAGAGAGATCCTACAATGCAGCACTCAATGTGACACTGATCACTCTGTAAGGACAGTGCAGGGTATTGATACCTAGCATACAGCTAAATCAACACAGCTAATTGCTTGCACCTTCTGAAAATAAAGCTGTAGTCAGGACAAACAGTCGTAAAATTACCTGCACCTCCTGCTGAGGAAACTCACCTACTCTGATTCCTGGTTTATTTACATATGCATTTATGTATTTTCTCTGGAAGGAAAAGCAAGTGGAGAAGCTTAAAAGAAAATAATGCAAGGGCATTTCTCTGATCAGAACCTATGTAAGTAAGTTTTCACATATTACATCCCAACCACTGGAAATCATATTGCTCTCTTCATAATTCTCGAACTTCTGAAGAGCTCTGCAAATCTGATGTATCACTGGATACCTTTTCAGACCAGAATCATGTTTTGTACTTACATTACGTAAGTTCTAAGAGGATGGGGGAGTTGTATATACACAAGATTCCAGAGATAATCTCTTATGAACACATGCCAAGCAGTCTAACCAAAGCAAAATCCACTCACTGGGCTGTCATCAATTTTGTATTCAGTCTGTCTGGGGGGGGGGGGGGGGGGGGGGAATGAAACAAAATCCCCCACACACATAGACACCACAACAAACCCCCCAAAACAAGAAGAAAAAAACCACACCAAGAGTTTACATTTGACTCCTAGTTCATCTTATTAAATAAAATTTGGCAATTCCCAGCTTTGTTGCATCTTCCATTAAGGTACACAAATGGGAAAACGTGTTTCTTGAAACCAATTTTGTGTAATGGGAACAGGAGGGGAGAGACGATGACAGAAAAGACAGAGATATCACACCAAAGAAACGCAAGTATTTTTCCTTACTATGGCTATCACAGCAGGCTAATTCCACAGCCTATACTAAGGGACTGAATATACATATCCTTATTTAAACAAGATGATGAAATCCGCATCTGTTGCTATGAAAGAAAAAACAACACCCAACACTCACAGATTTTTCCTATTTTATTTTAGGCTATCAAATATCCTTTAAGCCCTTGAGATTCAGAAGTATAGTTTCATAACAACAGAGTTAGCTTAACCTAGAGTCTTGGACCTGTACTAACGGTCAATTTCCCAGAACGACACATCTGGTAAAATCTGGCTTCTGACTAGATTTAGTATCTTCTATTTCCTTCACTACCCCCTCATCTCCATATTCTTAAACTATATCCCTCATGCTCACATATCAACAATATTCCTCTTCCTCCTCTCCATATACTCCATTTTACCAAGAAATATATGCCACATCTAATCCAGTAACATAGATTACTTGTTTAGCTGATTACCACCTCTACCATTATCTGAAATATCAAAGGTTAGACAGAGCTATCCACCCTTTTTCTTCAGTAATAATGCTTCCAGAGGAGTTAACTGGCCAGTAAGTTACTTTACTGAGGGAAGAAAGGCGAAGTACATCTGACTGACAGTGACTGCAGTTGCAATGTAACTGCCACAGGGTTGGGGTTGTGGGAGGGAAGAGAGAGAAGAGTTTGTGGTGTGTGGTTTTTGTCTGGGGGTTTTCCATTTGGTTGGTTTGGTGGGTTTTTGCGTGGGGTTTTGGTTTTGGGTTTTTTTTGGTCAGGGAGTTTTAATGTAGGAAAGCAGAAAGTAAACTAGCAAGAAGATACCTTGCCAGAAGTAATATTTTTCCCCTCACAGAAGTTTCAGCTCTAATACTTTTTCTTCTGAATATTCGGCCAGTCTCACCTTAAGCATGTCTACTGATTCCAACATTGCACATTCAAGATCATATATTTCAGAAAAAAATAGCACTGTTTAAAGACACATTAAAAACTAGAGACTTCCCATCCAAACAAAACCTGTTTACCTGCTAAAGCACTGGAATTGAGCTGGGTTTTTTCCCCCTGCCTAGTTTTACTGGGCTGCATTGTAAAACAACCTTACACAAGTCAAAACTTGTACACCTTCTCCTCCAGCCCAGCTACACCCAGAATTAGCCAACTTACATTTTTTAAATGTAGCTAATAAAGCTCTTAATAACTACAGGATAAAAAGAAGTACATAATGAACATTCTAGCTAATGGCGGCATTCATATACTACAAAGGCATGTAAAGATGTGGCCTGGAAGGTTCCTGGAGTGTCACAGGAACACAGTTAACTTCCAAGGAAACATTAATACCTTAAACAGTATCTCATCGTCCTGAACTATAAGTCTGGCTTGAGAAAAGGAAGCCTGTAATCCCCCTTCTGTTATATTGAAAAAATTACTAGCAATAACTAGTCTGAAAACTCATAGGACAGTAATTTAAAAAAAAAAAACAACAAAAAACAAAAAACAAGGAAACAAACAAACAAAAACAAACAAAAAAATAATTAGATTTTAAGACTAGTCTGTTCTGTTGGTTTGGGATTGGGCAAAGTGTGGTGGTGATTCAACCACATCCAAACAAAGTAAACCTAACTTCAAGCCTTTGTCCTTCTATTAGCAAAATGAACCACTAACAGAATACATCTGCCAAAAGCACATCCTACCTCTACATGTTGGGTCTAAGAAGCAGCCACACCTGTCCCCATGAGTCAAGCAGCAATTAACAGGCAGCTGCCTGCAAGGCCCCAGGTCCTACCAAGAAAACAAGACAACAGCAGAAACCTGCCAGCATGCTACAGTATCACACTGGAACAGCCCTGGGAAAAGGACTACATATTTTTAGCAGGTTAAACAAGTACAGCACATGAAATTTCCTCAAGTATGTTTATCAGCTGGTTTCAGACACATTCTAAGAAAACAAAACAGTGATGACCGTGTTAAAGGGCAATGCCTTCACGTATTTCCAAAGCCACAGGAAATCAATAGCCCAGACACTCTGGTGAAACTTGGAAGACCGTGAAATTACTCTAATTAAGTCTAAAATGAGCATCTGTTCACGGAGAACTGGACTGAGACTCCCTGTCACTTACATACACCTGCAAGAAGCCAAGATAACCTCCCATAGTAAAGAGCCTGAACCGTATTTCAAATGGTCAACTGGAAGTGAAAAACATCAAGTCATCAGCCTTCTAGGATTAAACCAAACAACAATCAAGCGCCGAAATGCTGTCAACTATCATTTCAACAGCCAAAGCAGAATCTGAAAAAGATCTGCAAAACAAAGACCTAAACTGAAGTTAAAGTCTTGCCAAAGATTCCCAATACTATCGCAAAGTTGACAGCCAACTCCTATGGCTGGTATCCTTATCCTTAGCTCATGCTAGGGATTTAGTAGAAACTCAAGCTTCAGCAGCAGCAAGCTACTGCACAAAACAATGATGACAGATCAGAGAAACAAATTCAAGATTGACAAAGCATCATCAAGCTCTCAAACCACAGCAGAGTTCAAATATCCCTGAACACAAGGTATCAATTAAGAAAGTAACTATTAGATGAAAAAGCACTGATTTTAGAATTTGTTTTCCTTTCTTCACCTACATAAGTCAAAGACCACAACTAGCTATGCTTCAGTGAGCTGCAGAAGAACTCTGAACAGCTACTTCCTTTTAATGCCTTTGAAAAAATGATGATTGAAGAAATCACAGTGCTGGACCCATGCTGGGGCATCAGTCAGTATTAGTGTAATTCTTTATAATGGACAGTCAAGCTTATCCTGAGTCACTGCTTGACTTTAGAACAGAAATGCTTAATGCATTCATCCATAGATACAATGTTTATGAACTGCATTACAGGTTACAAAGAAAGCTGTTATGTTCTACATCAATACAAACTCTATTACATTGAAACTGAAATTATCTCACTGAACTTAAGAACAAAAGTCATGTTTTGCTACAAAAATTGTTTTTAATGAAATATTATTTTGTTTGGCATTGTGAGGCACATTCGTTACAACTTGTGGTATCTTTCTGCAAGTATATACAGTCCTTCCCAGTATGTGCTTTTAAACTATACTAATACTCTCTAGTAACAACCATATGATGTCTTACAACAACACTGTAGCACAACTAAGTGCTGCTGTGTTTCAGAATGAAAACGAGCTCAAATTAATTCTGATTTTAATATTGTTACTTAAACTACATAGCCTCTGGAATTACTAAAACAAATGCTTAATATTGGGAAGTAAGACAATCAAACTGTCAAATAGCTGATCTGATGGCAAATTTTAACAGCAGCACAGTTCTACCCAGCTCGTGTTTAAGTCAGATGGTTTTATTAAGCTTTTGAATATACACACAGATTTAGAAAGATAGAGATCCTGCTGATGCAACCATCTACATTTTTGTACTTCAGCTTCATCCATTTTTCTGGTTAACTAGCCGTTCCTTGTCATTTATCTCCTTTCTTTTCTATCCAAACCTTAAGTCTTCCATACGTAATGCTCAGCATATACCTATAATCTATCTCCAGTTCTAGTCAGACTGCCTATAGACAGATTTAAGTTATTTAAGAACATGGTTAGGTATACCTTGAAAAAGCAAAACTCCATGTAAGTGCAAGCAAAACAGAAAATATGGATAGAGAAAAAACAATGTACATGCACGCTACAGAGTAGTTCTCCATGTTTGACCTAAATGTTGCTGTAGAATTTGTGCTGACACACAGGTCCAATTTCTTTGGAAAATTAGATCAGGAAAAGACCAAGTTTTCAAGTACATGCAAATCATATTCATATGGACAAGTTTATCTCTCTCATTTCAGTCCTGGCTTGGTGATAAAATTTAATGAGCAAGAACAAGTAATTTGTCTCAGGACCTCTCTCACGCTATTACATAGCCTGCTTCACTTAGATCCCAGATACCATGCTGAAACCTACTTAAATGCTCCCTGGTTAGCTGTCTTGCATTCCGTTACCACCTCTTTTCACAAAAGCTTAACTAATACAGTGACACTTGCTCACACACATTCAAGCACTTGTTTCCTGGGACCCACTGTTTTGAAAAAGCTGCCAAAGTTTAGAAACATTTTTCCAGGCACAAGCAGAAAAACAACAAAGCATTCCATTTGTCTTTGACTGATGCAAGCTCTACTGACTTTACTGAGTCCAAACATACAGAACTTGAGAAATAGCTTCCTAACCCTAACAAAAGATCTGGCAAGAGATGAGCTACAGTATAGCGATTGCCAGGGACCTGTCATGATAGAATGCTGGAAGGCGATTGAACAAAGTCAGTATCTTCTGGAATCCCTTCTTTAACTATAAGCTAGAACTAGCAACTCTCATACAAAACTTTTTGCTATTTCATTTTTATTACTTCATCTGATTAAAATCTTTTTAAGCGCAGATAGGAAGTTTTTCCACTGCAATAAAAAGTAATCCTGCCAAGAAAGGATTTGCCCATTAGCCGCACTATCTCCATAAAGACAGCAGCCTTATTAAATTACAACTGTTTGAACAAGGTCAAGCACTCAGGGTTTAATTCAAAGTGTTTCCAGGTATAATGCTGTCAGGTCAACTTAAACAAGCCAACAGAGGCTTTGAGCTTGATTAAATATTAAAATGGAATCTTTCACATCTGTTTTTACCCAAGGATGAAATTACTGTACATCACTTCAACCAGCTCATTAATACACTAAACACATATCTTGCCTCAAAAGGTTACAGGAATATCAATGCTTTCAGGGCGCCTGCAGTGAAACCTAGACAACTCATCTAGAAGTGAGGTCACTGCATACTTTAGCAGGATGTCAATATTTCTTTATAAATGTGAGAGGTAATCAGTTAGACATAGATACATTTTAAATTAAAAGATGGGAGCCTCCAGTGAAGCTAAATCAGTTGCCTTTGATCTGAACCTTTTACTCACTCATCTCATTTTCTTTGATAGATAACTTGATAACAGACATGCAACAGAAAGTTTGATCCAACTATAATTATTTTTCAAACTGGAGGGCTGTCATGCTCAACTAGAAATCTGCTTTAAAAAAAAAAAAATTAAATTTGCACAGCACAATTTTTAATTGAAACATGAAAAGGTCTATCAGGATAATCTATTTCAACACCTATAATTTCTAATGATACTTTGATGCCATGTTAAGGTACGGGAGAAGAGAATGTATTTGAGGATACAACTTCTATGACAACGATAAATACACTGTATTAACTACTCCACATGGTATCTGCTGCCCTTTAAAACACAATAAAAAAAAAAAAGATACTCCTCTAGCACTATCTTTGCATGAGACAGGAGACATTAGTCAAATCATGTTTCCCGACTCCAATCCATAAAATGCAAATAGACAAATGAAAGTTAACTAACTTTAGAGCAACAGATGTACAAGATAGGACTTGGAAGAGAAGCAATGGAACATGTTTTGTGCCTAAACTATGCTTATCCCACATGAGAAAATAGCCTGTAAACTTGTATACTTAGAAACTGAATCTAGGAATCTTATTATTTGTAAACTATAATAAATTAAGAAATAAAAAAAATCAACTAGTGAATTTGCCACAGAACATTCAAATTTACTATGCAGCCTTAACAGCACTCTCTCAGGGCAGGGTAGGGGAAAAATACTGCTTGAATACAGATGTTCCTACATAATGAATAGGAGAAAACCACTAAAACACTTCTGAATGCCCTAGCATCTATTTCAAGAGTCGCAACTATACATTTTAAGCACTAGTAGTTAATAAAGCTTCAGACAATTTGCTTAAGACAAAATAAAATTCCAATACAACACAGCATTCTACCACCCATTAATTTACACTTGAACAATATAATCAACTAGATCAAACTATACTTACTGTAAAGTCAATAAATTCCTTTTTGGCTGTTGACACAAAAACCTACTGGGAATCAAACACTTGAGGAAATTAATCATTATAACACTCTGACTCAATGCACATCTATATTGAAATAATTAGGTCTTTAATTCACTGTATTTGTAGTTGGATTTAAAGCAGTAAATTTGATAGAAGTGGGCCTCATTAAACCAAACCAGTTTGAACTGCCTTTTATTAAGCTTGGTGTATTTGAACACAGTAAAAAAGATTAATTTCCTTTAAAACAATTGTGCATTATAAAGTAACCCAAACTACTTAATACATAATACAAAAAAACGTATTTACATTTGATCTGAGCAAAACCCAACATTAATACCTACCTGCTTTCAATATATTTTCTTGAGGCACAGAGATACTCTTACTGACCACAGAAACTCAAAGTGACAAATAACAGGAAGACCACCAAAATAAAGTGCCAAGAAGCCCAGGCCATTACGACAACCTCCCAGCTTCCTGTTTTAAGAGTTGCATTTAATTCTTCTAATACAGATGTGGTTGAGCTTTCTGGCTCCCAGACTTAGTTGCCTTGGAAATCAACAGCAGCAACAGGTGGCTTGTGTAAAGCCAGTTTGAGAGACATCATATCCAGGAGCTGGGGAAACTTGTGCAGCACTTGACTGCACGTAAGTGACAGATCCAGCTACAAAGACTATACCAACACTCCTCTCGACTTGAATTCAAAGGCAGAAGCAACTCTGCAGAAGGTGTCAGCAATCACAGCTCCGTCTATAGCTGCCAGGACACACTAAACAGCTCAGCAACCTGGGCATGACTCCAGCTTGAAGTCTTTACCCCAATTTCTTCCAGGACAGGGCAAAATGGTCAATGAACAATGCAGTATGAATTCATCTCTGGCAACAGTTACATTAAAAATGTCCTTAATAGGTGTGCAGTAAATCAAGTGCATGCCGTTAATCACAATGACACACAGTTAACTTTGTACTCTGTTCTAGTTTAAGGGACAAAACAGGCAGTATATTTTATACAAAGGGACTGCTTGCTCTCAGGTAGGCACTCAAGCAAAATCCGAGATGATACGAGTAAACTGATGTATCCACTGAAAATTTGTGTTTTCTTAAAGTGCACACACATCAAGAGGTGAAGAATTAAGTTTTTATCTTTCCACAATAATGCTGTGTCCCATCCTATCCATGCTGCTTTCATTACTGTCCTGGGTTCAGCAGTAGCAGTCATTTTTCTCCTTCTTAGTAGCTGGTGCAGTGCTATGGTTTTGACTTTCAGCCTGGGAACAGTGCTGATAACACCGATGTTTTTGGTTGCTCCTCAGTAATGTCTACTCTCACCAAGGACTTTCTGAGTCTCATGCTCTGCCAGGGAGGAGGGGAAGCCGGGAGGAAGCAGAGACAGGACACCTGACCCAAACTGACCAAAGAGGTATTCCATACCACAGCATGTCATGCCCACTATATAAACTGGGGGCAGCTACCTGGAAGGGTGGTATCACTGCCAGGTTGCGTTGGGTATCGGTTGGTGAATGGTTGTATTCTCTCCCTTGTTATTTCCCTTATTATTATTATTGGTGGTAGCAGTAGTGGTTTGTGTTATACCTTAGTTACTGGACTGTTCTTATCTCAACCCATGGGAGTTACATTCTTTCGATTTTCCTCCCCATCCCTCCGGAAGCAATGGGGAGAAAGGGGCGGGGGGTGGGGGGGAGAGAGCAAGTGGCTACGTGATTCTGAGTTACTGGCTGGGCTTAAACCACGACAACTACACACAGCTTATGCCTTCACATCCTCTCTTTTGTTGAGACACATGTACTCACCTTACTATGAGATACAGTATAATACCTATGCCACAACTG
The DNA here is from genome assembly GCF_037157495.1 of Lathamus discolor. Classification (NCBI taxonomy): domain Eukaryota; kingdom Metazoa; phylum Chordata; class Aves; order Psittaciformes; family Psittacidae; genus Lathamus; species Lathamus discolor. The sequence continues at coordinate 93,895,230 of NC_088886.1, read as the reverse complement.
GGTTGTTAATAGCAGTCACATGTTAGACTGGGGTGGAAAGGAAGAGAGGGATAACCTAGCATGAAATACAATAGTATTCTTAGCAATTAAAAAAAAAGTAAAAATTCCCACTCGTCCTTATGAGCCCTTATGAAAAGGTTTCCCCATTCTTCAAAACAAACAGCTACTACCACTGAAAGCTATGGAGGCTGCACTACTTTCAAACCACTCCTGGTTAGTCCTACATGCAGCAATGAAATTACTCTGCATGAGAAAATACATGACAAGACGTAAGATATTGCAAATAACAGATGTACTAGAAAAAAATGCCAGTGAGCAGAACACCCACCCCCCCACCCAAAGTACATTCTGATCCTTGCAACTTTATAGCAAGGTTATCTGGAATATTGCGTCCAGTTCTGGGCCCCTCTGTTCAAGAAAGACAGGGAATTGCTTGAAGGAGTCCAGCGCAGAGCCACAAAGATGATTAAGGGAGTGGAACATCTCCCTTATGAGGAGAGGCTGAGGGAGCTGGGTCTCTTTAGCTTGGAGAAGAGGAGACTGAGGGGTGACCTCATCAATGTTTACAAATATGTAAAGGGTGGGTGTCAGGATGATGGAGCTAGGCTTTTTTCAGTGATATCCAGTGATAGGACAAGGGGCAATGGGTGTAAACTAGAGCATAGGAAGTTCCACGTTAACATCAGGAAGAACTTCTTTACTGTAAGAGTGACAGAGCACTGGAACAGGTTGCCCAGGGGGGTTGTGGAGTCTCCTACACTGGAGTTATTCAAGGCCCGCCTGGACAAGTTCCTGTGTGATGTACTGTAGGTTACCCTGCTCTTGCAGGGGGGTTGGACTAGATGATCTTTTTAGGTCCCTTCCAACCCTTGGGATTCTGTGATTCTGTGATTCTGTGAAGGTTTTCACCAGTAATAGTCTCAAAAGCAGTCTTTGCAAAAGCAAACTGCTGCTTTACAGCCTGAAGGCAGAAAACATCACCTTCTGGCCTTACTCCCCTCCTCTTGCAGTAGTTAACTGTAACAGAATGGTCATTGGCTCCTTCATGCCATTTGCAAGTCAGCAGCAGCAGCGCTACCTATGGGGAATGTAGAGTTCCAATTCCTATGAACTTGGTACACAGACAACAGGTGATGAAGACTGGCTGTCAACAAGCCAGTCTTCCAGCAGCAGATTAAGTCTGGAATTTCAAGTCCTTAAGACAGACCTGAAAACCAAGGACCAGCTAGGCAAGGAATATAAAAATCTCTCAAGGCTTAGTTTTTCAGCAGGGATCATTTAGTAAATGCAAAGCTTTATTGCAAAAACTAAATCTGAAAATGGCGGCGGAAAAAAAAAGAAAAAAGAAAAGAGCTGGTAACTTAACAATCTTCATGATATCTCAAGATTTCAGTGAAGTATCACAGGTAGGCACCTAGACAATGGCAACTCTTAAATTTCTCAGAGAATGTGCACAGCTCTTCAGCTAATTCTCTTATCACTTAAATCAGCAAAATACTTAAAGTGTTCCAGGTAAAGATTAAGCTCACAAATTACAACCGCAGAGCAAAAGAAAGAGGGAACGACATATTTAGTTTGTCTTCCTCACAACCTTTAACTCTCCATAAGGCTTATTCTGGTTTACTTTTGTGGCACCAATTTGTGAACTGGGATTTGAGTACTTAGAAATCCTTGCCCAACTCCGAAAACAAATAAGATACTGAGGTTAAGTGATGTTCAGGTGACTACCACTTATTCCATAAGCAAGCACTAAGGTAGTGTGATAGTGCAGAGATCATTCCTTAAATTCTTATGGGAGTATGAATAATCCATACTCACCAGAATAGCTGTCCTACTGAATTTCTACTCCCCCTGACGACTTTCTCACAAAATTATCTCACCAGTGAGGAACACACTGACACCACAGGTTCTAGGACAATTTTGTCAGTGATTTCAGGGGGCCATCAAACAACATGTCAGTAATAAAAGCCTATTTTATTACAGTGGGACATGGTGCCCTGCCATTTTTTTTTTTTTTTTTTTTTTTTTTACAGCCAACAGGCATCTTTTGGCCCAAGCATTTGCAGCTGACCTCTGCTATCACCAAGTTACTCAACTAACCTGACAAGTGACAAAGTTGAACACACCAGAATGGCTGCCAGTACCTGCAGAAAGGAAGGTGCTCTCAACCATAAGTAACACCACTCCAAAGTTAACAGTACACAGAGTATTATTTTCATTCACCTATCATTCCCCATAGTTTTCAGTTTTTCTCTTCCATCCCCACTGAATCTTGCACTCTATTTTTAGATACTAAATCTGTCAGTCTTCACAAGACAAGGTTGGTAACTCACTGGACAAAAGAGGGTTATGCAAATAAACCATTTATATACACACACACACATTCACGTACAAGTGTATGTAAGTTATGTATTAAAAAAAAAAAAAAAGTACCCCAAGGCACAATAAATCACTCTCAGAAGAAAATTCTCTTCCCTGGAAGAGAATTAAAAGAGTTATTTGCATCAACTCCTGAATCTCTACTGCTAAGTAGCATTACAATATAAAAATCACACTCCTACAGTTCTCTCCTCTTGAGACTTACAGTTAAATTGTAAGAAAAATATTTCCTGGTTAAATTGGACAGATAATGCAATACAGCTTTTATCAAACCAATAAATATGTTATAATATGCAAGCCTCTGGCCCTAAGGGACTTCCTTCTTCAGGTGCTGGCAGTTTATAAATTAGCTCATTTGTAGCATTGAAAAAGCTTCATAATTAGTACCTAGTTTATCATTAAAACCTTGCATTCACTGTATGATGTCACAGACTAATGAGTCTGGCTCTCATTTACACACTCAATTATTTTCTGGCATCTCAGTATAGTCGATCCCATTATTTCCTATATAACTGACCAACTTCAACAGCTGCAATTCTTCTCATGTAAATACAAAACATATTGCACGAGACAGGATCATAGTTATCACTCTTAAAATAATTCCACATAATGTACAGTTTAAGCTTGACAGGGCTTAAGATGCTTTGCCCTGCAGCCTGCAGAAGTTTGATTTAAAAAGTACTGTACAGTAATTAGATTTAAACCACAGAATTACTTAAAGTACCACACTCATTGACTGGTAGAGGTTTTACTGCAATAGATTAGACTCATTACTTAGAAACTGAAAAGCAGCTCAAGATTCATTTACCTCTGGTACTAGAAATTAATACATTTACTTCTGATTACAGCAGTGAATGAGACAAGCAGATAGAAGTTCTGCAGGTCCAGTCACGTCAAATACCCCCCTGTACTAACATAGAGCAGGAAGTGCCCTAGTTGACGCAAATCTCAATTAGCAACCAACATGCTAAATTCTCCCATAAATCCTCATGGAAAAACCTGCAATGCATGTTCTTATGTCTTCTACCCAAGCAACTTGAAATCACAACTCCCCATAGCATAGACATGGAAGACAATGAACAATTCACTAAGTATTTAACTTTAAATAGCCATCCTAAACCCTAAGATGTTTTCATCTACTGCTGCAAATCCTTGTATCCAAGGGGATCTGAGAGAATACCTGCACCTTGATCAGCACAAAAGCTGTTAAAGTCTGAAAGCCAAGGAACCCTTTTTTATTAGCCTGGTCTTCAATGAATCAAAGGAGAAAGCAGCAGGAAAGAAAGACAGGATTCAACAGCCTGCAACTGTACTGTACACAGCACCCTTTACCCCTACAACGCAAAAAGCAATGAGGAAAACTTACTTTTTGAAATCTAACAGTTTGTATACTGCCATGCATACGCACAGAATACAGCTTTCACAGGAAGGCAGTATTTTTCTTCTCCCCTCACTTCTACCTTTTACTTTATAGCATCGAAGTAAACAACATTCCTTTAAAGGTTTCTTTGCATCTTGCTTGGAATTTAAAGGACAATACCTGTTAGCTGCATAATACAGCTTTTTGTTATGGACTGTAAGGGGTTTGTTCATACTGTTCTCACATCAGGTATATTCATGATGGCTTGGAATGTCAGACAATTTAAAGAATTTTATTTCGTATTATCAGGAACAAAAATGTTTTATTGTTTAGCATAAATGACTATCATTCATCAATGTATCAACTGTGACACATTTATGTTAATCTACTACTAATACAAAAAGAAACCCACACCAAGGTTATATAGCAGGAAAATAGTGTTTTACTTATGACATTACAATTACAGTATACTCTAGCTTGTGAGGAAGAAACTGACCTTTTTGGTAGAATGTTAGGCACAAACCAGGAAGTTCTTAGCACTCCATTAGAAAGATTTGAATATCTGTGTTCAAGACAAATTCAAACAAGACATCCTTTAAGAGAAATGTATTCTTTAGACATGGAAAAGGTGGCTAGTGAGGCTAGTCTTCAGATTCCTGTAATCAGTGACCAAAAAACAAATTCCATATTGGCTGCCAGCATAAATTAGTTAACTTGTTACACGCTGGAGAAGAGTTAGGATCATCTTAAATCAGGTGAATTATTTCAGCTGTTAAACAGAAAAAACTACTGTACTACAGAACTGCTGCTGCAGAATACACCAGGCTACTCAATTCTGAGTAATGTCACATAACAGAATTCCACCTTTTATTTGTTTGCAGAACAGCTCTCTCCTACAATCTACATAAAAGCCTTTCTATCCTCAAATAAAAGATCTGCATGACACCTCTTAAGACAGAATCTTCTCCGGAGTCAGAGTAATTAAGCAATAGGCTCTAAAAAACCTGTTTTCACTGCATTCATTTTGTCTTTTGATTCTATTCTAATGGACTGTCTATTTTACTTAGTTACAACTTAATCCAATGTTATAACTCATGATCAGAGAAAGGTTATTTTAATTCAACTATAAAAGCTTGAGTTAAGATATCCCTATTCTAAAGCTTCACCTGTGCTACTACCATATACCACAGCACAACATACCATAGCTGGGACTAGTCAGTCTCTCCCAAGGTTTTAGAAATTTAAGCACCGCCTAAAGCCTGCAGTCAGTTCTACTGAAGAAATAGGTACGTTGTAGTCAGGGCCTCAAACTGGACAATTTTTTATTTTTTTAAGCGATGTGAACTGATGACGGAAGGCAGATAGGTGCATGGGAGAACACAGTGCTTGTCAGAAAGAATTTTTTCCTCCTTCACCAGATGAACAGCACAACACTTCAGCACGTATGTTTTCCATTTCCCAAAATCATTTTAAGCTGAATATTAAAATATGTAACTCTGCAAGGGAACCCAATAAAGATTATGACATGACAGGAAACAGCATGAGGTATGCTGTGTCCTATACCACAATGGTAAACTCACATCATAGTTGGCTTTTTCCTTCCCCTAATTATGAGCAGTGAAACCACAAAACCCATGTTAAGATCTTATCAGTTAAGGTCCCCGTGCAGGAAAAGTTCAGGAACAGCTGTACAAAGAAACAAGAACTTCTGAGCTTGAAGTTTCTGAAGTAGCCACAAATTTAGAAGAACAAAATCTGTCCATCTTGGTGCAATATGGGGGCCTCATCTATCACTTGTGGTACTTGTATTAGTGATTTCCTAATTAGCATTCTGGAGAAGCATTTGAAATTACTACAAAAGTAACAGAAAACCCTACATGAGACTGTTTTCACTGATGCTGATAGCACCTCAGAAGTAGAGTCTGAATTTAAACCAGTAATTTGGACAAAACAACCCTGAGAATTTAGCTACATAGAGTATGTAAAGTGAATGGGTTTTATATGGGTTATATGGGTTATAGGTCATTTCTTAGTACCTCCACAAAAGCTGCTAATCAAGTGCTTAATAAAGCTTTTCCCTCAAGGTTTAAACTGAGGCTAAACAACAAACACCAATTTCAAAAAATGTTTTGATGCACTAAGTCTGCATAAAAAACATTTTTTAGAAACAAACAAAAAAGCCAGATATGCTTTGCTATTATTTTCACTAAGTGGGTTGTCCGTTCTAGATCATGTTGCTCTTGGCTAAAAATCACTTTGAGCCCCACACCTAGGAAACAAAGCCAGGCATAAATACCAAAGCTGTCTTCTGTGGTAATAACCATGGAGGGAATAGGGGCTGACAGCAAGTATAAGCTGCATCAGATAGACCTGTGATGGAATTTACCAGAGGTACTATTACCAAAATATTTTCATTGAATATTTACTGGTTTGTGCACACAAATGAGTTAAAACTCAAAATACATTGCTTTCTTGTACTACTACTTAAAAAACTTGGCAAAACTGGTGGTTTTACTTCTATATAAGTCAATATATCAACAGACTACAGGAAGCTCTTTACAAGCAGTAACTGTTGTCTTAGTTTGAAATGCAGCTCTATGTTATGCTTCCCTGTTGCTGTTTTGCTTGTATCAAAATATCTGTCATTGTACCTCTGCTAATATCAGCCCCAATTGAGAATTTAATTACCCTCTCTTACTGGCTTTATAGTCTAACAGCCTGTTTTCAATCAAGAGTGATATAATAAGGTAATGTACAATATTCCCTGTAGTATCTCCTCCTGGTGAAACTCCTTCCAAGACAACTGATTAAACTTAGTATTACTAAGCCTACTAAGTTGGGTTTTCTCCAACTGTAGCATTTTGCAAAATTTTGTTAAAAAGCTATCCAAAACCAAGCACATTTTACTAGATAACTTAAACAGACCTGAAGTGAATGGACTGCTAGATTACAAAACCAAGTAAAACCTCATTTTGTAGTATGTACGCACGATGCTTATCAATGCTATTTTTGGCCACATAACACCACCAAGAAACAGCAGTGCTGTAACCAAGGCTATGCCATTAACTGTCATTTTGAGCTCTTATACTAGAAGTTGGTTGTTCTAAAGTTACCACACAGCCTCATGATAACTCATCTCCAATGAGACCACAATCCCTAACACCTGAAAGGTACCATTACATGAGCTGTTATATTTTGGTGTGGTTTGCCTGAGGCAAGCATTAATGGTCAGTTTACCTTAATCACCTAATATATTCCAGGAAAGGCTGCTCAGAAATGAAAGACTTAACTCTCACATATACTATTATGCAATACTTAGCTTTAGCACTGGGGCAATCAAACAGATGCTAAGCAGACCATTTTTTAAAGCTGTTTCTCTGACAGTATGTTGGATTTTTATACCCTATGAACATGACGGATTTGCAAAGATGAACCAAATCACAAAAGAAAACTGCTAGATGCTTCACAAAAGTGGAGAAGAATTCTTGGAAATGTAATGGAGTTACATGTCAGCCTTTCAGTGAAGTAGAAGGGGAGGGTGGAAAATCTATGTAAAAAAAAAAAAAAAATAAAAAAAAAATCCTGTAGGTACAGAGAAATTTCTTCAGTCCAAGACGGAATGTACTGCACCTAAGCATTAACACTGTATTCAAAAATGAAGCAAATTTCATTACTAGGGCAAAAATGTACTGGGGGGTAATAAAACAAATACATGCTGCTTCTTTTTTTCCATAATTTCAAAAAACATTATTTTACTGTGGTGTTTTTACTGCAGGGAAAATATTTCAGCTCCCAGACTTCCTGCAAAGATTTCTTCAGAATATCATATGCCCATCTTACTGTAATCTTATGTAACAAAACTAATTCATCTTAAAAATAGATTTTCTAAACTACATACTTCAAATACTAATTTTAAACAGCTTTTTCATCATAATCCTGACATCAGAATACACTAGTTTTTGAATGATGTAGTTTCAACTGAAACAGCTCAACAATACTCCTTGAAAATGCACAGAAGATGGGCAACTTTCTACTGGCAGAAACCTAACCAGTCCATATGATTTGGATTAGGGGTTAGGACCAAAAAGCCACCATTACAATATTAAATACTTGATTTAAAACAAAAAAAATTACCAAACCCAAACAAGCAAAAAAAAGCAAACAAAAAAAACCCCAAACACCACAAACCCACAAACTTTCATGAATAAAGTCAAAGTTACTCTTAAGCAGGGCTGGAAAGATGAACTTAAACTGGATCTCAGAAACACCTTCTCCTATAAAGGTACCTTAGACAGTGACTCTTAAACAAAGACCCTTAAAACTCTTAGACCCCTTTTCTTTACTTTTTACCCTAGAAAAATAGGTACTATAATACCAAACACAGTGACTTCTAATCTATTCCTGAATCTCTCAGAGAAGGCCGTAATAGCTTGAGAAAGCAGCTCTCTAGGAGATCCCTGAAGACTTCAATTCTCTATGTTACAAACAACAATGTATTACTCCTCCTATACAGCACAATATATAGTATAACCCTTTATATATAATTACTATAATGATACCTTATCCTAATTTTATCTGTTTTATTTCCAAAGCAATATATTATTCTCAACCCAACTTTCCAGATCTTTACAAAACAGAATTTTCTCAGACAAACCCAATACTGAGCTGAAGACCTTAAATGTTTTTTGAAAGTCTGTGAACACTAGCAATCCAGAAGTGTTTTCACTTTCTGCAGTCCAAATAGTTTGAGCTTTACTTGTGGAATGTTCCGATTCCTGCCCCAATCCCCTTCCAAAATCATTCCAGAAACTCATTTTTTTTATTTCAATCCTGAAAACACTCTTTAATTAAAAAAAAAAAAAAAAAACCACACCACAAATCAAAAACCTAATTCTGCCTACTAATTTATTTTCAAAAGGGCAGGGTTTTACAAGCAAGTTGTAACATGACAGTGAAAGATGACCTTTATATACCCTCCAGTAGATGAGATGCACACTTAGAAGTATAAACCAAAATAACCAGATTTATGAACTTTGTAATAATCAGACTGCTTACACTTTTTTTTAAGGCAAGTTTCATCAATAAACACACACCACACCAGAACACAACCTGACCTCAAACTAGTAACACTAAAAGCAGGTAAGAACAAGTTACTTCTTTTGCAACACTAAGAAAGAGGAAAAGAAGCAGGAGGTAGGGGTAAGCAAGGGCTCTTTGCAAACTCTCTCTCTCTGACCTACTTCCAAACTTTTAATGAGCATAAGGTGACAACAAAGTTGGAAAATACAGTTTAGGCAAAATGAAGATACCATCTTACTGGATTGCCCGGACTACAAACACACTGAAGGCAGTGTTAAATAAAAAAAAAAAAAAAAAAACAAACAAAAAAAAACCTTACAGTGGTCCAATGCTCAGTACCTGGAACAGGACTAAATACCCTTTAGCATAATCTTTGTGTTGACTAAATCCAGAATTCAACAGCAGAGCAGCTGCTCAGTGCCTGGTCTACAGAATTCAATGAATGACAAAAGGTTACCTTAATTCAATGAGATAATCAGCACACATTTACCCACTACCAAGAGTTTTCCAACCATCTGCAAGGCGGCAGAGCTAACTGCCTATAAAACAACTGGTAGCATGCTGACATGTCCTCACATCCCTCATGTCAATGAAAATTTATCTCTTAGCAACAGCTAAAAAGAAGCTGTACTTCCAGAAATATTTTAAATGCATCATGAGCCAACAATTCCTTCCTAAGTGATTTTGATTGCTACTGATCTCCAAACAGATGTCTACTCTAATTGGCAAAATCTATTAAATACATACTTAAAAAAAAAAGTCAAGTTGTCACGGCTTAAGAAAGCAATAACAATGGGAGTTTTTATAACTGTGCACATAAAAGACAAAACTTAACCTTATTTAAAGCTGCTGACCTTGCAATGATATCAGTAACAATGAAATAATGTGTTGTGTGGAGATGGAAAAAATTGTTCTTAGGGCTGTTGCCAGAAATGGAAAGGTAAGACACAAGTCTGCTAAAAACTAAGACAAATATGCTCGAGACAAAAAGAAAAACAAGAGATTCAAGGTCAAAGCCTCTTTGGTTATATGGGGAGAGAAAGTTACTTTTGTTCTCTTTTCAAATTAAGAACACTACAATATTTATATCTTAACTAACTCTAAAGTTAAAATGTAAAATTCTAAAGGCATCAAGCTTTACAATTTAATCCCATATGAAACTTCCAAGACAGTTAGAAATTAACTTGTTTTCGCAAAACAGCAAGCAAATTAGAATTTTACTACCAGACAAGAGATCAGGAAAGGGAAAAAGCTTGTCCTCAGCTGTATCAGGAGCTCTTCTCTAGAAATCAAATCTTTCAGAAATGTCTTCAAAATACACCCAAACAGTATGGAGAAAGAAACAATATAAATCATTAAGATTCATTTTTATGTTAGCAAATTATGAGCAGTTCTGTTTAGAACTACATACAGAAAATTAAACATGGCATGTTCACACAATGAAGCCTGAACATCCAGCTTTTCTTTTTTTTTTTTTTCTCAGGCAGAATAGAGCTGCCAGCTGTCAAAGTCATTTTATCAAATAAAGTCAACTCCAGCAGGTTTATTAACATAAAACCAGATAAATCAGTTTTATTTCTAGTCTAACTCTGAAAATTATCAATACAAGCTGAAGGTGCTTAATAAATATGTTGAAAATGTCACGGCAGAGTTATCAATGTTGAAGAGAGGTACCAAACAAAATTCCAGCACATCCTTCTCCCACCACTAGTTATCTTCCAGGAGACAGAACAAAATCTGCCAATCCGGGGCTGAATAGCAGCTACAATTATTTGCTCATTTCCTTAAATTCACAAGCAGAATTGAGGTATCATCTTGAATTCAGAGTGATACAGGAAGTTGGAAACACGGGAAGATTTCTCTAGTGGTTTACTATTCCCAATAAAAGATCCCTATCATCCATTTCATTTTCAGATATGAAAAGGCTTCTGCAATTCTTTACTGGAAAATCTAAAAATATGCCTGCAAGATGAGAAGCTACTTGCTCTTTTTTAAACACAGTTCCCAAATGCATAAAGCAAAAACAACTGCCCATCACCACATAAATTCCAGTGGCAAAGCCCAGAAGTGAGCTTATGTTTTCACATTCCTAGTTTTTAAATATTAGTCAATTAAATGTAAAGCAGAAGGACTAGATAATGCCAGGTTCTTTAAACCGCTACTGCATTCCATGTTTTGTTCAGGATAAAACACTTTTGGCTTTTAATCATGAGTGATTAACGTTGAATCCATAGCTATAAAGACTAAAATGGAAGCTGTCACTGGTAAAAATATAGTAATTTAAAATTTAAGAACAGTTAGAACCATTAAATGACTTACGTAGCAATAATTTCCTTCTTCAAGATTATGGCAAACAAGCAAGTCAAGTGACCCAACAAGAGGAATTCTTTAAAATGGCCACAGCAGAGCAAGTCACTGGTTTCTAAGACATTGTGAGCTCCAATACCTTTTCATGTAGTTTTCATACGCATCTAAAAGCACACTAAAGGATCATTCTGTAGGCACATAGCACATGCTGCTATCTAACTTGAGAATCTACCCTGTGACTGGTTTTCTCTAGTAATTTCTTGACTGATTAAACTTTTAGACTTCCAGACTTTCAGAAAATCTGTAACATCCGAAATACCTGAACGAAAGCTCACTTTGCTGAATCATCAGAATGTGTGCCAAACATCTAAATAAACAGAAAATGGGTTTACTATAGTTTTCTGATATTAAAGCAGCATTAATATTTGTAAAAACCACATTCACAAGTTTTCAGTGACTTTCAGTTTTCACAAGTGGGTAAAAAGGGAAGAGAGCTGGACAGTTCATGGCAGAGCAAGAATATTCAGATCAGAAAATACCTTGCTCATAAGTAACCTCATTCTTTATTACATAAACCTCCATGTGCATATTTATAACCTGACTGAGGAGCAAATCATTACTTGCAGGAGTCAATACACCATCCTCTTCCTCTACCACTAACATACCCTTGTTAACCTGACACCTACAGCAAGTATACTTAGTGTTGAGAGGACAAAAGGGAAAAAAAAAAAAAAGAAAAGGAAATGAAAGCCACCCATCTTTTAAGTTTGGAACAGAAACAAGTGATACAGCAACCTGTAGAATCCTAGAACTTGTTAACTAACTACCATTAAGTTCAGTGTTTATAACGGAGGTTACTTAGGTCTTGAGAATTCTTTAGGCTCAAACACTGCTTTTTTTCATCACTCTTTGACTGTATTTTTGCATAACCCCTTTGCTAATTACTGCTCATTATCCACTAATCCTTAACACTTTAGAGACTTCCACAGCACTGCAAGCGACATGTCACTCATGTTTTTACAGGTCAATATAAAGGACAATAGCACCAGAGAAGTTATCCACACAACATAATAGTGAAACTTAAATAAAACCTAGCAGGCTTCAGACCCAGCCTTCTGGGCCTGGTACATAAAGCTAAAAGTTCAGTGACTTTTTTCTAGATTTCAGGAAGTCCCAAGAAAACAGGGATCAGAGTGTTCACTATTCTTACAGCAACACACACGAAATCCACTTACAAAAGAAACTGTAACAAAAATAAATACACCTAATTCTCCAGCAAGGGTTTTCCCAGGTGTTTCCCAAAAGGGTTTTCCATCCCTCTTCAATTTCTTTAGCTTACACTTAGGCTATTTGATGCAGCTGTCTGCAAATCTTCATCATCTTAGTCTTTCATAAAGAAACTATGTTGTTGTTTTTTTCTTTTATCAGCCAACAGTTACAAGTAGCAAACAAACTTCCAATTCAAGTTGAAATAGAATAATCCAGGCTAGGACAGACCATAGATCATGTAACCTACTCGAAACAAAACCAGACTCAAATGATCCCTCAGGTTGCTCAAGACCATACCACATAAAGCTCTGACCAGCTCCAAGGACAGATGTCCCACTATCCCATATCCACCCTCACTGCAAAGAATTTTCTCCATCTATCTTGACTTTCTGCATCTATCTGTAACTTGTGTCAGTTACCTCTCATCCTTTTGAGATATGAGAAATATCAATTTCCACCTTCACTATAACCACTCAATAGATGGTGCTGAAAAAGATGCTTTAACACAACAGTGCCACACAGGACAAAAGAATTCTACACAGCTATGATAAAATTACCTTGACTTTCTTGACTATACTCCTTTCAACTGTTACTTGTAATTACTTAGTTGCTAGTTAATAACTATATGTACTCAATGTCTGAAACAAGTGTGGCACTGACATTTGCCTCTTATTGAGACAAATGCAAACACTGCTAGTTAATGTTGCCACGGATACATGGATACTATGTAAAAACTAAAGTCAGTCATTTTCACCATTTTGGAAAAAACAGAGCTGTGAAATTGAAGCCAACTTCAAAACACCACTAGTGATGAAATTGAATGCTGGAAAGCATGTGGAAACTGTATGTCAAACTTATCATAGCTTAGGCTAGCCCCCACTTCTATTAAGGATTCTTCCTAGATGAGGAAACATCAGCCATGCCTCCCAGACAATTTTGATGAGATCATATACAGCTTTTCTCCTGTGCCAGAATCCTGCTTGTAATTAAAACCAGAAGCCTCAAGCTACTCCACCTAGTACTGCATTACTAGTACCATTACACTGGTAAATGACAGGCTGTACCACCACAAGGGCAGATAAATGGGACTCTGTGCCCCTGTAGAGCCAAAAAAACTTGAGAAAGCAGGAATTCCTGCACGTGTGTCTATTACTGCTGCCAACACACAAGAGTTGACAATTTTCGAGTCTGTGATTTTCCCCTCACACCCCCCACAAAAGACTTTTTCCTTTTTAACATTTTATATACAGCACAACCTGAAGTCACAGCAACCTGCACAAACCTAGAACTAAATGCAGCAGCCCTTGAGTTGGCTACACGAATGACCCTTTAACAGTTCTACACCATTCATACTGTAAGAATGGTGCCTGTGCCTGCAAATTCGAAACTTCAGGCGCTTCTTCAAGAAGCTAGAGAAAGAAGAACAGGGGAGAGAGAAAAAAAAAAGTATATAAATTAAACCAGTTATAATTGCCCTCAGTGAGGAGGGATATAAGCAGACAGGGAAAGACAACAAACACTTGATTTTGCAACCAAAGGAAAACATACAAGCTTAAAAGTTGGCTTGCCTCTTGTCAGGTAAATCAAAAGACATCACCTATGTAGTGCCTGATTTGATGTACCCTCAAATGTGATGGTGGTAACCCTCAGAATTCTACAGCCACAACCTGAGCCCTAATAGTGTCATTGCGGTACACAACAGCAACTCCCTCTTGTTTGGTTCCAGAAAGTCCTCATGTCCCGACTTGAAACAGGCTCTCACAATCTTACGAACTATGGGTCTGTCCTTACATCCAGGCAAACAAGTCCTGAATACAAAAAGAAGTTGCCCTTTGAAAGAAGATGCTCATAGGAACATGAATGGATTCCAAGTTGTAAAGACTTTGACAGTAACTAATTTTTTTCTCAATACTAGCTGGAAATTTTTACGAAAGTGACAAAGTCTTTTGCCATTTCCAACAACCAAAATGGAGAACCATGGTTGATGAACAGCTGATCTACACCTGAAGATCCTTCTTGAGAAAAAAAAAAAAAAAAATAAGCTGTCAAAAAAAATAGCAGATAACCTTAACTGCTATTAACCTTAATGAAGTCCCTACAACAACAAGAAACATCATGGAATTGTTACCACACTTCAATTGCCACAGAAAACACACCCAAGACTATCCCTACTATTGAACATAGGAGAGGACAGAGACTTAAGACAGGTAAGGATACAGCACAGAGAAAATATGCAAGGTAGTTCTCATATTTAAGACAGGCTTCTGGTATTTCCAATGTCTAGAAGGAATCTTCATAAAATAGATATCCATGTCCTGAGTAGTTAAAAATAAAAATAAAATCTTGGAGTAAAAGTCCAAAGAGTAAAACTTCTAACTGCAGTTTAGGAATCAACTGTCGCTCCCAGTTAACACAGAAAAGTTCACAGAAAACAGCATAGATGAACACACACAGAACTGCTGGAACTACACAGAATTTCTTTGCTGTCAGTTTCAATACAGGACTCACTGCAGTACATCACACCAATTAATTCTGAAGAGAAACTGCCAGAAGAATTAAATTTTAGCAAGTCTTAGGATTAAGCAGCTTGCAATGTAAGGTTTGGAATCACTTCTTGCAGTCAACAAGAATTGTGAGTTCACCATGCAGAACCATGTTCCAAAATACTCAGTCTGGGGAAAAAAGTTTGAGGAGGGTTTTCCCTAATGGTTCTAGAGGAAACTGCAAATGACCTCCTTGTAGAAAATAAATCACTGACACCATTAATTGGAACCCAGCCTACCCCTCTGCCTGGCCTTAGGAAGGAGCAGACCAACCTACTTTAGGAAATGGTAGTTTTAAATTTCGCTCCCACCAAATTCAAGACTTTTACAAGCTTGCTTCATGGTTTGATCCAAATATGCTGAATTGTAAAAATACAGAAAACCCCCCAAAGCCTGATATACCTATCTACAATGGTATAAGCCACTTTTCCATGATATGGGATGACAAGACTTTTCCACTTCAGTTTTAAATGCTCAAAATATGGGGTAAGTAATTCTTCAATTTCTGGTAAGCTCCAGTATCTCAAGCGTGAACAGGCTCTGCTTTTAAGTGTTCACTTGGTTTATGTATGGGGTTGATACTTTTTGCATTTCAGAAGCTACATGGGCAGTAGAGAAATGAGAGAAAGCAGCAGCACCTAGTAATCACCCCAGAAGTCCAAGGACAAAAGCTACATGCATTGAGGTGAAGGCCATCCTTTCAAGAAATAAAGCCATCTTGTGAATTGTGATAATGAGAAGCACGAACATGAAAGTTAGTGTTTGACAAGTAACACTAACACTCCATAATCTTTTATGATCATGAAGAGTTACACGGAGAGAAACACAGGCTGTCTTTAAAGACAGCAGCATTTTATGGATTGGCAAATTTCAAGCCTAGATTTCATTTTTCTTAATACCAGTCTACAGTCTTTTGAACAGTAGCACTGCAGCACACTCTCTTACACTTACTTATGACTGCCTTTTGGTGCTCAAACCCACCCTCAGGAACACAGATTTCACAAAGAGCCAGCTCCAAAGCTAGGCAATTATGAATATCCTCCTATGTGTAAATTGGTAAGATAAATTATGTAGCATGTGCTTTCTGCCTAACTTCTCTGTTACCACTCGGTGGAAAGCCTAGAGGCCAGAGGAAACAAGATAGAGCAAGCAAAGAAATCTCAGCCAACAGTCTCTTGTTGCCTACCCACAGGAAGGCAGGAAGCTGAAAAACTCAACAGGGAGGAGCCTGGATGCCAAAAAACCAATTCTCTGTAGATTGGCTCTTTGCCTGAAAGACAGAAGGAGGAACACCCAGTGTCTGCACTGGCACAAGTTACATACCAGAAAACTGAAATTCAACCCATGCCAAGTTACACTTTTAAAAGCTAAATGTACGTAGGCCAGTGAAAACAAAATTAGATAGGAGTTCAGAGTATGGGAAATTAATAAAACAAGTTTGATTTTGCATTAAAGTCAGCTTAGAAAGACAAACTGAAAGTGAATGGGGTATTCTCATGCCAAGGAAAGAGATAGAAACAAGTATTAATACAGTTGCTGATCTGCTCGAGACAGTGCTCAGGAGAACCAAGAAAATGCTGTATGGATCAAGTTATCTCCATTTGCACTGCAACTTTTAAAGAATACTTTGGGCAGTAATTATTCTGAGATATACTACACATTCTCATAGCCATCTGAAAAAGGTATGATGGCCACTGCCTCTTCATCGTTTGAAGCTGGATTTATCAAATTATGCTGAAAAATAAGTAAAGGGCTGCCTACAGCCTACAAAGATCTGTTTATTTTTCTTTACAGTCACACCACATTTGGGCTTAAGATACAGCTAACTTGTATGACCTAGGTAGGTTTTCACGCAGTTCCCAAACTGCAGAAGGTTCCTAATGCTTGTCCAAGTGACCAGAGAAACAAGGAAAAACACAGGGCATGCATGCACACAGAATACTGCCGCTTTACAATTGACACCATTAAAAGAAAAATTAAACACCCATTTAAACATGTTAACCATATCTTTTAAATGCCACTTTACTGCAGCATTTCTGGAAGTGTATTTTAATGCATCAAAGGCTTATCGAAAAGCTAAGTATCACTCAATATGTTCAGGTTGATTTTCCTCTCTGTTCACACCCTTTCCTACTATGTTATCAGTTTTTACACTGCATTTTCTGATTAACATACTCATACAGCCCTTTTCAGAGGATGCTGCAGGAGAGAAGGTGTGAAGCACAAGAGAGAAGATATCTCTGCAAGATATTCTGAACATAAGGAAGAACACATAAGAGCAGTTAAATTGTTAAAACTGTGTACTGCAATATAGTGAAGTGCACAAGATCAAACTACTGAGCAACAAATTTCCTTCTTATCTGCTTCTTGTGTATGTGGTTTTGCTTTTTTATTTGCAGCAAAGAAAAAGCACTTTACAAGTCTACATCCTAAAGGACACCACTGGATTCAGTTTCCCTTCACTGTAAGGGCAGCTCCATCTCCAGCTGAAGGCTGGTCCTTGTAACACACCAATTTAACACTTGAAAACAGGCCTGTTCTGAAGCACTCTGATTCAAGGTATCTGTCCACATCAAGTAAGCATCTACCATGATGTAACCACCAGAATATTTAGGATAACCAGGATGTCCTTTTGAAACGTAATTCGTATTACTTATTACATGTTAAAGGATGTACAGTTTAAATACTGTATAGCTGATGACAGCTATTGACCTTCCATTTGTCCTTCCTATGAGCCTTGTGCTTATACCTCTTCCACACAGAAGTGAAAAAACAACCCTCCACACACACTAGCGAATGGAAAGGGGTGGAGAAAGAGAAGGTTTAAACAGCTGCACTGCATATTTCCTCTCTTCCTATAACTCTGGAGCTGACACACCTTCGCCCAAATCCAGGTAAGTCAGATTAACACTTCAAGGAAACATACCTCTTTGGTTTCTTTTTGCTGTGGGGGTTGTTTTGAGTTGGTGTGGGTTTTGTTGGGGTTTTTTGTGGTGGCTTTTTTTGTTTCCAGTTTTTGTTTTGGTTTTCTTGTGGGTGTTTTTTTGTTTGGTTGGTTGGTTTTTTGTTTTTTATTTTTTTGGGTTTTGGGGGTTTTTTTTGTACAAATGCTTCCTTCCAGGCCTATGGATATCAGAAGGGAACACAGCAATACAAGCTATGCTGTTGTAACTAACTGCATCTATTTCTACATCTAATGAAACAAGAGGATCACTGGATCACCCAGTTAATACTAAGACAAGAAAAGCACCCTCGTATCACCACCACCAAGAAGAAAATTTAGCACTTCCAGTTCCATGTAAGTATTTACCAAATGCAAAACACTCAACACCCCCGTAACATAGTCAAGGCTCCACATCTGCAAAGCTAACTTTCGTGAACTGTCTCATCCTCATGATATGTTAATTGCGCATTAAAAAGGTCAAAACTACTAAAACTTCTGCGGTCATCTAAACAGATTTCTGTATATCCTCCTGTTCTTTCTTCTCCCCAAGTAAAGTCAACAGAAAAAAAATACCTGAACTTCAACTGTAGTATTTAAAAATAAGCAAACACACAACCAAACAGAGACATCCAAACAAAAAAACAGCCCTTACTTGTGCTAGCTACATGAACAGTCAAATTTTCAAATACACCAACTTCTTCAAAGACTAGCCATTCCTGAGAGATGCTAGTTGGCTACATTTTATTGTATAAAATTCAATATATAATCTTTTCATGCCCCACATTACCACTTAAGTATCTCCCAATAAAAATAGCCAATAAAAATAACAGTTTGCCTTGCAGTATTATTCTGCTTATTCATGAATTCCTAATTTCAAATGAACTTGCAGTCACATCCCAGTAAGACACTTACCTACAGTTACTTTCAGAACTGTCCCGTATGTGTATTTAAAGCCATACAGCCTGGAGACCAGCACAAATCCTGTACTTAAAACAAGTCTATACATATTTGCTCAGTAATCTGTGCTACAACTAATACAACTAAGCAGTGCACTACTCTGATCTGCAACTACTAATCCACCAACCTCACATCAAAACTATTCGTGTCAGGAAAACTGTATACCAAACAGTTTTTAAACACACAAGTCACACTGCTAATTCTGAGGCACCCAAATGAAAGCTTATTTCTTGCCAAAGCACTTGCTACAGAACAGATTTGTTTGGCTAACTTCTAAAAGACAGATTTATCCTTATACCAGTATTTTAGTATGGCAGTAATGACTTTTTTAGCAGCGTGACCCAACTAACATGCCTTGCAATGGATGCCAGTCCCAGTACGTAGCCTAACAAGGGAGATTTTTGTTTCCACAGAATTCAAATGAAGCATCATAGCATTTTGGTTAGTCAGTACTCCAGCCTTCCAATTTTTTATGCCAGTAGAGTATCAGAATTACAGAAGAATCTCCGAAAGTACTTAAGAAAGACAGCTTTATCACTACAAGTAATTATATCTTTATAGTGTATGGCTACAGCAGTAATCACATAGTAAGCAACACTTCTGATCTTCCTTTCCGATTGAGTCTGAAGCACAGTGCATCCTTCAAATACCCAAGAAGTCCAATTTGAAAGAAACAGCTAGGTATCCATGTATAGAAGCAATCATACTTAACATATACAGAAGCTCAAAAAAATCAGCCTTAAGTAACCAACATCATAGTCACCTCTGACAGTTCCACAAGCAACCATTCTTGCAGACTTGACTAAATATTTCTAGCACAAGCACTTTCTACTCTGCATTCTCCAGAGGCTCACAATCAGCTGAAGAGTGAGAGAGAACTATAATGCGGTTTCTAGGAGAAGACACTAATGGTACCTCTACAATGGCAAAGTCATTCCAAGCCAAAAAGAACTGCCACAACACTTTATCACTAAGAAGGGCAAAACAAACACCAACTTACAGATATTCTAAGTAATCCAGCTCAAGTAGAACAGGCAGCTTCTCCCCCCCCACCCCAAATACACTGAGAATTCAAAACACACTTCACCACACTAAATGCAGAATGATCAAAGAATGCCTACAGACCTGTCTTTGACACTATCCTTTCATAAACAAAACACTAATTGACACACACTTCACCCTCAAGGCTTAAACCCTGCAAATAATTAACCTGAAAACATGGCCCAAGTAATAGCAAAAATAAACCCATGTAGGAACAAAACTGAAAGATGCTACAGTTCAGCCCTATTTGTTACTTTGACACCTCCACTTACATTCCTGGAATATTTACATTAACTCCAGTTTGTATCAATTGCACACTTAACACTAAATATCTACATACAGATCTCTTTCAAAATAATAATTCTAACAGGATTAAATATCATGAGTTCTACTGGTATTTTAGATGATGTTCAAATTACAAGAAAATCAGTATATCCAGGCATAAAATTAAGGTGAAAGGCCACAATCAAATCACATTGCAGATTTCAGCAATGCCTGTCTGCCACACAAGACAGAACAATCTCACACCTAGAAGACAGCATGCAGCTGCACTCTTCCCTGCTCCTCTGTTTATCTACCAAAAATCCAGAGAGCAAACTATCCAACACAGAATGACAGGACACAGGGAGCTAAGTAAATTTCCTTTATCAGAACCAATTCTGCATTGATCTTTGATATGCATCCTTCATATACATTTACACAGGTAAACAAAGAACACACACATACACACACACACACAACAAAAAAAAAAAAATCAATACTTTTGCTTTAGGTAAATAAAGAATAGTAAGAATAATTCCTGCATTACTACATTTACTCTCATTTTTCAGACTTACCTGGTCTTTCTCATGGGGTAGAAGGCTGACAGGTGGAAGAGAAGCCGGGAAAGTGCTCGAGTATTTTGGAGCTCCTTTGCTTTCCAAACTGCCATAATTCACTCTATACTGAGGTCCATCCTTCAGTAATCTCCCATTGTTCACAGCACGTTTGGCCCCTAGACGCAACCTCTGCTGAAAGGCAGGATTGTTGAAAATATTTGCTAGGTCATTTTGACTTCTCAAATACTTCTCTATGTTTTTCAGCGAGGAACCACTTGGTTCTTGAAGCCCTTCAATTGCTCTTCTCAAGAGTTTATTCCAATCCACATTACGAAGCTCATTACAAGCTCCTCTAGATCCCTTAACAGATTTAGGAATACTGCCAGGCTTAACAGCTGAAAACCGTCCAGGGTTATCTGGGTCCTTGTACGATGCAAGGCCTTTGTTGGTAACTTTAAGAATAGAACCATCTTGAACACTAAGTTCCAACTGTTCCGAAACAGTCTTCTTATCTAATCCATGGGAAGCACAAACAGCATGACATATTCTCTCTTCAGAAGGTCTTTGCTTTTGCTTTTTAACTTTTTGTATAGCTTCAAGAATCCACTCCGTATAAAGAGGGTTGGCAAGTTTTACCATGGTTGACCAGTAATTGCTTCCGGCCAAGGGTTACCCATAGAGGTTCCTCCTTATCCTTTTGGCAGATCTGTCAGCGGCTGTTCACACTTCAAACACAAACCAAAGGATTCCACACACTGCCTGGATGCATCTCAAAAATATCCATCCTGAGGAATGGAAAAGGCAGGGAAATACCTCCTGACTGAAACTTCCAATTACTTTACCGTTACAGAAAGGTAGATGGGATTCATTCGTGATGATACTAGTACATCCTTACAAGAAGGTTTGTTGCAACCTTTAAAAAGAAAAAAGAAGAGGCAGGGGGAGAATAGTTAATGCTGAAGTAGACACTTATTCATACTGTAGATGCTACAGTATGCAAAAATCTTTGTGCGATTATATAAAAAGTGCGTCAATTCCCACCCCACACCAAACAAGTCATCATGAAATCCTTCCACTTCTGGTAACATTCAGCGGATTTAGTTTTCCTAAATTCCATCACCCCAACACTTAACCTCCTACTGACTTCTTGGACCATTTCCATTCAGCCAGATACCTGAAAATATTTTCTAAAACAAACTGCCTACCACCCATTTCTACACCCACTGGGATAAGAAAATGACCAAGAAAAAACACCAAAAACCACACAGCCATAACCTAAAAAAACCAAACCAATGCCCAACCAATGAAAGTCAAATTATTAACCACTACTATTTCTTACAGCAGATTGCCCATGTCATGCCGTATGTTGACTCAAGAAAATTAAAAACAAAATATCAGAACTGAGTTACTGGTATTATATCCTTATTAATACCTCAGTATACTACAATACAGAAATGAATCACAACGGCACTTCTGAATCTAAGGTGTGGAGAGGCACGCATTTTTGATACAAACTCTTAGGAACAGAAATGAAAATGAAGTAACAGCAGGCATTTTCCCCATAAACACCCTGTCAGCATGAAGACATTTAAACACATATAAAGAGGTCACATTGACAAGAACCACTCTAATAGAAAATTCAGTGCCTGCAAAAACTTAAATAAGAAACCTGAAAGAATATCTTGATCAGGACTTTATCCATTCGGCAGGACAATATGTGAAAAATAAAAAAAAAAAAGCCACAGAAACAAAACTAAGGTAGTAGTCATCTAACTAAGAAATAAAATATATATAAGGTATTAAGCTTTTCCACCATGAAACATGATGGATAACTTTTGAAGACATCAACACAATTGTTTAAGTAACTTCAAATCAAAGCAAAAAACATAAATGGAAGAGAAAAACCTTCATTCTCAATAAACAGCTGGTCTTATAAAGTGGAAGATTCATCAGTTTCCCAGCAAATTCTAAAATTATGGCAAGCAGCCTATAACTAGCAGTAATATTTATGATTACACAAGTCTTGGACCTCATTTTTACTCATTTATTCAAGTCATCTTGTATTTCAATCATGTTCAAAATTTGAGTAAATTATTAATACAAAAAAAAAAATAATTATGCCGTAATCTAAATTATTTTCAACTTCTTAAAAAGATTCTTCTGCAACTGTGAAGAGAATGGGTGCAAAACCCAATTCTGGTCCTATACCTTCTCCTCCCTGTACTCTCCTCAAAAAAATCTCTTAAATATAAGCTCCAGATCACACGTTTTCATACCTACATTACTAACAAAAGAGCAGCTGGCTATTGGTGAATATAAAATTCCTCTATACTCAAAATAGTAGAAATATTAATAAATTTCTTTTATGAATTTGTCACTCCTTAAGTCTGATTTAACCTTAAGCATTTTTGGATTTATAAATATGAAAGTTTAACTGACTACCAGAACAAAAAGACATCCCCAATACAAATACAGCACCTCAGTATTTAACTGGCTGTCATACTGAACCCTACTGATCTACAGAGACTGGATCCTATTCCTGGCTTCCTGACTGTACTCATATGAGTTACATTTGATATCAGTTCTGTGTACTTCAAATATTTGTAATACAACAAAAACTTGTGTAAATAGACACTTTAATTTAATCCAGCTAGCAAAAGCTATTCTTCCCTAACAGCATTGTTTATATTCACTGTTTTCATATAATTCCAAAATAACACTATAGCTGCAAAACACAGGCAAACATAAGGAAGAAAAAAGTTTCCATGGTATTATGAATCCTACAAATTCTCTTGTATAATTGTATTTTCAGTATCACAGTCACATGAAAGCAGGACTCTCTACATAGTGGAGACTGTGTCACACCTAGACTATTTTATACATTCTGCCTATAGACTTGGAAGTTCTCTATAGCTACATATAAAGCCCCAGATTCCTAGAAAGCTACTTTTAAGCATAAATATTATTCAGTTAGGCTGCTCTGTTCTAAGACTTTGTGAAGATAGTAATTAATTAAGTGCTGAACACTGCATTTGCTGACTCAGACATACCTGCCTCATTTTTAAACTTGATGCAGTAATGTTGTATTAAATTTCATACCAGTAACCACATCACTTCCATTAAATTCCAGAACACACAGTGCAGGGTTTGTTCCAAGCACCTGGACACCGATGAACATTTTAGTATAAATGCTGTAACTCGTGGGTTGCAGGAATTTTCACTGGCCAGTGACTGTGGCAAAAGGTGACCCATATCTTCAGATAAGTCTGCTGCTTGGTACAGGAATTTCACAGCAGTATACATTCAGAACCACATTTTTATTTATTTTCTTTAAAGTCCCTATGTGTAACATAACCTCCTGCATACTAGCACCTTCTAAAAAAAACACCAGTTGAGTGTATCAGCAACAGCATAGTTTCCTACACACACGACAGGACAGTTCAAGAGGAAAATCAACACATCTTAAATCCACACCTTCCAACACAATCTGACTTCACTCTGCTTTGGGAAACCATGGAAAGCTCATCCAGTCAAATTTTGGAATTGTTCTGTGACAACCCAGAGCCTCTGTTATTCTGCCACTTTGATTCCAATATGTACTTGCAGTGTAGCGCTCTGACCTGCCCTTCTGATATGACAAGGTCTATCACACATAAGATTCAGAATAACCTCTAAATAACAAACATCTCTGCCAGCAATGTAATTCAGCTCGGTGATCCTGCAGCTATAAGTTAAATAGGCACTTCATAAATCAGGACAGGTTGATCCAAGATTGGCAATTCAGAGAGATATACATTCTGAGTGACTGGATAAAGACAAAACAACCTGCTCCAGAAACAAACCTTCCAGATTAAACATAAGAGGATGTACGGAAGTTCAAAATGACATTCAGGTTTCTAAGTTTAAACCTTAATTTCACCAAAACCACAAAAGGGTGGCCATACATCATTTAATACAAAAAGTGTGATGCTTACCCTGATTTTGAGGAAATAACATTTTTCAGATTATTAATTAGTAGCAGGCAATCATATCTAAATATTAATTTTCCTCACATTATAACTACCTTTTAATCAAAGCCCCAACAGTACCTTTCAAACCACAGATTAGATTTTGCAGACTGTTAAGCATGCAGGACCACTTCCAAAGTTTTATGGCAACAGTCCTCAAACTCCTCCTGTCATATTTCAGTTTCTGCACTCTATGGTATCTTATCTTGAAAATAAGAACATTTGAGAAAATTTGATTACCCTATTATTACTGACCACATCTATTAACAAGTCTGCCACTGGAGAGCTGCAGAACATAAGCATTAGGAAGGTTAAGTACAATACATTACCTTTAAAACATGAAAAGCCATCTCTAGTCAAGGCTTGTCCTTAAATCATAAATTACCAGAGAAATACAAAGAAGTTGCAAAACTGCAGCTTGGGACTGAGAATGAATGCAAGACTGCCCTTTATACAGTACACACCTATTGTACAGCTGATTCTAATTAAAGAATGCACTGACTGAACATGTCAATCTCAGGTATCATCAGTAATCCTATAATCCTGTAATGAGGTCTTTTTTAGACTGAAGTAGTACCTGGAACTATTTCCAAGCAATCCAGATTGTGAAAACAAGCTGTGCAGTCAGAAAGGAAAAAAAAAAAAAAAAAAGGAAAAAAAAGAAAAAGCTATGCTTTCCCCCACCACAAAGAAATAAAACTAAAAGTTACTGCACAACCATCAAGAAGCATTTCACATAATACAACCTAAGTTCTTAAAGAAACAGATGAAAAATTCACTTTGTCTGTCTTAACTGTAAATGCAGTTAAACTTTTAAAAACTGAGGTAAACACTACCAAAAAAACCCCCCAAATATCCCCCTCCAAAAAAAACAACGGGGGGGAAAGGCGGGGGGCGGGGCGTGAGCTGGGGGAACAGAAGACAGCAACTTGTGCAACCTCCCGGTGACCTGCGAATCAAAATTTCATTTTGCTCCCTCCTACCTGCTCTGCACACAAGCAGCAGAAGCAGCAGCAGGCCAGCTCTCTGCTGCAGCATCAGGGTCAGGTAAGGATTGCAGCAGAGGAGAAAGAAGAAGAGAAGACTGACATTGCACTCAGTAAGCCTTTTGCCATTTTTCCTTCCTCCAAGCCATTACTTAGAATTCTGCAGCTAAGCAACTCTGCATTCCACCCCATCTCAATTAATGGTGCAAAAAGAGGCAAGTTTCTTGCTTCCCCATTGCAAAAATGCATGCACCCACAAGGAAACAGAGAAAAAGCAGATCCTGGCAAGGACTCCCAGCACACATGACACCCTTAGAATTACTCAGATCATAAAGCCAGCTATTGCACTATTTTTTAAACAACATCCAGCTTTCCATTTTAACAAGGAAGGGCAATGACACTTGCACATGGTTTAAAAAGACAGCAGAGTAGACATCATAGTAACTTCAAAACTACACCAAAAGACTTGGTGGTATGGGAAGTAAAAGTAGTACATGTGAATCAAACTGATGAAGTGCTCGCACTGTACAATACACCCCACAAGCTAGTTTAAGATCATATACCAAAAAAGCAGCCCACAACATGACAGCAGCCAGCACCACCAGAGCAAACAGCATCAGCACAACACGACACCAGCAAAATCACCCAAATTCACCCTCCCCATCCTCTTCCATGGAAGTTCTGAGCACTTGAAAATATGGCACTAGAAAACATCAGGGCGTATGGGGAAAGTGATATTCGCTGCCAGCAGGTAACCTGGGAAGAGGGCTTCGCTAAAGACATTTCTTGATGGGATACTGGTTTTCAACAGAATGGGTACCCGTCTGCTTTTTGCAGAGCTGGTTATTTTCAATGCCCAGTGACAGAATGCTGAAGGAGAAATGTGACCGAAGAAAACACGGTGTGAACATCACTTCCTAAGCGTGGCTTTAGAGGCTTGAACACTCCCCTCCCCAACTTGCCTAACATTTCTGCGGTATACCCAAACCACGGAGATTTGCAACGCTCCATGCTTCGCGCCAAGGCATTGTTGTGTTTGACAGGGGCCGAGCCGGGGCTGGCTTCTGAACCCTCCGAGCCTCACTCCGGGATTTCCCCATTTCAAAGGCACAACCCCAAGCCCGCAGGCTCTGCTCCCCGGGGCACGGCGACCCCGCAGGACGGGGCAGCCGGGAGAGGACGGCGACGGCGTGCACCTGCACCCACCCCATGCGGGCGGCGCCGGGGGCAGTGGCTGCACCGCCTCCCCCTCCCCGCCGCACCGGCGGGAGGCAGGCCGAGAGGGGCCCCCCTCCGCGGTACCACTCACCTCCGCGGGACCGGGGCCGCGGGGGGAGGAGCCTCCTCCAGGCGCCGCAGCGGCTCCCCCTGCTGCCGGCTCTTCCCCTGCTCCCGCTGCCAGGCTGCGCCGAGGCGGCTGGCCCCGCTGCTAGGCCGCCTCCCTGCCGGCGGCAGCCGCGACTCCCCCTACCGCCGTGCCTCGGCTCGGCTCGGCTCGGCTCGCCTCACCTACGCCGCCATTTTGTTTCGCCCTGTTGTACTTAAC
Source organism: Lathamus discolor (assembly GCF_037157495.1). NCBI lineage: Eukaryota > Metazoa > Chordata > Aves > Psittaciformes > Psittacidae > Lathamus > Lathamus discolor. The sequence continues at coordinate 93,867,994 of NC_088886.1, read as the reverse complement.
GTGAATCCGACATGACACTGATTACAGCCCAATGGAGTCTCATTAAAACCTTACCTACCCTCGCGCCCCGCCCACCGGCGCCCGCCATTGGGCCGTCCTGCGCACGCCGCTCCACGATCACAGGCCGCGGGCCCGCGTCCATCAACCGCCCACACCGGCCCCGTTCCGCCCAGCAACCAGCCCGCCTCTCCCACTGGAAGACAGAAGGTGCCAATCCACAAGCACGCCCCTTCCCTCCACCTTCAGCCCCGCCTACCCGGCAGAAAGGGCGGGGCTGGAGGCTGCCGTTGGCTGCCACCGCCGCCACACACCCGCACGGCCCGCCCGCCCGCCCGCCTCATTGCTGGGCCTCGACCGCTAGCAATTGGTCCCCCGCCGCAAGCGGAGGCGCGGGCCCTCGCAAGCCCGCCCTGCCGTTGGCTACCGCTGCCGTCCGTCTGCCTACCAACCTCCCCCCGGCCTCGCCACCCTCCCCCCCCACCCGCTCGCCACCGCCCCACCCGCTCCTGAAGTTTGTTCGAGGGTGATCTCCAGCAAGACACCGGCGGCTGCCGCCTGAACCAGCCCGGCAGGGCGGGCGGGCGGGCGCGCCACACACACTAATAACCAGCCTTAAATACTGAGCGTCACGCGCGTGCCGCCGATCCTGCCGCTGGCCCGGGCGGGCGAGATAAGAACAGCGTGCTCCCAGCGCAACCCTCCCGAGGTGCCCGGCACCGGCAGCCGCTGATCGCGCACACGCACGCCCCGCACCGCGGAGGGGAGGGGATGGGCGCGGGGACGGCGACAATGACTCTCAGCTCTACAGCCACATGCAGGTCCCTGCAAGTTTCGCCATGCGAAGCGCAGGGACTTCTCTGTCACCCCGTCTGCGAAGGAACAATTGCCGCCTCAGAAAGACAGGGTGGGAGCATGCAACACAAAACCCTCAGCCATCCCCTGCCTCCCTCCCTCCGCCGCTCCATTCCCCCCCTCCCCACCCCGTCCACCCCAGCCATCACCTCCTGCTGCTGCTCCCCCTCCCCTGCAAAACGCAGAGCATTGCAATGCATTTACCAAGCACAAGTGTCTGCAAACACGTGCATCAGCCTCCAATGCAAAAGGGAAAAAAAAAAAAAAGTACCCAGCCTAGTGACAAGCCTCCTGCACTGAGCGAGGGGAGGGAAAGGGGGTTATTATGGCAAATTGCAGCCTGTCACCCAGCGCAAAACAAAACCCATCGCATGCTCCCTGCTACCCCCCACATAAACTCCTGGGAATCTAACCTCCGATGCAGGTTTCCCCCCTCTGCTTGCAATGACCTCCTTTCTCTGCCTGTGTGTGTTTCTGCAGCAGCGGTTCCTGCGGAATGTGCTGCCCCTGAAACGCGATCGCGGCTCCTCTCTCTCTCTCGCTCGCTCGCTCTCCCCTTCTCTGTCTCTCGCTCGCTCTCTCTCCTGGCTGCAACCAGAGCCAGGAACACAACAACAACACAGCCTCCCCCCACCCCCTTCCCCAAACACATACACACTGGAGAGACCCAGCCAGGAGAGCCAGACGAGCCGCGGAGGGGGTGGAGGGAATCCCCAGCCAGCGGATTGATTGCACCAGTTACCTTCCCTAAGCCCCTTCGCAAGAGGGGAGAAAAAAAGAAGATGAATACAGAGAGAATACCTTGTCTCCCCTCCTCCTCCTCCTCCGCGGGGCTCCTCTTCTCACTCCAAAATACTAAAAGGTGGACGGGCAGATCAGACACAAGCGTTCAGCTCGCGGCGGGGGAGGGGAGCCGCACGAACAATTATCATTGATTTAGAAATTAAAACAGAAACCCACCCCAGACCTCCAGCCTTCCCGATGCCGAGCGGACGCAGATTGCGAGGACTGGTGCTAAGACACAGGACCTGATAACAGCTAATTGAAAGGTTAATCTACATAGGCTGTGACAGAAGAGGTCCCTCCCCACTTTTTTATCTGCTGTTGGCAAGTGGGAAATTGAGCTCCCCCCACCTTTTCTCCCTAAAAAAAAAAAAAAAAAAGAAAGAAAAAAAAAAAGGAGGGGGGGAGAGGGAAGGAGGGGGGGGAGGCAATAAAGTTTGGGGGGAGGCGCGTCCCCGCCGGCACCGTGGGGCTGAGGGACGGGGCGCGCGGGTGGCCGTGGCTGGGCGGGAAGGCGGCCTGAGGGGAAGTGGTCACCGCCGCCTCCCGGAGGGCCCTCTCGCTGCCCTCGGGGCTGCGGGCTGCGCTTCTCGGCCGGTGTGGGGCGACTTAACGTGTCTCGGTGGGAGCACCACCCCGGGCGGGCTCTGGTGAATGCTTCCTCAAGGGCTTGAACAGTTCCTCGGCCCGGAGGGAGAGGGCTGTGTTCGAGGCAACCATAATTAGTCTGAGGGATGAAAGGAGGGTGAACAAATTACAGATGTTGTCTGCCCATTGAGTTCGTTGTAAATGTAACAAGATGTTGCGAGGAATATATTTTAAAGGGCAAGGTGATAACACACACGGACTTAAAACTCATTTAAAGGTTTTCTCCATGCTGTCTTGAATCATGCTGCCAAAAGCCACTTAACCATGTCACAGTTTTAATTCTACTCATGATAGTTTCCTCAGCTACCACTTTTCACCGAAGTATAGCATGATAAAACACCATAGGGTATATACACCACAGGGTACCACGCAAGGGAAGAAAAGGCAATCTAACCACCTGGGCATCTACTCAAGCAAACACCAATTAGACACCCTCCAACTTCCCAAACTTACAGTGGCCCATCTCAGACATCTCCCAGGCATCCTCTTTCCCATGTCTTGTGGGTGACGTGTTGTGTTTGGTGCCTGTCTGCAAAGTTTTCTAAAAATAACTAGTCCCAAAGAAGAAAAGATAAAGATGAAAGAAAAAAAAAACCAATAAACTCATTTTAGAGTGGGTGGAAAAATTACGAGGGTCTTTCCTAGGTCATGTACTGCATGTAGACCAGCAAGCAAGCGAAGTTTCCGTAATGAAATACTAAGCATTAAGGTTTAGTGCAACTTTGTCAGAGTCAGTTGTTGGAGTTGCTGTATAAGGAAGCTCTTTGGCGATGTTTTAGAGCACTGTAAAACTGAATAACCTACTTACAAAAAGCTACTGGGTTAAAATAATATTCCAGTATGTATATATCATACCATACCTGTTGACTGAGGTTTTAGTCTTTTAACTGCCAGAGGCAGCCTTTTAAGCACAGAATGGGAATTTTAAATGTCTAGTGACCTAATATTTATTGGAGAATCCTTCATGGTTCATGCATTATGCAGGACTTGGCTGTGATTGAAAATAGTTTTTAGATTATTGGAAACAATATAAATCATTACAGCACAATTTGTAGCAGAGCGTCACATTAGCAACACTATTCCGAACGTTGTGTCAACATTTCCATTATAAGCTTTTTTCTTTTTCCTTTCCGGGAAATTTACAACTTGGTTAGTGTTAAAACAGAAAACTAATCTCTTGAAACTGAAACTTGGCATGGCCACGTCCCAGTTCAGGAAACAAAACACTGGAGAAAACTCAGCGATCTGTTTGGCCGTTTTGAAATCATGAGTGTGCTGAAGGCATAAGTAATAGCACAGAGAAAAATCATTAAAGTTTCTGGTTTAAATAATTTCATTCTTGTTTTAATACTTTTCCTAAAAATAGACTATATACAATGTAATACGTCATTGGGTGTTGTGTTCCAGATTTTAACATATTCATGAACCTTTTGTTTGAAGAGAGATTCCTATGGATCTTGACATTTACAGGTGTACCTAACACTATGTAAATTGTGAAGTCAAGCACACAGACCTCTTTATACATGAGTCATCCTCCAGTGAACTTAGATCCACTACCACTGTCAATTATACTATTTTCTAAAACAATGACTCAGATGAATTGCATCATGTGAATTTAGGACAGCTCAATTTGGAGACAGTGCGTGTTACACAGACAAGCCTTAAGTACTGGAAACACTTTGGATCTACTCAAGAATGTCTAATACATTGTGTGCATTTTGGTTTGCGATCTAGATAAGAAATGCTTTGGGTTTTTTAATTGTATGGAAAAAAACCCAACACCTACATTAAAAATAGCCATGGAAAAGTTATAAGCCCATCAAGGAATTTAGTGTAAGCAATAAAATTCACACTTTAGCTTGTCTTCTACTGCCAGACTGGTGGATTTATTCTCCCATAACCACTGTGAAACTTGTGAGGTACCACAGTTAATGCCCCTGAGCAGTAACAGGTGCCTAGACACCTACATATTGAATACACCCGTTCCATCTGCTAAAAAGATGTCCCTAATATTAAATAAAAAGTATCTAAATCAAAACCATGCTCTCTTTCATCTGCTTTTAGAAAGAAGTGCTGTGGTCTGGATCACTCTGTTCCATTATTTTCCTTGCTTTAATGTTAGTTTAAATACCCTTATTTAGAGGACACCCCCTCACAACCTGAAAAATATATTTGATTGCACATCAATATTGTAGTGTACATAGTAAGCATATCCTTCTCTCCAACAGTCCTTAGGATTATTCTAAAAATGCATGTACAGTTGTTATTTTTAGATCACGAGAGAAAACAAAAAGTTAAGGGCTGAGCATGGTCTGTGTTAAATTCAGTTCTCAAGAATCAAAATCTTAAAACTGCTGTGTGTATAGCAGTGGTGTAAGACAAGCTGGAGACTACTGTTTAGATGAAGCCCAGCCATGTGCAGGCCAAATTCGTCAGTATACAAAAAAAGAACGGTAAATTAGAGTTTGAACACATATTTTAAAACAGTGAAAAAATTCTTGTGTGTGAAATTACTGCCATATATAAGAATAAGGATTTCCCTGTGAGGGTTTTAGTCACTGGTGCAGTTTCATTAGAAATAGTGGGGCTGTTACATATTTAGAAACAATTATATAGTTGTCCATATTGGTATGGTGACAAATCCCTATTTATCTTTGGAGCTGCTAGGGGGTGAATCCTTGACACCCATCAAAGTCTGACAAAACTTCCTATGACTTCAACAAAGCCAGGATGCTCCTTCAGTTATTACCACACATAACCACATAAATTACTAGATACACCTGGAAGTTGCCTTCTGACACTGTTGGAAGAAGTTGGAGATGAAAGTTTTCCTAAGAGTGCAGCAAGTTTATTCCCAGCCTCTACAGTTACCCTGAGCATATATCTGCTGCTGAGCTGAACACATACATTTGTTTACCTACACCACCTCCTCTGCTTTGCTCCCCTGCCATGGGTTCAGCAGCTTCCCTGAAACACTAACTTTCAATCTCATGTCTCTTCCGGATTAAAATAGCCTTTTCTTTTTTCACTTACGAGTTTTGGATTTTTTTTTTTTTTTTTTTTTACAGCCTTTTATATTGCAATTTAATCTGAAAGATTAATCTATGTAACTAACTATGAGTACAAACGGGAAGTTTCTTGGTTTATGTATGAGGCTATGCATTGCTGAATGTAACAGCAAATTACTGCCCAATTTCAGCACTATTAACAAATACTAATGTAGATTATATTAATATATACATGCATATATTTATACACACCACAGACACCGAAAAGTGAATAACCTGTGGGCATATTTTCTGATAATTTTCTGTCTCATCTATTACATTTAATGAAATTGAATAATAGAATAAAATAGTCTCATGCCACCATCTTATTGATTTGGGCAGTTTATAATTCCTGAAACTAACAGATTATAAGGTAAATGCTGTAACAGTCTCAACTCGAGAGTTGTAATTGGCATAATACTGTAATTTGGAAAGAAGTGTTTCATAGAATCATAGAATGGTTAGGGTTGGAAAGGACCTTAAAGATCATCTAGTTCCAACGCCCTTGTCATGGTCAGGGACACTTTCCACTAGACTGGGTTGCTCAAAGCCCTGTACAGCCTGGCCTTGAACACTGCCAGGGATGGGGCAGCCACAGCTTCTCCAGGCAACTTGTTCCAGTGTCTTACCACCCTCAAAGGGAAGAATTTATTCCTTATTGTATCTAATCTACCCTCTTTCAGTTTAAAGCCATTACCCCTTGTCCAGTCCCTTGCATGGTGATAGGTAGATCAGCTGTCATCTCACAGGAATGGAGACAATGATTTTTTCATAAGAAATCGCATACGCTCCATTCTACTCTGGCAAATACACTACTTTGTCAAAGTGCTTTACAATCCTTAATTAATTAGTTCCTATAAGAGCTCTTTTAGGTGAACATGTATAATTTTTCCTGTTCTTCAGCCGGGGTTACAAAGGATAGAGCAAAGTGGTAGAAAAGGATGCCAGCTCAAGGAAAAATCTGTCCACCTGAGTTCCAAGGGCCTTGCTCTAGCCACAAGAGATCCAGTTATAGAGTAGCTGTCCTAGTCATGGAGAAAAAACTAGCAGCCTCTTAATGTCCATTTAAACCTTAGCAGGGGCATGTCTTTTTGCTGCATTAACTATTACAGATGTTAAAGAGGCAACAGGATGGATAGAATTTAGGAGTGCAGAGGAAAATGCTAAAAGCAAAGCATAAAAAAAACAGGTGCCTCTTATACATGATAGTGTCTGATAAGATGGTATCTTTCATATACACGTTATCTCCATGCATATGGAGTTTCTATTTATACCCACATGCTAAAGGATTAGTGATTAATGGATGTTTTAATAAATGGCAATCAATTGTTACGAGTCCAGTGGGTCAATAGGGGTTTTTTAACAATAGCTCATCATTGTCTGAAACATCCTACCGATGTATTTAAACTCTATACACTTTACATAGAAACACCTGCTAACCTTGTGTTAAACCTCACAAATGGAATCTTAATATAAAGTGTGACTCCAAACAAATTTGCTGGAGAAAAAAGGATTAGCACCTACTCTCTGCAGTAAATTGTCAGTTATAGCTATACTGGATTTAAGTTTCTCTTTTTGCCATGTAAAATGCACTGATATGACAGGAAGCATTTTGCTTGCTGTCTGCAAGAGTAGTGTTTTCTAGGCTAATCCCAAGAGGAAGGCCTGGGATATTGCAGGTCTCTATATCAGCCAGCATCAATGAACTTGATGCAGCTTTGTGTTTTTATACACATTTACGGCAATACTTTGTGAGGGCAGCTGATGAGATAAAGGATGGGATTAAAAATTAATAAAGATCAGTTTGCTCAGAGGTAGTGAAAGCTGCCATAATCAGTAGATGCTCAGGTCCTTCTTGCTACCATCCTGCTGCGATTAGTTAGTCTAGGTGAAAGGGGAGGATGCTGGTGTTTGCAGGAGCCATTTTAACACCTCAGCTTGTCTTTGTAAGCTTTAAAGTAATTAACTCTCCAATCATTATCGGTTGACTTTGTCGACAGGTTTAGGTTTCCCTCCTGCTGTTCCCTTTGGGGATATTGGGTTGTCACTTTGGGGAGGGGGTTATGATTCTTTTTAGAGTTCACACAAAATCCCTTTCACAGCTTCTCAACAGCTTTTTGTGCTCTCCAAACTGCTGGAATACTCTCTTACTCTCTGTTTTAAGGAACATTACTTTTATAACTTTCTCCAGATCCAACTGGACAAGAAGAGAGAGAGTAAAAAGAAAAAGTCTCTCCAAAACGCCTCACACTTGCAGAGCCCTTCAGATGAAAAGGCCATCCTCAGTACTTAGAAGCCAATAAAAGAGTCTGCAAAGGCAGTTTTGCTAAATAAGGTTACTTTGAGCCTCTAAAGGATCCTGACAGCCCTTAATGTAACTGAATGAATCCTCAGAACTTCCAACCGTGATGTGGGTGTACTACATTCTAGTTCAGTTTCAGCCAGGGGATAATTTCCAGACTTGAAGTTGTTTGCAGTCTTTTATTGGTGAAACATTGCCAAGAAACATGGAGAAAAAGGGGTGAGGAGAGACTTTGACCATACTTTTGTTAATCCCATTCTCATACAGTTTCCATTATATATATATATATATATATATATATATAATCCTATTAATAAGCTAAGAAATCGGAATGACAAGACAGGCTGTTACCAGCCACATAATTTGGAGACCATTCTGATGCTGCCCAACCCTTAGCGTGCAACAGCACTAGACACGAAGGCAGAGCTATAAGAAATATGACTGAAAGGCACACCCACCACTTTTCAGACTCAATGGGCAGTGAAAACCCTTGCCTATTGCAGAGCTGGTTGAAACACTTCCCCTTTCAGCTTCTGCTCACCATCTCCTGGCACACCCACCTTCTCATAAAAGAATGGGGGTTTGGGAAATAACCCATGTGACAAACCAGCTCTGAATTTGCTGAGCCCAGGCTTAGAAGAACTTTAGGTCCACTCTGTATTGTTTGAAAATTGAGCAACCTCCACTCTAGTCTTTTCCTTTTGCAGCTTGAATCAAGTGGAGATTGGCCGATCTCAAGGACCTAAATGCTCTCTCCAGGTGGAGTTCTAGCTGTGTCTTTATGATGTTTTCTTTACTTTCTTTGTTGGCAGCACTGGTTGTGAGGGTCCCTTGCTACATAAAGCTCTGACTGCACAAACAATTTATTTCAGTCACTTCCCATAGTTGCCAATACCCGAGCAACTCCACCTCTGTTAGCTAGACTAGGAGACCTGTCAGAGTCAGGTGGCAATATACCACATCATTTCAAATACCCTTTCAGAAACCTTTAGATTTGCTCAATGCTGCTTTAAAAATAGGCAGTAGCTAGCTTGTATTAGTGCTCCCAACCTGACTAACTCTGGTTGTTGAATTATCGTCACGCACAGTAGGATTTTGTATTAAATATCCTTTGGGAATGAAAATCTGAGTGAAAAGGTATTTGGGGGGGGGGGGGGGGGGGCAGGAGAGACTTTTTTTTCTGTGCCAGGCAATATAAGAATGTGAAGTAGAAGCTAGAAAGAGCTAAGGTAATAATTTATCAGTGCTGGCAACATGAAGTATCTTCTTCGTACACACTGAACTACAAAAACTGTCTCCTCAGTGGTACGTAGGATAGGTAGCTGGTGATTTATCAAGATGCCAGGGAAGGAGTTGCATTATCCAGAATAATGAAGCTCTTTGTTTATTTTATTAAAAAAAAAAAAAAAAATAAAGAGGGAAGTTCTACCTCTCAGCTGATGGCAGGACCTGGGCAAGCAGTGAGATTGTCAGAATTGTTTCTTTAGCATGGCCAGAACCCCCCTCTTATCCTGATATTATTCTCCTTTGTTATTCGATATCCCACAGTGCCAGCTAAGTCAGGAGTTGTCACACTCCTCACTGGTGCAGCAGGATACAAAATAGCTGGGGGTGGGGAGGAACACTGGAATGGTTAGGAGGTGGAAGGGAAAAGGCCTTTTTTTTGTGTGAAAACAGTAGCACCAGCTGCATCCTGCAAGTCGCTAAATTAGTCAGTCAGTTGTTTTTCTTTTAATTTTTGTGTGAATTCAAGAATAGGTTGTGGATGTCTTGGCAACTCATGAATGAGGCTCTTCATGAAAGAATTCACCTTGCAGAGGGGCTGCTGTCAGATGCACAAGCCTCTTTCCATTAATTAAGCTGCAGAACATCCCCTCTTTTTTCCCCCCCATCCCTCTCAACGCCTGGATAATCAGACCCTGTGTCTTTCCATAACATCCACTGCTGTCTCTCTTGCTCTTCACAGTATTTCACCCACTCTGTTAATTCTGGGCTGCCAAATTCTATGGCTTTTTTTTTTTTTTTTTTTTTTTTAACTCCCAACACAACGTACTGCTGCTAAGTGAGATATCATGCTGCCTGAGCTAAGAACTAAGATGAATATTCTGCTCCACTGCAACCAGTAGCACTCTCTGTGCATTATTTTCAGCTGAAAGGTGACCGAAGAGCAAAGCTGGGTATTTTCAAAAGCTCAGATGGGAGTTAATCAACTCTTACTGTCTTTCAACAAGAGCTGGCTTCTTGCATCCAGTGGGTCATCCCCTGGATTGTCACTCGCTTACATGCAAGCAGCCCCACAGAAGGTGCAGAGAACTTTCAGACATCCTAGAAATGACCTTCCGTTAGAAGTGTATAAACTGTATCAGGTGAGGGACTGATTACAGATGTAATTATGCCTGAACAGACAGTCTGGGGAGTAAAGGTGGGTAGTATCAAGAACCTCAATCAGTCCTCACTCAGCTTTGCTGGGGCCTGTACAAGAGCTGTCATTGCAACTGAATAGTCTTGAAGTTTTTAGTGGGGATACTCATGTGTGTATTTATGAAGTTATACACCTGCTTCAGGGAATAATCCCAAATCTTTTAAAACCAGTGAAAGATTTCCACTGATTGATGAGCTCACTATCATACCTTAAGTGTTTGCATGTTTGGGTTTAAGTCTGCATGGCTGATTTAAAATCCTAGTCATTAAGAATAGAAAAATATGTATATGGTATTAATGACAGACTTTTAAAAATGATCTGTTCATTTTCCTTCACTTCCAAGTAATGATGAACATTAGTTTCCTGCAAATGAAGCAATCTGAAGTAGAGTGCACAAAATAATTAATCTTTGGAAACTCTGGACTGAATTAAAATAATTTAAAGTTAAATAAAAAGCTCATCTGCGGCCTCAGTGCTCTTTCTGGGAAGCAAGGGATACATAAAAGGATCAAAAAGAAAGCAAATATCAAATTATCTAACAGGAAAGGAATCTCCAAATATATGTAATAAATTCCTACATTACATCATAAAAATAACTTTGTCACAAATGCTGTCATTGCAGATGGCAAGACTATTAGGAGGCCATTCAATTAGTGGTAAAACTGAATAAACAAATAAATTATTTACATTGGAAATATGAATTTTCTAATTTGTCATCTTGCTGGCATATTTTTATAGGTATCATCAAATTATCTATTACGCTACAAGTTTTCCTTATACTAAGAATTGGATGTGGTAGGATTTGAAATACCATTTAAATTTTAAACCTGTTGAGGTAGAAATTCTCTTTATGAATGCAGGCAGCATCTCAAAGAGTGAGCATTCACAATAAACTCAATGTTTTTATTAGCAAGTGTTGGCTGTTAATCCACCACCATAATTTGGTTAAAACTAAAACATAAACATAGTTGAATAGTTATCTGTAAATGGAGAACATTCAGGAATATAAGAAAAATAATTCCATCTTCATTAGATGCAGGAATAGTAAATGCCTGACCTTTTTTTTTTTTTTTTTCCACTTCTCATCTCCTCTGAAAACCAGGCCCTGAATTTCTGTGCCTACATGTAGCTGTTTCAGGAAAGACAGTAAATAAGCTATTTTTGTTTACCTTCTGCAAGGAAATCTGTAAAAATAAATCAATAATACTTGTAAAATAGTAGTGACATTCTCACAGAGAAATTATGCACAGTAACGACATACTCTTAAACCGCAGAAACTCCTGGTAGGGCATTCTTGTTCGCATCCTTTTGCCCACTCAGCCTATATGTCCTTTGTTTCTTTCAGGGTTTCCCTTTCCCTTTCTTTCTTATTTTTTTTATTAATCTTTCCTTAGCTCCAAATCCACAGCTATCCAGAGCTATCAGAGGCAAATAATCTAATGAAAAATAGTATGGCTGAAGAGATTAAATACAACAGTGGGCAGGAGGATCTTTTGAGTTTTAAACACATGGTACTGTCTCTAGTGTTGCTGAAAGCTCCTTGCTACAGTTTTCTTGTTTGTTAAATAGGAAAAATGTTAACCTGTGTCTTGGTGAAGCAGACTTGGAGCTTAGAAATGCTCCTGTCTGTATAGATGCTGGGGGTTATTAGAGAGAACATGTTCAGCTTGGGAGGGGGGCTCTGAATATGGTGATGAACCCACTCAATTTCAATTGCTGCATAGGAGATCTTTTCCTATTACAACAATTAACCTCTTAGAAAAGAATTAGCACTGAGTTTATATGTTGACTCTATAGACACTGGATAATTGCTTTTAAAAAAATCATCTGTAGTCCAGGAAATTACATTTCTCCTTTTGCTTCTAAAATTACAAACTTCTGACTTCCCAGCTGGTAAAGCAAGCAATCAAAATCAGGTCTCTTGAGTGCAGTAGCATGACACACATGAACAACAATCTCATTTCATAAAGAATTAACCCACAGCCAGCCACGTTAACTGGCTCTAATTCTTGCCACAAAGCCCATCTGATCCAAGCAGTGTAGCTCCCATTTTGCGTAGATAGCAATGTACTAGTCAAAAAACAGCAAACCTTGTTAGAGCCCTACCCTAACAAAGCTTCCTGACAGGGGAAGGACTCTGGAATAAAGCATTGAACTGAAACTCAGAAGCTCTCGCTTCATTTTCCATCTTTGTTACACACTTCCTATCATTAAGTCACTTAGCCTCCCAGAGTTTCATCTTCTATCATATAGAAACAGTAATACCTCCTTTGACCGCCTTTTTAATCTAAAGAAAATGACATTACACCCCCCTCCCAGCTAAGAAGTCTAGGCACTACTGTGATTCTAACTAGTAACAGAATTAACCACTTTTTAAACAGAAGGGCCTACTTCCATTTGAAATTTCCTTGACTTATCTAGTCAAAATTATCTTTGTGATTTCTCTTTTTTTTTTTTTTTTCTTTTGTGGAAAAGGTAGGAAGAAAGAACTTACTTGTTTTGGGTTGATGATTTAGTTCTTTAAATGCTCCAAGTATAGGGTGATGGAAAGGAAGCAGATAACATACATCCAAACGAGGAAATACTGACAAATTTACTTTTTTTCCAGTAAGATCGCTCCCTAAAGTGTGTTCTTCAGAGTTTAGATTTAAAGATGACCTGCAAACGGAAGTCCAGAATAAATGCATAACTCAGTTGTGCACTTTTTTCAGTGAACTACTTTAAAGTGACCTGTGTGGAGGTTCCCTCAATGTTTTCTTATTTCATAGAATAAACACTGCTTCCAGGTGTTCTTTCTTGATGCTCTAAATCTTTCTCTACTAGGTTTTAAGCCATTGCAACCCTAATTATAATCCTAACTCAGTTCTTCTCCTTGTGTTTACTGTAAATGGTTATCTTGGGTAAGCAATTGCCATCGTCCTCACCAGTAACCAGTTAATCAGCCTGTAGCCATTTACTTATTTTTCTGTTTTGAAATGCTTTTCAACTGAAAGATTAAAAAACCCCACCACATACAGTTGTGCCAAAGACTGCCATTTAGAGGGCTTTGTGCTATACTCTCCAGTGTAGAGAAAGGTTATTCACAAGACTGACTTTTTTGGCACATGTACATGTTTGTATTAGAAATTTCTAGACTGACAACCCTTCACAACCAATTGCCTTCTCTTGAGACAGGAACATGAACCTTTATTTTTGATTTGAGAACTGACACCACTGTGATCTCCATCACGAGTCTAGCAATATTAAGTGTGTTGTTCTTTACAAGCAGGACTGACTGCTTGAGTTGAATGACTACATGTTGACCTTGGGGAAGCTGCGGGGGTGCGTGTGTTTGTTTGCTTTTTAAATTAATCTCCTCCATGTTGTGGAGAAAGAAGATTTTAGACATTACATGATCTGTGGATTTAAACAATGGTAATTTCAGCAGCATCTTACATTTTCCAACACAGCTTTATGAACTGTTGAGGTTTTTTTTTTTTTTTTTTAGGTCAAAAGCTGTGACATGCCACAAAATGTGCAGTGGAGAAATAAAGCTATCCCCCATACACCAAAACCCACCACTACATACGGATTCCTTTGACAATGGTGTCATTAGTATGGATCTAGAAAACTGACGCCGTAAACTGCATATACTTCAAGACGTACAGGCTTCTGTCAGGGACAAAAGTCTTCTTTCATGATGAATTACAATTGAGAACAGCAGTCATTACAAGTTCAATGAAAAGGGAGGCTTCATGTGACGCGCTGCTGAACTAAGGGACATCAGAACTGAGAGCTGGAGCTGCCAGGTTCTTCAGAGCTTGTCCTTCCGGCCCATGGTTCCATTTCTGCTTTGCTTCGTCCCCTGCTGCAATGCTGGGCAGCAATAGCATGTCAACTGTTCTAGGTACAAGTCTTCTCTGGTACATGGGGAGCCTGATGGCTGTGTTTAAGAAGGCAGGATTATTATATCCTATTACTAGACAGATTTAAACCCCAAAAAAGACTGAGGTTCTCAGGATCACATGTATAATTTTAAAAACCCTAATGAGAGAGAATCTGAAACAGGAGGCTTCGAATCCAATACAGAGATAAATTTGAACACTTGTGATGGAGACAGATGAGTTACATCCATTCACAAAAAGAAAAACAATTTTATGATCACGCAACTGAATTGTTTCTAATTAATTCATGATCTATATTTTATACTGCTGAAACGGGGTCTGAGACACGCTAGAAAAAATCCTTCACGTGGCACATCCTAATGGTGGCAAGGGTGCCGAGTCACTGATTCTGTTATGAATGAGTTTTCTTGAGCTAGTAACTCATCTCCTGATTTTACTCTTTTGTTCCTGGACACACATAATGATTTGTTAGGGAGCAGCAAGAATCAGTTGCCCCCTGCCCAGGAGCTGAGGGGTATCCTAGGGTTATCCAGAGAGGGAGCAGAGTAGGGCAGACCCTGAGATCATGTCCAGGTTTAACCAAAAGTCAAGCTCACCACACAAGTTTGTGGTGATGAGGCAGGTCCGAGGTCAAGCTGGGCAGTCGATCCACAAGTCAGAATCTATACTGGGTACACTGATGAGTGGGTAGGTTCATGGTGATGAAGCAGGGCCCAAGTCAAGCTGGAAAGTTAGCTTGTGGGCTGCAGTATGGATGAACAGGGCCCATGGTCAGAAATGAGTATAGCTGCAGCTGAGCTAGAAACCACCACACCTACTGCATAGCCTAGGGCTAGCTGAAATGGGGCTCCTGGGCAGGGGTGGGGTGGCAGGAAGGCCCAGGTGAGGCTGGTCAGGGCCATTAATACTTGTATGTCCTGATGTATATGTGCACTATATACCAGATGTTTTAAAGTTTTCTTTATAAATGAATACCATGAAGAGTACCATATGTTTGCCTGACACAGAGAGAAGGACTTTAATGTTACACAAATAATAACCTGATTCTACAAACTCTTGTATATGTCACTGAGATCTTATTACAGCCTGGGTAAGAGGATGCTGGGTGTTTGCACTGATGAGGCTATTTCAGTATGATAAGCTGCACTAAGTGGGCTCAGTTTTGCATCAGTGGAGTGTATTTGCATATTGCACTGCCTGGGAAAAGAAAATCTTCCATATTGCAAGTATGCCATGCATAAAAATGCCACTGCAAACATCTGAGTATGTGAGCAGTTCCAAGGAGGCACTACTCAGTGAAAATGCTGTGTTGGTGCTAGCAAGGCTAAATTAAAGGGTCTGTGACATTTCCAGTTTCTTGAATGCTCACTGGAAAACTCATCCATATACTTTCAGAACTTTTTGCAATATCCATTTACTTTTGATTTATAAGATTGCACATGGAAAAAGAGTGGCAAATATTTTTGGCTATGAGAATTAAAATAGTCCTTTGGAAGAATCATTATTAGAACCAACCTTAAGTCCAGCCAAATATTCCCATTCTTTTTCACTTCAATCCTTGATATATGCTTTCCTGTTGAAACACAGCCAGGAAGAATTGTCCATATTTCCATTCTATACAACATATACAACAACACTTTTTTCTATCAGCTGCTGTTTTATGATTTTCTTTTTAATTTCAGATTTTTCCCATTTCATATGTTTTTTAAAACAGACAGAAGCCAAAATGTGCCTTATATTTTCCATTCTATGTTGCATTTTGCAGTTGTGTCTTAAAATTCTTCTGGAAGTTCAACACAATCTTATTCCTAAATTAATACAATTATTTTAAGCCAGGACTTTGAAAAGCTGGCACCGCACTTAAAAATCTAAGAAGTCAACTTTTATATTAAAAACCAAAATAATTCATATCTATATAAAACTGTAGATGCATAATCATATACATTGCATGTACACACACACTTTTAGTTAGTGATATATTATAATGGGTTTATATATAGGCTATTAAAATAACATAAATTAACAAAACAAAGCAGATTACCAGCAAAAAGTGCAGTAACAAGATTAAGACCAAAATTATAATTTTGAGAGCTATAAGACGAACAATTTAATTCTGCTCCTACAACATTTGTATTCACTTACTTAGCTATAAAAGAGATTTAGGGGGAGGTGGAAGACATCCTAAGGCTCCAAGATTGTTTTTCCAACCAGATTCAGGCTGGGTCTTGTTTGACTGAAGTGGAAATGCACCTTTTGCAACAAGTGCTGAGTCTGAACAAGAGACTCACCCCATCAGTTTAACTGCAGGTCTGACAGAGATACCAATGTGGGTAACTCCTTTAGGCATATGTCATGCCTTGGAATTTAAGCAGAACCTCCAACAGAAACTGTTAGCCCAGTACAACTGCTCACCTCTCCCTAGGCCATCCTGCAAATGGAGCTAACAGTGTGGACTTTTGTCAGAGAAGCACAGTGCATTTTAGCAGGGCAGTGCTGGTGCAGAACAAAGCATTACCTTCAGGCAAGTCAGTGGGAAGGAATTAATAAACAAAGTTACCCATAAAGTGAGAATGCAACAGTAACAAAAATTAAAGCGGTTGTAAACTGTATTAATGCACGGATAATTCATGTAGTAAATAGAACAGAAGAGAAGGTAAGAGAAACGTTGCTTTCGTGAATGGTGTAGAAAAACCTGTCAGCAATAGATGTCAAATATACCCTTTGTAGCTTCACTGAGGTATTTTGCCGTGAAACAATCAAAACAAATATGCAGATCCCAATTATAGGACAAGAATCTTCTTGTAGTTTCATGTTAGGAGTTCCTGGCAATTTGCTTTGCAATACTCAGTTTCTGTGCTGTGCTATGCCTGGCTGAGAGCTCTGATCCCAAATAAGACCCCAGTCCAGCAGCTAGGTGAGTTTATGTGGCTTGGAGTGCATACAGGAGCAGCTGCGTACCCCTCTTACATGGATGCAGCAAAATCACTTTCCTGCTCAAACTGTGTACATACAGAAAGAGTTTAGTGTTTTCTTGGTTTGGTGTTTATTTTATTTTAATGATAGTTCAGCTGTAGCAATGTGCTTCATTTCTGGCTGTTCAGTTTCTGTGGTTTAATATTTATGACTCCGCACCTTGGACTTTGCAGATGGTCATCTGTCTCACATTGTGCTTAGGACCAGGGTCCTTTCCATCCTGTATCCATCAGAATGTTCACCAGCAGGTGCTGAGAAGCCCCACGATTTCTTCAGACTTTATAGGGTTGGAAAAATCATTTGCTGGACCACCAGGCAACAAGCAGCAGTTATATCTGGCAAGCCCAAATCCAAAAGGGAAGGTTATGGGTTTTCAAGCCATCAGGGACCATTCCACATCACATAGCAACTTTCTGACTTATTCCTGCATGCTTCAGCAAGAGCAAATACAGAGAGATGGGGGCTGTCTAAGGGTCCTGAGAACATCCCACCTCTTGGCTCTTTGGCTGCCTGGGCTCAGGGCCAACTTGGAGCTCATAGTGCTGAGAGTTGCCCCACCTCCTTTACTGGCCTTGGACACAGTGCTGCAGGGAGGCCTCCGCCAGGGCTGATACCACTTCCTGCAGGATCTGCTTTTAGTCTAAGCCCCTTCCATTTGGCCCCCGTCTGGGCTAAAGCTCCTGCTGTGTTGCAGTCATGCCTGTCCCTGGCTTTGAGCCCATTGCTCTGGACCTAGACCGGGACCTGCAGCTGACTTCCAGCCTGATACCAGCTCTTGCTGCTCCCTGACAAGCTGTTCCTCTCAAAATCACAACAGCTTTTAAAGACTGATGATCTCAGCAAAAATGTCAACTCATTTTGCTTTACAGAAGAACAGAAATGGTGGATTCAGACAGGAATCAAACCTACCACTTATACTACTGAACCATGGAAGGAGCAAAATTAATAGTCTGACATTGTTTTCCTCTCCCAGCAGTAAGAAGACAGGGATAGAAATGTTGGGAACTCTTTTTCTTAATCCTCTGGCTTTACAATACCCAAAGTACAGAGAAGTCCTGGAAATAAATGCCATTAATTCTAAAGTAGAAGAAAACTCATGTGAGCAGAGGCACTTACAGTTCTTGGAGTCCAGCGGATCTTTCAGTTGTCTGCCCTTTCAGCCAGCTTCAGCTGCAACGTGTATCACACTGACACCGCAAAGAGTATCACAGTACTGTCACAAGACTAAAAAAAAAATATTAACAATTCCTCTCTGAACAGTAAGTGAGGGAGTCCAGGAACACTGTGATCAACGTATCAGGATGCTCTTTTCTTCAGCACCTGCTTTCCTTTCATGCCTTTCTCCCCTTGCCCCAGCTGATTTTGCTAGAGGCTTGGGCCCTGCTCCTGGAAGTCTCTTTTTATGTCTATTGCTAAACTCCTGCTGCAGCTGCTCAGACCTTTTCCTACACTGTGTTGTGAAAAGTCATGATTTTACCACAAAAGTGGCGTTCTCCTGCCACGAACCCCAAAGAGTTTGGTACTCATTAGGAAGGAAGGCTAGCTGTTTGGCAGGCAGGCAGCATGACTGAGTAAGCCTTGTTTCCTTAGGAACCCATCCTAAAAGAGCAAGAAAGTAAGAGTATGTGTGTTCTGGTAGGCAGTGAATAATCCATTAAAACTCTTAATTAAAAATTTAAACATGTGTCTGCTAATTACATCACCCTTCTCCTGCCCTCAAAAAGCAGCAAACGAGCATGGCTGCACACCTGCCTGTGTGTTTATTTCCTTAGGATGCTGCTCACTTACGCAGCAACCCAAATACCAGCTCAGGTAGCAGCTGCTATTGTAAAAACAGTCTGAGGAAGAGCAATGACAAATATTTTCCTTTTGATAATGAACGGCAAAAGTGTTCACAGAATTCCTGCTCACTGTTGCTGCATGTGCTGAGTTTGTTGACATTCTTCATATATCAATCCTGATATTAATAGTTCTCATCTCTCAGACAGGGCTATTCAATGACAGTGGTACACACTCTGCTGACCAGCTGCCAGAAGACCTGTGAAGAAAGAGAGGCAGGATAAATGGTTTAAAAAGTAGGCTGTAAGGCTATGAAAATGAATACAGACATTGTAAACTGAAAAATGGCAGAGAAGGGTCTGCCAGTGCTGTAGACCTCTGGAAATTCTCAGTCTTGCAGGGATTGTGTGGTGCTCCACCTTTCAAGCACACATGGGGTGAGGAGCCTCAGCTTGGTAAAGGAGCAGCTCAAATTAACTGTTGTCCTTGTAAATGAGCGCTCAGCAGATGAAACTTTCTTCTCCTTCTGTAAGTTACCCTGCAGTGAATCTCCTCCAGTACATGTAGCCTCCTCAGCTGCTTTGAGTTGGCTGGGTTGCAGCCACTTGACATCAGGCCACAACCTCTGAGTTGGGAGGGCTGTTTTCATTCACTGCCTAGAGGGGTAGGATCATGTTCAACATTGCTGTTGTTACTTATTACAGTCATGAATTTGGCAGGAATTAACCAAATTCTGGCAGGTAGCGTATGTCTCTGTACATTAGCATGACTATGCTGAGCTATAGTGGGTAGACTAAGTGAAAAAGCAATTCCCTGATTTTTGGCTCCTGTCGAAACAGGCAGAGGCCAGAGCAGCAGGGCACATGTGTGTCCACTGGCGCATATATGGTCACTCTCACCAGATGTTCATCCAATATGCTCTCCTTGAGACCTGCCTTTACACTGCAGTCCTACCACAACCAGCTGAACCTCTTGGGAAAGAGTCCAGCTGGGATGCAGATTTGTTTCTTTGGGGGCCACATTGAGCTCAAGGCCTCCTTCAACTTGACCAAGAAAAGACTTGATAGACAGCAAGAAACTCTGAACCCCTAAACCCTGACACTATGCATCACTAAGGAAGCACTACCTCAAGACTGTGGATGATCCTATCATTTATCTGTAAAGTGGTATTTTAATGCATTCACTGACTGTGTTAAAGCTTTACAGGTGATATCTTGAGATGACATACTGGAGAAGGTTTCATTATCCTCAGGAGTACAGACAAGGAGACAGCTGCCCTACTACTCAGTTTCCCCATGCTGAGGTCACATCCATCTTCAGATGGCTGGAGTTCGGCGACTCAGTGCAGGGGCTGCCAGAGTCACTGAAAAATTTTTCATGTGAGGTGAAGCATCTGCTGTTACAGGGTAAAGAAACTAATTGGTCCTTCCTTTAAAAGAATTGGTTATCTGTAAAAACCTGAGGTATATATAGAGCTTAGGATGCCATATGGCAAATCTAGGGTCATGTGAAATCCCAGGCAAGGCTATGAGGTTAATTGGCTCTAGTCAGAAGTATTGTGCCTGGCAGGCTTGGGCTTTCATCATGGAGGAGGGAGCTCATATTTGCAATTCAGAAATTGGCTTGTTTTCATAGGGTGTCAGCTCCCAGTTCCAAGGCTTGGTCACTCTGTGAAATCCTGAGCTTATCTCTGCTCTTTCTGCTTTTTCCTAAGTTGCCAGGAAGGTGACAAAATCATCTGCACGTTTTTTTGACAGGACCTTGCTGTAGGGTGCTACCCTGCTACATGGGGGTTGTGGTAGGAGTGCTGGAAGGAAAGAGGTGGTTCTTGCTGAGGCTGCTCTTTGACGTGGACTCATCTGCTCCAGTAAATGACTGCTGGCCACTCTCATGGGTAATGTTCACTCTGATAACCAAGTGCCCTGCTAAGCTTTCTGTATAATTTTTGCCCACCAGGAAAACTGTAGTGTCAGAGCTGTTGAGGACAGGCCAATGCACTTCCCTTTTGTGTGTTCACCAGCCCAGACTGGATGGCAGAGAGTGAAACAGTGTGGTGGGGTGACTTGGGGCACACATTCAACAGGGTCTGGGTTTCTGTAGGTGTCACTGCCCTTTGTGCTCCAGTGGTGGAGGAGAAACACCCAAGGCTTACACCAAAACCTGTTCAAGCTGGGAGTGAGAGAATGTGTCCACAGCTGGGCTCCCCAGACAAAGCTCAATTACTTTCCATTTGTGTAAAGAATGGGTGTATTTAATCCAGAAACAGCAGCAACCAAAAAGTCATTTCACTAAGTAGCAAGATCATCCACTGCTTAGGAGTAGCTAGAACTATTTACAAGATCTTTCCATACTGTAATAAGGAAGAGAGTGCATATTTCTGACTGTGGAGCAGAAGGCAAACCTGTAATAATGCCTCATCTTTACCAATCATTCCAAATTATTCACATGAAGGATCCTGCTTTCTCTCTTGGACTTTAATGAAGCTCCTGTTGAACCAATTATTCACTAGCTATTCATGTATTGTCAGAGAGGAAGTCACAGAAGCTTTGTCATTAGGAATAATATTTGATTGGCAAGGCACATAGCTTTGGGATGGGTTTTCTTCTTCCCTTTTTTGCTCTAAAGCCATAGCTTTTAGCTGGCAATTTCCAGCGCTATAATCTGATGGAAAGTGATAAAACGCATCAGACTGCAGTACTCAAATGAGAAAACACTCCAGATTAGTAGGAATATAATTATGTTTTTCATGACATTGATTTTTTATTTTCTAACTGATAAAAGTAAACAACTGGGGGGGGGAAGGACGAGTACCGAAAAACAACATTTAGACTTCAGTGAGATAATTAACTCAGCAATTAAACATATTTTGTATTCAGCATTTGTCCTCCATAGCACACAGTATATGTGACGTTTGTCCTTTATTCAAATTCTTGCTTCTTGCAATCTTTTTATTCAGCAGGAGTGGCAGCCAGTGAGAGTGCTGTGTGAAGGCCCACTTTTGTGGTGCTTTATTTTTAAAGATGAATATTCACAGCTATGGTCTGGAAAAGAAGAGGCAGCCAGAAAGAATCACTAAGTGTGCTAAATGAGCAGAATTGAGAGGCAAGAGACCTTTGCAACAGGTATTTGCATCTGTTTTCTTTTTGCCAGTAGTGTTTTGGAGCAGAAGTAAGCCCCTTGTGATCCTTGATATTCTGTACTATGCAGCTTTACCCAGCTGCAGTATGGGGCTGCCATGTTCTCTGATCCCATCTGATATCACATCATCAGGATGGGCCAGTACATGGGCAGGATATATCCAAGAAAAATTAAAGAACAAGACATAAAGCCAGTTAAAGAAAACAGGCTAGTCCTTTGGTAGAGCTGTCTGCTGGTTCAACAGAGAAGAGGCATAAGCAACAATGGACTGTTTGAAATCTCACTGGCCCTTTTAGCACAGAGTAGCTCTTCCATCATCAGTTCAGCAAAGAATGAGTGAGTCTTCAGGGAAGCTGGCTGTCTCAGAAGGTATGAATTGCGATACAGGAGAGATATCCTCCGCATCACTGCCCCATCTTCATCACTTTTAGAAAAATGAGGTCATTAGGGAAAAGTTACAAGTCTAGAATAAATAAAATGTCCTACCTGTGACTTTATAGGCAGGATCAAGAGGGACAAGCAAACACTGCATCAGGCAGAGGTGTGCAGATATGTCAAGCAAAGGATGATGCAGTACTTCTGCATGTCAATCCAAACTGCAAAGCTGTAGCTGATACTGTGCAAGTTAATACCCAGGCACACTACAATGTATCATTTTCCTTTGAGACAACAATATGCGAGGCTTCTTTTAAGGGCAGAATTCTGTGCCTCAGGGAAACTCAAATATCTTCCTACTCTCAGAGACTCCCATGGCCCAATTTAAGCTGCTTCTGCTGGAGGATAGAAGGGCTAACTTCTGAGCTGGCATAAATTTCTATAGTAAACATACTATGACAAATCATTCCAAATTAATTTCTTCCTTTCCCAAGCTGAATTTGCCAGGTTATGTGCTAAAATCTTCCTTTTTGCTTTATTTTGAAACACTGTGGTGCATAATAAACATCAAACCTCAAGAGGCTGTTTTACTGCTAATTTTAGGCAACAAAATGTAGCATGTATGTATTCATGACACATACAAATCACCATGCATCTGGAGCACAACCTTTCCTAAATCCAGGGTGTTCATCTTGTGAAATCTATGGCTGTTTACGGAATGCAAAAGTTGCACTGATAAATGCTTTTCACTAGCAGACATAAAATGTGTTTGTTATTGTACTGACCTTGGGAGATGAATAGGAAAGCGCTTTGTCCTTACCCGGCAAGACAGCCTCAGCAGCTGGCTATGCTTTAGGACAGGCCAGACTAAAATAGGTCTGTCCATGTGATAGGTTGATAGAAGAACCCTGGAAATTCTGCAAGTTATTTGAGTACCTTTAATAGTCCCACTAATAGGTGATATCCCTGAAAGTGAATACCAAAGTTGTGTCAGTGATTGAATTTATAAATCACTGATCCACAGATATGGCAACAATCTAATTTCTGGCAAAACCTCTTGTGATTGGTAACTGTCTCATCCTTTGAAAAAAAACCCAGACCCACTCTTTTTATCAAGCTAACTGGGACAGGAGATGTGTTTGTGGGGAGGGAGATAAATTCTGTGGAAACAAAAAGTTGTATAGGAAGTGCTGCCCAAACAGCAGATGAGCAATGGGATTTTATGCAGTATCACCACAATATTAATATGAAAAGGAGAGATTAAAAGAATCACCATTAACTTGTAATCCAAATAATTTTAAGAAACTGAGATCAGGGCAATTTAAATGTGAGTCATTTCACTAATGGTCATGGATTTTGCTGCTTTATTTTCTTGCTTGTTATTTTCCCTCCTCTTGCCTCTCTGTGAAAAGCACAATACCAACAAAGGGAAAGGGCCAAGGAAGAGCAGTTTCCCTCTCTGCTCCTGCTTTAGATGGCTAACAGCCTCAAAGTATTTAGGTCCCATCCTACCTTTTCTCTAGAGCCAGCAAAAGTGCCTGCAGAGCATTTTGTGAGTTGTTGCTCAGCTCCCTGCTCTAACTTGTCCTCTGGAGGCATGCTCTCCAGTGGCTACACAGGGAGTCTGGAGAGCATGGCCTTCTAATCACTTATGTTTGGTACTTAACATCAAATAAGAACAACCAGCAAATACACAGGGGAAGAGGGAATGTAACTATTCCCAAGGACCCAAAAAGCAGGTATGTACAAAGTAGAGCAATTTTAAAGTACAGTGAAGTGTTACATCTAGCATGAGTAAGAAAAATAATATGTAGAATGAGAAGTGATTTTCAAGCTGAATCTATTTCTTGAAATATTCTCTCATATGCTGCTCTTATTCCACAGTAATGCTTCTTTTGGGGCAGTATTTTACACCAATGTTAACATCTCCATGTTAATGGGGAGGCCTTCCAAGCACACGATTTCTCTTTTACTGAGTTTAGGAGCTCTTCCATTTTTCTATGCATTTATGCTGCACTACTGACTTGAGATACGTGATCCAAGATAATGATAATGCTTTGCTTTTTTTCATTCCAGCCTTTACTCAATCTCCTTTATAAACATCGGAGGCAGAAAGCCCAGCCAAAGCCTGCCACCGAGTACCTGTCAAAGGTTGGACTAGAAGACAGGCATACTCGATCCTCTCATTTAAGAAGCAGCTCATGTAGACATGGCCCTAACTTTGGAGATGATCTGCCTGCTAAGCTAAAGCACATTTATGATTTGCAGGTTTCTAGTCTGACTTGGCTTCATTTTTTAACTTTTCATTTTCTTTTTAGGGAACCAAATTGTTCACTGGGTTTGGCAGCTGACGGCTATTAACTGTCACACTCCAATAACCAAGGGATAGTTAGAATAGCATTAAATATTTGCACTGTGCAGTAAGGCTATACTTCATTTCAGTATACATGAATCCCATGCTCTTTTCACACTGGAAGAAAAACTACCTTATTGCTATTCATATCTATCTGTCTGTCTCTTTTCCCATACTGTCATTACGCATGCAAGGCCTGTCAGTGCCAGTGACACAAAAACCCCTCTCGCTTTATGCCAACACCAGTGACACCTGAAAAAAAACCCTCAAGACACAAAAGAATTACTGCTTTTAAATTTTTGTTTATGGAGCTTCCATTTTCTAATAAGGTCGCTTATTCCTTGTCTTTATGAAAGTGTTTCTTCTGGCCTCCAAGGGTACACGTTTTCTCTCACAAGAACAGTTTATGGGTAATACTATGAAAAAAGTGGGATTTGGTAACTGAGGTTTGTCCATTTTGTATGTCCCTGGTTAAATAGTGAAGCTTTGTTTTGAGCATTTTTTTCTCCTCATCATCTTTACTACCATTTTGAGTCTAATCTTTTAGGAAATATCCTACATAGGCACCCCTTGTGGTCTGTTTTTAAAAAGCAAAATTTATTTTGGCCTCTGCAGGAAGCATTTAAAGCACATAATGAATAATGTTTGACACAGGAGTCAGTTAGCAGTCATTTTAGATTAATAACACTGCTCAGAAAAAAACCTTCCAGGGGATTAGACTAAGGGAAAAGATGCTTAGGCAATAACCTCTGAGCCAGTTGGTTGCTGAACTATTCACAATAGACGTAACTATCTCTGAAGGTCTTAAGTGTGAGAATTATCTCTGGGAAGAGAACAATGAGTTAGCGAGATATAAAAACAATAGGCTCATGCTCTAATGCGAGCAGTTAGCACTGCACATGTTCTCTTCTCATTTAATCTGCAAGACTTTCAGACATTAGCAGTTGGTGCCCAAATTAAGACTTCCTCTCTCCCTTTGATCTTATGTAAAAACTAATGAATTGTATAATCTCCAACACCTCTGAAATCCCGCTGGTTAAAGGGAAACTATCCCTACCTTTCCCATGCCTGTCTCAATTCACTAAATGGGAGCTATATTTAACAGCAGGCCAATCACATGATCGCTGAAAAGGAACAGCACAAGGATCTGTAATCCTAATGCTCTGGAGCTGTGATTGCTATAAATCCTTTGCAGAATGATTTCCTTTAAATCCCAAACATGTCATCACACTTTTAATTAACATTTCTTTATGAAAAGTGCGGATAAGACCCTTTAAATTAAAGATTGTTCCTAGACTTGTCATCTTTAAACAGCGTGCATTTCTATTGTCATTTTCATGTAGCATATTTTACTTCACTTTATAAGTAAAGCTTTTTTTCTTTCCTTTCTCATCCTTTTGCCTTCCCTGCTTTAACCCTCAAACAAGTGGTAACAGCTTGCACTATTTTTGAAGGGTAAACATATTGCTTTAAATTAGTTTATGTACAAAAGGGAAAATTAAAATAATGAAAAGACCAGCAATGAGTACAGGCAAACATGAGATGTGCCCTACTGGAATTCTTACCACCTTCATCTCTTGAGTTTACCATCTAATTGAGCTTACCATCTTTAGAGAGAAAGAAATTGCATGTGGAAAGCGATGTGCCCAAAGGAGCAAAGTGGATCACCTGCAGAAACAGAAACACAACCTTTATTTCCTGATTCCCAGCTCTTGATTCTTCTCAGTTATTTAGCATGTGGCTGTCTGAATACCAGGCTTATTTCCTTGCCTGTTGGTCTCAGCAGCATTGCTACCCACTTATATGGTACTAAAACAAGTCTAAAATGTATGATGCTGGGCGCAGGAGGCGCAGTCTTCTGTCCAGAAAAAGGGAAGAGTTTTATGTGAGTGAGAGTGATGTGCTTTGGCTGACGACTAGTGAGAAGTGGATTTACAGTATTTGTTTTCCTCAAAGTAACCCAGGTAAGAACTCTGGGTTTGAATGATGGCTCAAGCTCAGTGACAGACTCACTTCAGTTATCCCATCTGGGATTTGAGACAGTGGCACATGTCACTGGCAGACAACTCTTTCAGTGACGTTTTTCAGGAAGCCCAGTTTTCTAACATGCCTCTGTGTGGAATAAGCTGGTAGAAGACCAAAGAGAGAGGAAGAATATTTGTGAGAGAGGATATAAAGGATGGCACCATTATCCATTATATAGAATAAAAACCCCCTTCATCAGTGAGAAAAAGGGAAGAAATACAGATCCTGAAAAGAATCCAGAATGAAATCATCAGGCAATTTGACAGCACAAATTGAAATTATTTAGCATGATTTGGCAATACATTTCTAGCTATCTATGTATCATCCAGGAATAATCATTGACAGATATTGGAGAAATAATGAATGGCTAAATAGAACAAGTCAGGCTCCAATGCCCTTCCATGAACTGGGTAGTAGTTTATTCCTCAGCTGCTCCCACTGGCTTAAAATTATGCTTTGTAGCTGACACTCAGAGCCAAATGTCAGGAGTCCAAGCTCACCAAGCTCAGAACAGAACCCCTGCCTTGACTCTCTTGCATCGTGAATTGAAAACAAGGACTAGCCTAGAGAAAGGAAGGATGAAAGATCTCCCTGCTATAGCTACCTTCCGTTACATATCCTCCCTTCCTTTACACTAGTCACGCTGTCTTGTATTTTGATTGGTATAATGTTTATATATTTATATTCTGTTTTAAATGGGCCTTAATTATCTGGCCAGGACATGGATGAAGTTTTTTTCAAAAGGAATGGAAAGCATCAAGGATGCAGAGCAAAGGGAACAGCAAATTTAACCACTTACAGCCAAATTCGTGCAATAAGTACGGTGTGGCATATGTGAGCATACATAAAAGCAGGCACTGCAACACATCCTTCCTTGGCCCATCATCTTTTCTTGATTAAAATATATCACATAGACACATCAAATTAAAGAATTAAAACTTAACCACATGATGTAAAAAATAACATTCTTCTGATCAACACATAAAGCCTAAAGACCATGCACACTGTAGCCTCTTTCAGTTCATTTTCACTCCAACATACTCATTCCTCTTCCTCTTTCTTCTTCCTCTCTCCTATGCTAGAACATGAGATGCAAGTCCAAAGTTCTTTCAAGTAGCACTATAAAGAAACCAGACAAGTCTTACTTGCACAAAGCTGTTCATAAGTAGGTCCATAGATACACAAGGCCTGTACATGCAACCTGTTTCAGGTAGAAACTGTAAGCTTGAGTCCTTGAAGAACAGACTACACTTACGATGCACTTGCAGCAATGGAGTTCCATGGCCCCATGAGGATTTTCAGAAATGGCTGAAGCTCCTTGATGTACTTGTACTCGTGATCTCTAAAATGAAAGAGCCTGGTGTCCAATGTATCAGACCGGATACTGGACCAAACAAGGGAATCAGGATCATAGCCTTGATTTCTCCTCATGCTCACTGCAATACACAAACTGTAATAACAACATCCAACCTCTGTGCATCCCTTGTTCCGTGCTATGCAATAAATTGCAAAGCCTGCACTGAGTTAATGTTCTTTGATGAACCCTACCCATTAATTTTTCATCTCTCCTGTGGTACAAACACCAAACTGAT
This sequence comes from Lathamus discolor, assembly GCF_037157495.1. NCBI lineage: Eukaryota > Metazoa > Chordata > Aves > Psittaciformes > Psittacidae > Lathamus > Lathamus discolor. The sequence goes on along the minus strand of NC_088886.1, from coordinate 93,839,821 downwards.
ACTCCTTCCCTTTCTTATTGCTGAGATAACCCTTGAACACCCACCTGGACAGAGAAAGTCCTGTACAAAATGCTGAGATCTAGCATGTAGATTAAGCACCCATTTCTTGTTGCCATTTCAGTACGATAGGTGGAGGAAAACAAGACACATACCAATACAAAACCAGGAGTTACTGTATGACAATTTTTTATTTATCAGTATCAAATTACATAGCAAAGTAATGAATGCAGTGTCAGATCATCTCTTTGAATACTGTAAATACAAACAAAATCCACCATATTGCTTAATTATCCAAAGTAAATTAAAAGTTTAAAAATGTGCGTTTCAGAGATTCCATTTGGCATATCCTGTCAATATATCCTGCATAAATATTTCTGTACCTCATTTTCACTATGTGTACCTTAATACAGCCTCTAGAAAGCTCACATGGAGGAGATAGGATCTATCTGTATGTTTATGTTCATCACCAACTTATGTATCTGCCCTGAAATCACTGAAAGTACCTATCTGCTAGCTCACCTGACAGATGAATGTGACTGTACCTGGAGTGGCCAGACCCTGCTCCTACATGCCAGACCCAAAGCTACTAGCAGCAGTGCAAGACAACTGAATGACATCAGCTCTGGATCGGGTCCTTAAATTGCTGACAAAATTACTACTCACTTTCGTGGCTGCTGGGCTGGATCTGATGGCCAGATCATGTACACTTGAATATGTAAGGAAGTTCTCGAGACATTTACACTGCTCTTTACACTAGTACGACTCCACTATACAGAAATAACAATTCTTTTTTTATAACGTTAAGTGACAAATAAAAGTCAGGTCTGTTGATTTCATGTAAGCTGAGCAGGATTTGGCCACAGCTGGATACAAACTAGGTAATTCAACCAAAGTATTTTAATGGTGTCAATCAGCAGTGTCATTTACAAGGGACTTCCTTATAAACTGTGTAAATAGAACAATTTTTCCTGACGGATGAGAGAATAAGCTTCACTTAGCACTGTTTCCAAAAGTTAAGACTACCAAGACATTGTAGTGGTATGAAAAGGAAAACACTTTAGAAATACATATTTTGGTTAGAATACAACGAAGCGAAGTACAGAAGCGTTGATGCAGGTAATTGGAAAGGTGAGGAAAAGGAAGGAGGAAAAATTTAGGCAGCAATCCCACGGCAACATGGGAGTTCCTCTTGATCCCTCCAGTTCACCAGTATCAGTGGAAGTCAGGCTTCTCTGGGAAGGTGCAACCTGAACGCTTGATAATTACACTGGCTGCATAATGTCCAGCCCGGATGCACTCGGTCACTGGCCGGTCATAGACGAGCTGTGAGAGAAAGCCTGTGGAACAGAGTAAGAGAGGAAGAGAAGAAAGAAGATGGTCAGATTAGGGTTTTTTTGCCTGTATCAGTTTGTCACAGGGCAAAGCACTGCAATACTGGTGTAACTGTATGTACATAGTCTAGTTTAAGTGTGTGCCTGCTTGAGTGGCCTGCTGCTGCTGTTATTTCTATTTATTTGGTAGCGTCAAGTATATTAAAGATCATCAAGACTGATCTTTATTAGTGCCCTCAAAATGATTTTACCAGAGTGCTTGCTCTCTTCTTTTCCAGAGAAAACTCTTGATTCCTAAAATATCATTTTAAAAACAAAGAAGCAGTTTTTCCTGCTAAAGAGAACTCATTCTGTTCATACTGGCTACAGCTACAGCCCCACACAAGTGTCACTCTGCAAGCTTTTCTCAGAAAAAAGCACATGACAAATAAATCATCTATATTCACAGTTACAGGTGTTCGTAATGATAAAAAGGTGAGAAATTTTTACCTGAGGAGGAAAGCGAGATTACATTTGCTGCCCTTGATTATGGGAAAGTTAACCTAAGACTTCAGAAACAGTGGGTACCTCTTAGCAAAGTCAGATAGCCGTGTAAACAGAAACCGTAGGGAGAACCAAGCACCACTCAGATCGGCGCACTTGGTTACCTGCTTGAGCTAACAAAGCCCTAGAATGCATAGCTTAGAAAACCAGAAATCACTGGAAGCTGAGTGTTCTGAAAACCAGAGCACCCCTTTAAAGGAATATACGCAGAGTCCTAAAAAGGTCCATGGAAAAAATAAGTACAAATGTCACCAGGGATCTCATGGATTGAGTCCCTCATTTCTGAAACATTTTGTCTTAGATGAAACTATTGAGACCGAAAGCACAACAGAACTTATGGAAAAGGTGAAATACATATTTTAAATTTGGAAGAGGTTTTCAAGATGTGAAGAGTAAACTTAGTCTCTTATAATTTAAAGCTCCACTCTGTCATTCTAGAGGTAATATTTTATTCACTTTTATCCCACTTTTAATATCTGTCAGATGTATCTCTCTTCCTCATCCAATCACAGAAGGAAAGTGAGACTTGCCCAGGAAATTCAGAATTCTAGCAAGCTGGAACATGTTCTTTTTAAAGCTTTCATCCACCATTTCAAGTTCCTGTGTCGTGGTCTGACAGGCCTTGGGCCTTGACAGTACAAACCTAATATTGAAACCATGTCTCTCATAATTACTATGTATGTAGCTCATAGGTACCAATTTCTATCATATTACAAATTTTGATTCAAAGACAAAATGTTTTGCTAGCTTGCTTTCAAATGCACTTTCTCTGTTCAGCTTGGTTACTACTAGAGCAAAGACTCTACATTATACTATGATGTTCCCATTTAACCTGTGCTCCTTTTCTAAATACTTCCTTTTGTGGCACATTAGAGCATATTTTTAGGAGATGATAAAAATATTTTATCCTATGCAATAATGTCTGTTCCTTGAAGATTCAAAATCATGTCAAAACATGAAATATAAGGTTAGATTAACAAAGGATAATGCTGGTGAGAAAAGACCCCATTTTCATGAATTGCCAAGATCTATCTTGGCTTCTCGGTCCTGACTGATAGCGAAAAGAAGCTTAGTTGATGTATAGTTTTCTCTAAACTGCACTGAATGGGAGAAGAGTTTGAAACTACTAAATCTATAAATCAAATACTTTTCACTGGAATAGAGAGGCCATAGAAAGCAGGCGTTTTAGATGACAAGTAGGAGAAAACGCGTATGTTTCTGACATCAATACTTTTCTAGAGAACTACATATTAGCTGAAATTTCACAGATATTGACTGACAGGAGCTGGGAAAAAATGACTGCTTCACCACCAAAAGTTAAGTCAGTAAGCACAAGTGAAGAAGGCAGGAGTTTTCAGTATACAAAGATGAGAATCTGAAACAGGAAGAAATTGTGCTGTGAGTGCTATCACTGATGGCAGTCAGGGATGACAGACAACACAACTGTGTCAGGATGGTCCAGCTGTAATAGTTGGGTAACAGTTGAGAAATCCAAACAGCATGCCTGGCAGAAATCAGACCATTTCTGAATAACAAGATGAAAATGGTCTGCTCTCCATTTAATTAACATGCATTCTTAGGAGAAACTTTCTTGGATATGTGGAGAATGTCAATCATCAAATTTAAACTGCCTGGGAGGCAGGAGCTTGCCAGTGTGCTTCTGGGCGGTTAAAACTTGAGAGCAAGTTGTAACCGTATGTAAAATGAGGCTGTTAAGACAGTCCATTTCTAACTCAGTAAGTATCAAAGATGCACTGGGCAGGCCTCCAAAGGCAAACATGAGGCTAGGTTTTGTGCAGAGCATGAATTCAGAGAGGGGTTTATATAAGAAAGAACAACTGTCCTCTATGTTAATGATCAAGGCACCAACCATCTATGAAGATGAGAAAATCAAGGAGCAAAAAACTGTAAGACATGAATTATTTTTCAATACCAACTAGACTGAGACTGTCATCACCTCCCAGGCTCACTGAGGTTTCAAGCTAGTATGCATCTTTTGTCTTCAGTGAAGCTATTTCTTATTTATTCTGATCTAAGTGAAAGCAGAATCAGGTAAAAAAACCACCCTGTTCTAATTGGGGATAGAAATGAGATATGTCTGTGATTTCAGAGTGGTAGAGAAATGACATTAAGTACAGCTGTCATGTATGAGATATGCAGAAACTGCAGTGGGGAGTTTGCCCTCAAACCATTCTCGTCTGTTGAGTTTCTCTTAAAAGGCATGTGTTTCATAGATGAAATAGAAATAGCAGTATCTGACACAATATCGCATTGAATGACAATACAAACACACATATCACAAACACAGAGCTACACTACATACTAAGACTAGGCAGTTGGCAAAGCAGACCCCGAGGGAACACCAGAAAGCACTGTTGTTTGAGCAGGGAAGCAAAGAGCTCTATCAGGTTGGCTGCCTTAGCTGCAGAATGTTCTTTTTAGTTAATGCTGTAAAAAGCAACATGGTCAGAATATAATTCAGAGTTTGCCTCCTCCAGAGTATAAGGTACTGTGATGCAAACCCCATGAGTCATACTCTCAAGGCACAGATTCAGATCTTCGAGTTCCAGATGAAGAAGTTAGTGTCCCATCTGTTTTTCACCATCCTTCTTTGCTGCTTGTATAACCTGATACTCTGTCAAAATGAGCCATATTAGTTTAAACAGTAAGCTGTTGAATAGTAGATCTTTCCTAACCCAGCTGATTTAAACTGAAGTGGGTTAGTGAGTACTCAAACAGCTCTACCAGTGAGCAGGGTGGTGGAGGGAAGATGACAAGGATGTGAAGGCTGTAATCTCTTTAAGATGCCATGACTGGAAATGCTAAAAGATAAGTGAACATGGCTTCAGACTTCACACTCCTCCTACAATTTCACAGACAGAAAGGACAGGATTGAACTCTGATCCTGTATCAAGGGCCTGGAATCAGAGAACTAGATCATCCCAGCACATACTTAAGTAGCTCAGCAACTATTTTAACTTCTGCCACGGCCTGAACTAGTTCCTGGCTATCACTGGAATGCAGCGCAGAAAGGAGTAGTATTTTTGGCTACACGAGACAACCTGGCTTCAATTATTTTACCAAAACAACTTCAGGCGATATTGTCTACCATCCTCTAATTGCAGCTATTCCGCACTTAGTGTATTTCTACACTGCTGAAGCTGTGAACAGTGTTGCATTCACTGTGAACTGTTTGTTCTCTTCACACTAGAACACAAAGACAAGAACCAAATTCAAGGCTTTCCCACTTGTCTGCCTCCTACCCTGACATCCAAAGTGACTGTTGTTTATGGAGTAAGAGAAACTGCAGTTGCAGGATGTCTAGCATCCTGTAATGGTAGATGACTGTAATTAGCCATCTCAATAAGCTTTCAGAGTAGGCTGAGATGCCTTTTGTGCCCCTCAGGCTTGGACAGCCAAGTAACCACCTTGTACCCAGTCACGGTAAGAACTTATTTGGAACTGTGTCCCATTCATCCCACTTGTCTTCCTAGAAAGCAAAGACAGCTTTGCTTCAAAAGCTGCTTTAAACCTTAGAGTGGTACAAAATGTGTTTGCATTCACAGATGACAGAACTGATTATAACACACCAATAGCTATTTTTGGCCCATAATTATTTCTTTTCTGCTCAGTAGAAAAAAGCGTCTCTGAAACCACTTTGCTCTGAAAAGTGTGCCTGAAATAATTGAGAGTTAATCTTTATTATCTCTGGCTTCCTTATTACATGTGCTCAACAACAACGTTTATAATTGTTAGGTCTGCAAACAGAATGAGGGACTGGAAAGTCAAGTTGCTTTCTTCTTTCTGTGTCCACACCCAAATGAAAAGTTCCAAGTGCCAGAAGTGGTGCTTGAGCCTCAAAATTGAGACCCAAACCAAGGCCCTCACTGAAACCAGCACAAATGTCTTTGGGGTATCAGTGTAAGTCTGAAAAGACACAGCAAGTCAGTCCATTGATTGACACAAAAGGTGTTGTGGTTACTTTGTTACTTCGAAGAGCTCAGTAGCACTTAAGAATCATTAAAGGAGAAATAAGTTAATCTTCTTGCGCCTGCAAAATAGACATTTCAGAGGAAATTCTGCTGAAATCAGTGATTTCTTTGAAAGTTTTGTTTTCCAAATATCAGTGATAATCCTGAATGATCGCCTAGCGCTAGTGCAGCTAGGGTAGGAATGTGGGAGTCCAAGAGTGGAGATTTTAAAACAGTTCTGGTTTGCTTCAGTAATGATTTAACAACACTTAAAAACAGCTCATATTGAAGCCAAATGTTTCATTTCAAATTGTACACTTGACAATTAATTTTAATGACTGTTAATTACTAATGCTGGCTGGAAATCCATTTATAGCCTCCGACACCCAGCGCCCCCACTACTCGTCTTTCTGCAGTTTCTCTCACACTTCCAACCTTTCATAAAGTGCCCACAGTGAAATGAACGTATTTTTTGAAACGCAAGAGAGAGAAGCACAAAAAAAGCAATTATCAAATGCATAATTTTAAACAATTACAAGCTGACCCTGACTCAGAACCCCTCAAAGCCATTTTTGCTATGTGATGTTCCCAGACAATCCTCCTCTTCCAGCTGAACCCTGAAGCACCTAATATAATCCATACTAGCCAGGCCACTCACCAGCAAAACGGTCCCAGCCACAGAAAGGATCATGAACAGCTGAGCTGTCTCCTCTCTTTCTTTTTTGTATTTAAAGTTTCTACAGCTTAATTTGTGAACTGCCTTTTTTAAAATGGTGTTATTCCACCATGGGGGACAGTTGCAAGCACCTTTTCACACTCTTGTTCGTATGCAGCATTTATCACAGTTGCTCAAACGCTCATCTATTTTTATGTGATCCCACTAGCTTTCCAGGCCAGCAGTGTGGGAAGATGCAGTTTTCAAGAAACATTACCCTAGCAATTTAAAGCCTTGTAGCTGATATGACTGAAGCTTTTTTGGATGTCTTTTAGCACTGTTGGAGTGGGTTAATGTGGTAGCACGAGTCTGGTCAGTTGTAATCAGGTGGTTAGCAACGCTGATGCCAAGAGCCAACCAGACAGAATAGACTCTGTAAAAGATGTTGGCATCGGATGATTCTGCAATATAGTCACTGAACGGCCGTACGTCAACACACTGAGGTTTCTCCTTTTTTAATTTCGTGGCAGATGGTGGATATTACAGCCAAGAACTGTGGTAAGCCAGAGGCCCTGCCCATTGCTATCAGACCGAATGTTGGCTATTCTAAATGGAACCGTTTTTGACAAAGGGTGGGATTTGGCTCCTGTTTTCATGTATTTTGGCACTGTGGTATGACACATTAGGCTTACAGTATATAAGGCAAATTAAATGTAAGCATCTTCAAATGCAACGTACTTCTTTCAACCTTCACACACCTTACCACTTCCTCTCTCAAAATTTAGTGTAAGAATAATTCCATGCATGTACTCAGATGTTACTAACTACAAATGTATGGGTGTACAAACAAGGCTCTTTCCCCCTCTTTTAAAATGAAATGGCTCTGTGCTTCTACAGAGCTCTCGCACCAGGCTAATTACAAGTGAGCGAAAAAGGTTACCAACCCTTTCAGAAAAACAGTCATTTAAGTTGTATATCTAACAAGTGGCAACCTTGAAATCTCACTCTCACTGAAAAGAGCATTAGAAAACCCTTCCTGACTATACCACTGGAGGAAAGTTTTAATAAAAACTAATTAAACTACAAAAATCTCAAGTGGTTAACTGATTTTAGGGGCTACATTTCTGGCAATTCTAATTATCCTCTTGTGGCTTCACTTAGTGTTTCACAACCATGACAGATGACAATGAAAAACTGCAGTTAAATTCATCCTCCCTGACACCATGCTAAGCACTAGCTTCTCCCTCTCCAAGTAAAATCAATACCATGTTTGAGTAAACACGTTTACAGCTTTATTAGGATGTCTCGCTTGTTCTGTAACAGCTACTTGAAGCTGTGGTAACAAATCGACTCAACTCAGTTAAACCTAGAGAGCTGAGTAAGAGGCTCATCGATAAGGTTGTTATAAAAATAAACTGCAGGAGATCAGAAAGCTGGAACAAACAGCCTGGTAAATGTCAATATTTTCACTTCCAAAGAATGACAAAACCATGAGATCATGAATAAAATGTTTCGTAAGTCTATATTTATTTATAAAATGGTCACATGCTAAAGGCATTTCACCATCTATGTTCAACCCTCTTACACAAGCTTCTTATTTTCTAATCACCAGCATGAATACTAACCCAAGCATGTTTTCAAGAAAAGCAGTCAGCATTGGTACTGCTGTCCCTATTCCTCTTGGCTTTCTGTATTTAACGACACATTTTGAACACACTGAATTTTTGTAAGGATCACTCAGATGGGTGTATGTCTTCCTTAGTCTGAGCTTATACAGTCATTTATGGACACAGGCAAATAATACAGCGTTGCACTTACTAGACAACTGTGATTAAGTGAAAGGAATGTTTTCAGTTTAGCAGCCTTTTCCTGGAATGGAGAGGAGGTGTTGAATACACAAAGCAAGCAAGAGTTCAGACTCTAATGCTTTAAGCGATTACATATGGAAAATGTTAATGAAAGATTCCTGCAAAAATGTGACAACAAAAAAATAAATAAAACACCACTACATCCCTTTTATTCCATTAGGGATCAGTTACTCAAGTCTGAATAATTCTATTACATTGCATGTATGTTTTCCACTGTTTGGACCTATTGGGCCAGCTCACTGCAACTCGCAGAATAAGGTGTCATCATGCTTCCCAGGACCTGCACAGATGCTTGGGCCCATCAGACACTCTTTCTAGGGAGAATTAGCAGCCTTGTTTCTCTGGTGTCACTGTGCATTGTAGGAATGTGGTTGTAACTCTATTGTAGTTTGGTCCTGAAGGCAGTGCAATGGATGGAGAAAACTTGGATCCTGATTTGAAGCCTACTGTGACTGATGGGATCCTTCCTATCACTGGCCTATGCCTTGACTAAGTACTGTCCACCGAGGGGAAACAGCTTAAGGATAGGCTAAAGTGTTTTCTACTGTGACACTCTCCACATTAATCATCCTCTATTTATAACCTGATGCATATCACTGCTGTAAAAACTCCCCAATGCTTCTAATTGTCCCAAGAAAAAGAATAATTTCAGTCTACAAATGTGCTCCAAGAAAGAAGTATGGAAAAAGCTGATAATGAAGTTAAAACTTCAGATGGCTTGCTCCTATTTTTCATTTTTAAGTCCACATGATGACCTTTGGGAAATTACCTTTTGGATCAGAATCTTGGGGCTTTGGGCTTGTCTCCAACAGCCAGGATCAGGGAAAAACATTTGATTAAGAAAAAAATCCCCACCCTCCAAGCTTACAAGGCGTATTGAAGGCACTGTATATGCCAAACCAAATACAGATATTTTCATTGGAAGCATCTTCTCCAGCTATCTGAGAAACTACTTTCCAGGCTGGTATTTCTCTTTGTTTTTCCTAAAAACATTTCCTAGAAAGTTTCCTAGAAGTGTTCTTCAAACGACTGAATTCTACTTAGCCATTTTGAGGCAGCAGAATGACATTAGCTTTCTTTTATTAGTACTCGAGAAAGCCTTTTGAGCCTCAAAACGATCTATTTTATTGACAGTAAATGGTGCAGATTACCTACTGCTTGGAATAAGAGGAAGAGAGTGTCACTAATTTAATGTAGAAATAACGAAGTTCTAAGCTTAACAAAATGGAATGCATGTACTATCCTCTATTCAGTTCTTAACATATATTTAAGTACAAAAAGGCAACATTTTGTGAATGCAACTTCACAGTTGAGATTCACATACACAAAAGCTAGTAAATTTGAAGTCGTGTTTGCAGAACGACCATCTCGCAGTAAGGTTTGATTTGCAGGTATACTTCCACACAGTCAAACCAGCAGTACGCAGAGAATCAAAAAGAACACCCAGTGCAGTGGGAATACAGTAGCTAGACAGCCTATACATTTATTGACTTTTGTGGGCTCAAACAGCCTACCCTACCATTATACACATAATGCTCCTATTTTAACAGCAGGTCATTTAATTCCTTCTGCTTTTTTGGATATCTGTTTCTATCTTGGATTGATACTAATCATTCACTGATCACCAATAACAGTAATGTCCCTTTAAGTAGAGTCAGAGGTGAGTGTTAAACCAACCTACAAGCACTGCTACTACCACTGCTTTCAACTGGGACCATGTTTTTTCTTTCCTCTTTTTCTTATCGCAACCTTGCCATCTTCCCACTTCAAGTATGAGCCCATTTCAATGCATGTGTGACATTACCACTCGTATTACACAACAGAGGCAGCTACAGGTGAGTGAGGAGCCTGTTAGCTAACACCACAGTGTGAGAAGTACCTTTATGGTCACTGTGTCAATCTCCATAGCATCACACACCAAGTCATATTAGATGTAAAATAGATAACATATTTCAGTGTATTTTTACACTTCATTGTGTGTTGTTGTATCTCCTGCGAATACAGCATCAGCTTAATCTGACACATCGTTTCTTAGGGGACTATACCCTGCCCTGAGTCCCAGGGGAATGTTCTTGATGATCCAATATGACTAGTGCCTCTGTTTCCACTCACAATACATTAAAATAACACAAAAATATTGCCAACAATATGCGAGCAAGGTAATAATAACTCATTAATTTCTAACCTTCCACATGAACATTTTCCTTATCATTACATGATTTTCTAACACATGACACATTAATATAAAATGAAATGTTATGAGGATAGGGATAGTACACATGACACAGTATTTTAAAAGGTGATGATTTGCTTTGAGGCGTTAAGTCAATTTGTAATTGTCCCATAGCTATTACAGCAAAAACTGGAACTTCATAATTGGTTTTGAAAATCTATTTTTAACAGAGAAGGTTTGTTTTTTAAAATGTACGCAACCCATTTGATGTTCATTTCTCTTAAAGCCTGTCCAGACTGTCACTGGATTTATGGTGAGGTAAATTAGGCCTTTCGAAACTCAATTTTGCAACATATTAATCCTCTTGCTGTGTACTGGGGCTTCCGTAAGGCTGATGGCGTCACTGCCAGGAAAAGAGACACACTGGCTAGAAGGAGCCAGCTCTGCTTCTGTCTACTTGGAAACTTCTGAAGGTTTTTAACTCCAGGTACTGATCCTTCTATGGTCTCACTTCTACATGGTAGTTGAAAAATGACAGTAAGTATACTAATGTTTTGCCTTACAATAATTCTACTATGTGTTTTTCTGGGTTGCCTTTAAACTATAGGTGAAAATGGGAATCACCATATGTAAGTTACTACATTTTGATAAAAAATGCGTATGTAATAAAATTCACATGAACAGTTAGAAACCAAGAGAAAAGCAGCCATCAAAACAAAACAATTAAACCAGATGGAACCACAATTAAATTACACTTGGACAACACCTGCTATCAGTTTTAAGTATAATGCCAGCAAAAAAGAATATATTATTTCCTAAGGAATAATTTTGAATGGAAACTGGCAGAAAGCGAAGTAGGGAATTAAAAAGAAAACAGGCATATTCCATGTTTTTCCTGAGTGGTATCTATTCTTATGGTTTTGTTTAAGTAGCTGCAACTCAAACTGCAGCAATATTCTAAATTGTGCCAGTACTAATGTTGAAATTACTAGCGACTAGCTACACTATTGATCAGGATAATGGTGTGCCTGTAGCTGAGACTGGGAAAAATCAACTAGGAACATATAATCTGGTAATTTTCTAGTTTGTAGAAGGTCAGTTACAGAGATAACGTGGCCACCTAATAGCCTAGGTTTAGATGTGACATTTATCTGAGAGAGTTACGAATGCCATCAGAACACACAGACGGTAAGTCATGAACATGTTGACAAGCTATCCCCTAGCAAGCAAAGATTGATGCCCTATCTGCAGCTCAGCTATTATACTCATGTACGCTGTTTAGAAAACAGGAGTATTAAAGATGGGCGAAAGGGCTGTCAGTCAAACGCTGATGACATTAACAAGGTATTTTTATTTCAAAGCTTCATATCTCATCAGCCATGATCTCAGTAACAACAGGATTGTTCAAAGGCAATTAGCCACCCATGTTGTATAAATGAAGACTGAGAGAGTGCTGATTTCTGTTACAACATTTATCTTTAAAGAAAAGACGAACAATTCAAAGTAGTATCCTCTTGTCTCTTTTTAACAAAAATCAGCCACAAAAAGTCACATGGACATACATATTTAATTGATATCACCAAACAAACACCCCTCACTCCCAACTGGCAAAAAAATTGCATCTCAGAGCTCTGGTGTTACCAGGAGGCAGCATTTCACAGCAGTGATATTTTATCCACTGCACTTCTCCCTATCAAATGTGATTAAACAATGATGACGACTTCCCAAGGTATCTTAAACAAGTATAAAAACCTTATACAAATTAAAGACCACTGTGAGTGAATTAAGCAGCTTCTGATATCATATTCCTGCTGGTCAGTAAAGAACTGTTCCTAGCTCCTTGAACTCCTGTTTCAAAAAAACTAAAATGTTTTAGAGTGGAGAGTACAAGAGGAAGGGGAGTTTTTATAACAGAGATTCATACAGAGATGAAAATAAAATAAGAGGAATATTTCATTTCTCTGCAATGTTTTTAGTGAAAACAGATTCTTCTTTGGGCTACAGAACTGACGGCCAGGGGTAGAGCACTTGATGTCATCTACCCGGACTTCTGCAAAATGTTTGACACTGTCTGACACGACATCCTTGTCTCCAAATTGGAGAGACATCAATTTGATGGATGGACCACTCGGTGGATAAAGAACTGGCTGGATGGCCATACGCAAAGAGCTGTGGTCAATGGTTCAATGTCCAGCTGGAGACCAGTAACGAGTGGCGTCCCTCAGGGATCGGTGTTGGGACCGGTCTTTTTCAACATCTTTGTCACTGACATGGACAGTGGGATTGAGTGCGCCCTCAGCAAGTTTGCCGATGACACCAAGCTGTGTGGTCCGGTTGATACGCTGGAGGGAAGGGATGCCATCCAGAGGGACCTCGACACGCTTCTGAGGTGGGCTGATGCCAACCTTATGAAGTTCAACCATGACAAGTGCAAGGTCCTACACCTGGGTAGGAGCAATCCCAGGCACAGCTACAGGTTGGGCAGAGAAGAGATTCAGAGCAGCCCTGCAGAGAAGGACTTGGGGGTGCTGGTCGATGAGAAAATGAACATGAACCGGCTTCAGTGTGTGCTCGCAGCCAAGAAAGCCAACTGTATCCTGGGCTGCATCAAAAGGAGGGTGACCAGCAGGTCGAAGGAGGTGATCCTGCCCCTCTACTCTGCTCTTGTGAGACCTCATTTGGAGTATCGTGTGCAGTTCTGGTGTCCTCAACATAAAAAGGACATGGAACTGTTGGAACAAGTCCAGAGGAGGGCCACGAGGATGATCAGGGAACTGGAGCACCTCCCGTATGAAGACAGGCTGAGGAAGTTGGGGCTGTTCAGCCCGGAGAAGAGAAGGCTGCGTGGAGACCTCATAGCAGCCTTCCAGTATCTGAAGGGGGGCTATAAGGATGCTGGGGAAGGACTCTTCTTTAGGGACTGTAGTGATAGGACAAGGGTAATGGGTTTAAATTTAAACAGGTGAATTTCAGACCAGATATAAGGAAGAAGCTCTTCACTGTAAGGGTGGTGAGGCACTGGAACAGGTTGCCCAAAGAAGTGGTGAATGCTACCATCTCTGGCAGTGTTCAAGACCAAGCTGGACCGAGCCTTGGGCAACATGATTTAGTGCAAAGTGCCCCTGCCCATGGCAGGGGAGGTGGAGCTAGAAGATCTTAAGCTCCTTTCCAACCCTAAGCATTCTATGATTCTATGACTTCACAATCTTGAAGAGTCCTATAAATGCATTAAGGAATCTTCTCCTTAACATAGTCACAATCTTACTCATAATTTAGTAATCTGACAAATTGTTCAAACCACCTGTTTCTGCTGAAGGCATTATCAGATTTTTTTGACATGTTTTGCACTCCTGCTATAGCCACTATATAGCAACTATTAATGCAACAAACCTACACAATTCCTACATACGAAATACATAAGGGACTTAATAGACAAAGTCATGAATACAGCCCATCTTTGCCCTTATCAGATCTATTCTGAGAAGATTGAATTCCCATTGTATAATTCATTTTTTAATTTGTCAGCTTCTACTCTTTAGCCACCAACACTGTCCTCTGAAGATGACCAAGACTGGATTTTCAGGGGAGCAGGAAATGGCACCTGGGAATCTAATTCCTATAGGAATATAACTCATTGCACCATAGCACAATTTAGGTTGGAAGGGACCTCTGGACGTCACTTGCTCCAGCCTCCGGCTTAAAACAGGGCCATCTCATATCATGTTAAATCCCACCTAGATGTTTTTATTCATTTTAAAGATTCCTGCATCCCTATATAAATGCTGGATTTATGCAGATAACATAAGAATTATTATACTGGATTCTATTCTGTTTCAGTTTTTATCAATAGTATATTCGTTTAAATCTACTGGCTTCAGTCAAGGTATTCCAGAATTGTACTCGTGTGTTTGGAAAACAGAACCAGACCTATTAATAACCCCAAAAGATTACTGAATCATATTTTTCATAGTAGAGGAGCAAGGATAAGCAGTTCTTCCATGGACTCTGGGTTCTTTGCAAACCGGTATTTGTATTTCTTGTGCTGTGTTTTTATAAACATACATGTATGTATAGGTATAATATATACAAAGAATGTTGCACTTTAAGGATAATATTTTAACATTTCAATAATGCAGAAGTTTACCAAATATTACTTAGCTCTGAAACCAAAGCTGGATGTCATTCTCTAGAAAATAATTCGTATTTACCTCATGAAAATAGGCTATAATTCAAACAATGTAATAACCTTTGGGCAAACTCTTTGGAGTCCAAGGTCTTTATCTGATTTGTAGAGGCATTTAGATTAAGATGGAAAAATAATGTTTAGAACTAACCTCTACACCAAAGATGATGGAACGGCTTTATTGAGCCAGTTTGGCAACAGAAACAAAATGAGGGAAGTATCTCCACTAAGCCCTCTGGTCTCTAAAGAAAAGATAGGGATGCTGTGAGGCACACTCACACAACGACACATACAAAAGAAGACAATTCATCTTTTGTTGCTGTTCCTGAATTCTATCAGAGTAGTTCAGTGATAGCTGAGACAGTAGTTGTCCATCTCATATGATTCACACTGGGTTTCACAAGAAAGACAGAGAGAACTGCTTATTCTGTAAGTATGTGCACCAAACAATTCTGAGCGTAGCTTTCAAACTGCAGCTAGCAGCTTTATGAGACTCCTTGGTACATGAAAGCTACAATGTGATGTTTAAATTGACAGGTTGTTTGAGCCACTGACCTCAGCTTTGATACCAACAGAGGCAAACTGCTATCAGCTCACATTTGGCACTGTACAATGCTTAATGAAGAGCTCCTTCAATCTCAGGATTTCTTTTCCTTAAGAATGGTATAATGTCTTTACAGCATGGTGTTAAGTAATATACTGTGATCATTCTGTCACTGCTTAATCAGCCTGCTTTAAAATGATTTGTGGTTACATTTCATACTCTAGTACTTTTCACACAGTATATGACTAAATCACAGTAGATTACTAAGTCAATATATTTATATTGGCAGAACCTGAAGAAACATTGATTTTACACCTTCTCCCATTCATTTGTTTATTATGAAATCTCTACCCAGTTCCACTGAGTAGACAGATTTTAGTGGAGAGATTTTGCAGGGAGCAATGGCAGTAGCTATCAGAAAAGATGCTTATTGTTTTCATTAGTTACGGTGGCAAGGACAAAGGGGAGCCCAAACAGAAGGCAGACCTACTCTGGCTAAATAGAGCAGGATAGCATAAAGGAAAGCATAAGATGGTAAAACTGTCTATATTTCAATATATTTATTGCCATTAAACATGCTTTGATTATCATTATTGCAAATGAGGCTAACTAGAAATAAATAAATGTTAATTTAACGAGTTAATAGAATGTTTCCCAAACTCTACAGACAAAGGCTGTAATTCCATTTAGAGGACTCTAGTGACATAAGCCATGTCAGCAAAGCTCAAGTGATCTGTCAATGTCATCAGAACCCAGAGGTGGAAACTTTGTATTTATGGGCATTTCAGGGATTTATAACCAAAAATCTGTGGTACCCCTGAAATTCATGAGAGGTGCTGAGATGCTACAAAGTAAATAATTATTGCTTAAAGTTCTAAAAGGTAGCAGTTTGCTGCTGGAAAGCAACAGAGGTCAAACTCTGTA
Source organism: Lathamus discolor (assembly GCF_037157495.1). Classification (NCBI taxonomy): domain Eukaryota; kingdom Metazoa; phylum Chordata; class Aves; order Psittaciformes; family Psittacidae; genus Lathamus; species Lathamus discolor. The sequence goes on along the minus strand of NC_088886.1, from coordinate 93,823,629 downwards.
AGTGTTGTTTAGAGAAATCTTTTCAGCATAAAGATACCTGCAGGAATGTTAAAACCCAGTTTCTCATTCATGCTGGTTGCATCAGCCTGAGTGGCAGGTGACTTGATGCCTGCAGTAAGAGGCAAGAAATTCAGAGATACTCCTGGTGGCAACTTAATAAAAACATATTTCAGCTGAAGAATGCAGTTTATTTCTTGTTGCTAGCTGTCGGAGTGAGCTAGTTCTCCTTGGAGGCCAGTGGCTTCATATTCAGAAATGCTGAACTCATGAATCAACTCACAGAGTTACAGGTGCCCAGAAACTTTACCTTGAAACCTTAAAGTCATGGAAAAGTTTAAAGGCCTTCAGTAGTTAGATAGGTTCTAGAAAAAAAACCCAACCAAACAACAAACCAGAGTTCTTATTTTCCACTTTTACACAGAGAAACATGAGGAGTGATTTGCCAAGTTGGCGTAATTACTGAGAAGGCATTTCCTTACAATCTGTGAGTTATACCTCTGGAACAGTGTGCCTCCATTAAAGACCTTTCAAAATATGATAGAATCTAACAAACCTGACCTCCTAATGTAAAATAAATCCTGCTTGATGGGGTTAGTTCTCATTATATCCCACAGTCCCCTCTCAGCCAAGCCATTTGCTCCAGCAAAACCGCTGTTCAGGCATGTTAATACACCATTCCCAGGGAAGTATGGAAAGCTTTGCCTTGGGAGTCTTGTTCTCTGCTGTTTAAATACAGGAACTACGTTTCCAGGAGACTATATCATAACACTAAGTGCATTTTTTAGTTAAGGGATGAATTTTGAAACATTTTACTACACGGACACTAAAATCAAAACACTACATGTACTGTTGCCTAGGTAGTAACAACTTGATAAAAACCTCAATCAAAGAAAGAAGCTAGAAGAACACTGAAGAGAGTATAAAAATTCCCATTATAAAAATTCTGTCAGGACAATAACACTGCATCTGGCTCCATGCTAGAATCAACAGAAGATACATATGTTGAGTAGTATTACCAACATTACTGCATAGGGCTTTCTGGCAAGGAGACAATAAAGAACTTTTCCTGTGGCAAATACGTACTTTGAAAACACATGAGAAGTGTGATATAGATAGAATACAGACATTTCCCTCAAATGAAACACAGACCAAATCAAAGCCTCTGCAGTCCAGTATCCTATTTCCTGTATAAGGGAAGGAAAATGAAATGACTCCATGAAGAAAGAGACAACAGTACTTAAGGACTAGAATCAGCTGTGTATCTAGACTGTTATGACTCCCAAATCTCCCATCTGGACTACACTCAGGAAAATCTGTTCTCCGAGGAGAATAAATGACCAATTTATTATTTATGGGGTGACAGAGCAAAACTAAGATATCTCAGAAGCTAACAGAAGAACTATGGATATTCTGAGGTTCATGTTGCTTTGAGTCACAGCAGAAAGAAACAGCATGCAACAAGAACCTAAGCTCACATATTGATACTCAGGTTAAGCGCGTAACCGCAGTGAGATTTCAACTGTTGAGCCAACTTCCACTACTGAGGAAAAAACAGCTGTGGTCCTTTCTTTCCCTGGTATCAGGGCAGAACTGTACAATGCCATGCTATCACTGGACTGCACTTGAGCGCCATACCAAAAGCATCTGATGCCTCAGTGGAACTGAGGAAAATAATACATCGTTATAAACAGCAGTACAGGAACTTCATTAAGATTACCCTCAAAACACTGGAGCTTGCTGTATCCAGACACATTACCTCAACAGACTTAGAGTGACAAAGGAGAGTTGACCTTTTAGAGACCTTTTTACTTTCCTTCTTTATTTTCTTCCAAATAGGACTTAGCATTTTCCACATAATTTTTCCCCTTGGAGTAAGGAATCTCACATCTGATCCAAGACCAGCCTGACAGGATGCTCCTGAACTCCTTACACTGCTGGTGGACAGTAGCAGTTTGGAATAGAGTCTGATGTGGCTTATATCAGGCTTTCCATTAAGAATGTTCTGTATAATTACCAAAGTCAACATTTTAGCCCTTCTACAGAAAAACAGCAACTATGACCGCACCAGGGAAAAGGATATAATTTAAAGAGGAAGGGTTAGGAAAGCACAGGCAGTGCTTAACGCCCCATTATTCAATTGCAATAGTCTTCCTTCAGCTATACTAGGAAAGAATAAAAGTAGGATTATTAAAAAAATAAAGCAAGCCCTTATTTCAAAATGCTTAAAATCTGAAGAACTGAGAAGAAATACAGCCTGAGATAAACATAACAGACACATGAAAAGCTGCTTCCTGCTAAGGCAAAGCTTGGTTGGTGTCTACCACGTACCCCACCTGTGGCCTTCCCACTATTACTTTATCTTTAGGATGTGAAAACAAAGTAGGCAAGACCAGAAGCTTAGTGGCACAGCTGATACACAGAGCACAGGTATACAAGGACAAGCACTTGAACATTACAGTCGCTGTTACTGGCTCAAATTTAGTCTTGTTTGTCATTTATGAACAACAGAGTGACATGCGTGCACCAAAAGGTGTATGAATAATATGACCTAACGTGTTTCCCCCTAGTGCTGTTCTTTTTGATTCACAAAGCGCCAAAGCAACGAGTAATAACATTCCTATTTTCAGCCATATTTAAGGATATACTGAAAACTTATTGGTTTAAGTGGTATATTAAGGATGGAAGACTAAGCTTATGTTGAATGTTCTCTTGAAGCGGGACACAGTTCTGAAGCTTGAATTTGGTAACACTCTGCTTGTTATCCCCTTCACAGCTACAAGACTGAGCACTGCAATTCTATTTATAAAGTCTCTTTGGTAACGTTTCCAGTAAATTAGTGACTAACGGAGCTCCTTAGAGCTACAAGGTACTGGATATTAGAGCCTTCAGGATGCAATAGTGCATCACAGAACTACATGTATAAAGGTTACAATGAGTGACAGAACTTTTGGATTAGACTGGTTTTTGGCTTATATTGAATAATTTTTTAAAACAGGCATAGACATAACATCCTCTTTTTTTCCTTAGAGCTTGTGCCAAAAAAAATAGTAAGTTTGCAAATGGATATTAAGCAATGCCAGATATTTTCTGGGTTTGTTTTAACAAATTAACCCTTTGTGTTCTTTACTGATGTCCAAATAATTGTATTGGAAGCAGATGTTCTACCAGAATTGACATGATCAAAAGACATTATGCTCACTTATTAACATACTGTTTAATATGCACTACAACCTGTTTTAAAGAACAACAATGTGTTAACATTTAAGCCAGGAGGGATTTCTGTACACTATATAGTACTTGATGCAGCTTGTTTATGCAACAGTCTGACAGATACAATTAATCTCATGAAAACTACCAGAGTACAGCATAATGGCATATTATTTTTGAAGTAATAGAACACACTTTCCCTTTGAAAATCAGAACTTAATTAAATCATATAACTTCCGGATGCAGAGAAAAGCTCTAAAAGACTGATGCTCATTCTGAAGGACAGTTACATGGAAAAATGGCAGATTTTATACAGAGAGAAAAATATGATAATCTCCAAACAAGAGAAAGAAGTAAGAAATACCTCCAACAAATGCATCTCCAGCTCCATTGGTATCCACAATTTCACTCTGATCACTCACCAACACAGGGAAAGTAGTCACTTCATTTTCTGCCGTGGAAGAGGAGAATAAAACATAAGTTACTTGGAAATATGACTTTGAAAAGGAAAACAAACAGCAAAAATCAAAGCAATTCAAAACTCGAGCTCTGACCTTTAACATGACAATTTGGATAAAAATAGACTTGGTTTATAATTCTGTCTGTATTTACTGCATAGGGATACAGGAACATACTTGATCAAGCTATTTGTTGGGACATTTTCATTAATTGCTTCCAGCCTCATTTCTTTTATCTCCTATTATTAAGGGCAAGAGGAAAAAAATGAGAAGGAAAAACATAAAACATATGGCCAAGACTAAGAAAAACCCATCCTGCTGAAAAAGCTTCTTATTAGCTACAGAGAGGTGATGTAGTCTCCAGAATGGCCAGTCCAAGCCTCCAAAAGTTCAGCAGAAATTGCTGCACTGTAAAACCCCAAATGCACATGAACTAACCTAAAGCTGTGAATTAAAAAGCAGAAACTAGTGTAAATCAAAGTGCTCTCAAATGACATCTTTAAAAAACCCCACATATGTAAGAAGCTTTGCAGCTTGCCATCTGACTAGATTTGGTTTCAAGATTTCAATGACTTCACCCTCTTCCTTAGCATTGCTTTTTAAATATTTCCTTCTCTGCAGCTCCCTGCCCTCTACTGGCACTCGTTAAACCTATTGCAATAGGTGGATACTCGGCATCTTCACCTCCAGTTCGCTGCCACACCACAGTTCAACATAATTACACCACTTAGGTATGATAACTTTAGAGTTCTAGGGTTATAAATTTAATATATGCCACTAATTAATCAGCTATGGCTTTCCAGGTGGTAATGTCATAATGACGTGATAAAAATATAATTACCACCTTGTCACAATACCTTGTTAAAGTGTAAATTACCCCTGTAACAGAGCCAATGGAAGTTCTGCCTCTGGTAGTCAGTATGCATTAAACTGTCTCAGAGCAAACAGATTGTCCTTTGGCAGACAGCAGGAATTAAAAAAAGGGGAGGGGGAAGAAAAGCCTGTCAACCAGTGAAAATGAAAACCACCAGAGCTGTTTTCCTTTAATTTTTGGTAAAAATAGAAATAAAATGGGAAATAGATGCTCCAGTAGCTGAAAGCTGGTGATGAGTCGTTTCTTCACTGTCCAGCAACAGAGCAGATCATAAAAATCACTCTTATACCGACGTACACAGCAGCAAACAAGGAAACCTAGTTTGGGAGGCATATAAAGAATTCACAGTCTCAAATCAGGCAAGTCTGTGTATGCTGCAGTGGTACCAGAAGGATCCTGGTTTCTGTGAAATGCAGTGTATCAGCTCTACTGCTCTTCACCATCTGCTACTAAGTGAACCAGGCAGATATAATGATGCTGCCTCCAGAGGGAACTGTTGGCTGGCCCACCAGGAGGGGAGGGGAGCATTAGCAACAACCATCCATGAGAGGCAAAGGAAAAAGCGTAATGAAAAACATAAGATGAATATTCCAATTAAAGAAAAGGCTTCTGTCAGTTCTCAGTGCATCCTATTCTCTATCCTGTTAAGAAAGCTATTTAGAAACGTGCTTCAATGCTGTGTTGTGCTCTTAAGATAGTCTTCAAGAGCAATGTTTTTTAGTAATTTTAACAGGGTTAATTTGAATTGGAAATCAAGAAAGGGAGGTCTTACTTTAAACTCTGCCAGATGAGCAGAGTGTATTCATCCATTTCATAAGAAGGTATATATGATTTGTTCTAGATAATACTAAAACAATGAACAAACCGGTAAGTCTGTTGAAGACACATGTAATAAACTAACCTGCTTCCTTCCCAAGTGTGCATGGGCACACACAGATGTTCTACGTTAAATACACAGCAGACACTAGCATATGCATACAAATGTGTGTGTTTGGGCACAGAGAGTGAATAATACACAGACATTATATTTCGAATGCTGCAAATGGGGACTGGCATCAAGTAAGATTCAAGCAGACTAACAGAAATGAGTTCTCACCATCATCTTTCTCCCTTCTTTTCTTCCTCTGTCTTGATTCCTTCCCTCAGCTCCCTCTAGTACTTGCAGGTAAGTACTGCACTATGAGCTCTTATTCTATTGTTTCTGCAGTAGATGTAGTAAGTCTAAGACCCCAAATACATCAAGGAATTCAGCTGGTATGAGAACATTTTCCCTGCTCCCCCAGTCACAGTTTTGCATCTCTACGTGGGTCATACATTCTGTCTCTATAACTTTAGGTATTTTCAAGAGGAGCAATAATCTCATATTTTGAATCACTGAAGTTTCAGAAGAAGCCAGCATGGCTTTGGAACACATACTCCATTATAAAGATATTACCATCTGCACACACCCAATAGGCAAAAGACCTTTCTATGACCTTAAGAGAACTTCTACTAGCACAGTAGAGTCTACTAAACTATTGCTAATAACAACACATACTGAAAGATACAACAAAATACTAGAGGAGGTTGGTTTTCTTCTTTCTTTCACAATAAATGAAGTCAGAATTAAAGCTGCCATTAAATTTCCTTATGCCTGTGTCATAGCATAAAAATAGTTAACATACCTTACCAATCTGTGTTCTGTAACAACTAGGCATAGCAGGGTGAATTAAGATGAAGCAGAAGTCTCCATTCTGAATATCCTTACTTTTGTGACTTTAATGTTGCTTTAACTTCATTTTTTTGTGCGATCTATGATATTATAAAACTCCCGAATCCATCATAGTGAACACAGAGACACCTTGGCTAAGTGCACTGGTCATCAGTGGCCTTGCTTTTCAAAGTCAGTTCTGATTTCATTTATCATTCTGAGAGCTTATGAAATAAAGAATAATTACGTAAGTGTTTTGAAGTCCAAGTGCTGCTCCTCTAGGCATAAAATCCAGTGTTCTATTTTTAAGCAACAAATATCTTCTGTGATACACACCCTGGGATACAACACATTCCACTGGGATATCATTTCCTGGAAGCCCAGAATTGTGAGTGCAAATTGCAACAAGGTGTCTATAATTAGAGAAGTTTTACTTACAAGCATTAATGAAATCTAAAATTTTAGACTCTCTGATTCAACTCTCAATGATTTTACATTAGAGAGGAACTCAACTCTTTTAGAATTACATAGAAATAATCAAAATCAAACATTAACGGGGTGATGCCACAGGCTCAAGACAATAGTTACAAATAAATCAGAAGGAATCAGCTTACCGGTAAATTTAATCCCTGCTAACCTGTTGCATTAGATACATAGAAATGTGAAATCTATCTTTATTTTCCTGAAGTGAAAATATGCACTAGCATATCAAGCTTAAGATATTTTTGTGGGTAAAAGAGTCTGGAGAGATAACTGGAGAGCAATATTAACTGAGAAAACAGTGCTCTTTCCATTCTAATACATTTCAGCTCCTAAATGAACACAAACCTATTTCATGATGTTAACTGAAACAATCAAACTCTGATGATAGCTGCATATACTACAGGTCTGTCTTTAAACCAAATTGGAATCACAGACTACAAGTCTACTCTTAGTACAGTAATAAACACCAGAAAACAATCATTACATCCAATTAGGCGGAGTATTTTCCTTAACTGGGTCATTTGCCAGTCTCTCTTGCTCTTGAAAGTAGATTAAATGTGTAAACTTACATTTAATTACCTGTAACGGAACTCTTCTGGGCAATGTGTTGGAGTGTCCCTCATTTTGTATTAAAATAAAAGGAAGAAGGGAGCCCTAAAATACAAAAATGTGTAGCTATTTCCTCAGCTAATCTTTTGATCCATGGGCTGGCAGTGATAGGACAGATGCTTAAAAGATGGAGACACATTCATGTTTCTTTTGTGAGATTTAACTTGTAAAAGAAAGGAACAACTGTGAAACAGAGTTCTGTCCCCATCTCCTCCCCACCTCCATCCTCTCTAATTTTCTTTAGATCAAGGGCCAAAAGCAGATAAAAAGAAAGGAGGGGAGAGGTGGGGGGAAGACAGGAAGAACTTAACAGAACATAGAAACCTGAACTCAAAACCTATAAATGTCTCTGGGCAGCTATAAGGTACGAAGTAATAAGGAAAGTATTTGAAAGAAGCCCATGTAAGTCAGAATGATTCTGAGCTTTTACTTCTCTCCAGAAAGTAGAACCCAGAAGCCTATAGGCTCCAAGTCTCTGTACCTGTTCTGCACATTGGTTCATCTCTAAAAATCATAGAATAACACCACTTTTCCTGGGGTTTTCTTCCTTTTTTCCAGGTAAAAAATGCCATTTTGCTGTACTTCACACAAAGATACCACAATCGGTAATGTATATCAAATACATACTGCAACTCTCCCACCATGTCAGCACAGCACTGTCTAAAGTTTCAAGGCAATGTGGAGCAGGGCAGTGCATGCTGAAGCCTTGGTTAGAAATCCTTAAGACTTCCAGCAATGATATATTTCAAATCTGGCAGTGCTGATTCAACCCGTCATTTCTAAGCAAACAGAATGAGATTCTGCATTTTCAGGCTGGGACTCTCAGATAGCTGTACTGGATGAACACTCCAGCCCCCCTGGCACTTTCTGTGTGCATGTTAAGTTTTCCTTGTTTTGCATAGCAACATCTCCTCTCTCCTCCATCTAGTTCTGTGCATTTTTTGGCCTGGTGCTGTAGCTACGTATGGCTTGTCAGAAAAATAAGGAATTTATTTGTGGAAGTCAATGGAGCTAAATAGCATAACAAGTGAGATGCAAGTCAGCCACATGCTTCGGGATCTTTCTAACCAAATATTTTAATAATACACAACAAATGATGCAGTATTCTAATGAATTCAACATGCAGCCAAGAAAACCTCGTAACTAGCAATATAGAAGTTAAGCCCTTATTGCTACAACAAACATTGCTGCCCTAAACAAGTTATAGAGTAGCTGTCATTTAGACAGCATTTATATATCTATGGTATGATACAATTAATACAAATATTAATTTATTTCCATAATAAAAGACCCAAGTAGTGTAATCAGGCTAAAATTCTCTTTGCAGCTTGCTAAGCAAAAGTAAGTCCATATAGCTGTGTTGGCCAGAATGCTAAGTAATGTCCCTCAGAGTCAGCTGGTTCAATTTAAGTAGAAACCAAGCAGGAATATGATACCAAGGACTTTGAACCTTCTGTGGCTCTATTCATGGTCCTATAGACATCTGTACGGGAAATAACAGTGTGCAGACCCCATTTTCCCTCTCTCCTAGGAGGTAAAGTTAATCCAAAGATGTTCAATGAGACTTGTCTTCCCTTTATAGCTCTCTTCAGACATACACATTGTCCCATTATCTAGTCAAGAGTATTTTTATTCAGAAGTCGTATTCATAGCATCTCACTAAAGTGTGATTCATGGGATTAGAGTTAATAGGGGAAAAAAGGTTCTTCCAAAGGAACTCATACACTCATACACATCAACTATTAGCAATGATGTAAAATTAAATCCTATGTTTGCACCCATCTTATATTCTCTGAACCTATGGGGGATTCTGTCTGCATGGCTGTTAATTCAACACAACTCCTTTGAAATAACTCGATTTATATCAGTACAAGATTAGACTCAGAGCTCTGTATCTAGCTACAAGTGCAAAAAAATCTAACAGCATCAACTCACAAATAGCTTCTGTAGGCCCAAATGTGTTTTGTTTACTTTATAAAAGCTGTATACAGCTTAACCACTTAAACATCAGCATTTTCTACGTTATTACTGCTGGTTCCATGAGTTGAAGCTCTACTTTATTTGTCATATTAAATAAGCCTTTGTTTGAGCAAGTAAACAAACAACTATGACCGTGTGTAAAAGATCAACAGAAAATACTAGTTTTGTTTCAGTTTGCTGCTGATACATTTAAAAAATACGTATATATATATATATACATATATGCATACATATATAACAAAACTGCCCTAAAGAACAAGCTGCTGAATTTTTCTGGCATGTGTCACAATGTTTAAGGCTTAGAATGGCAATGAACTCTGTTGAAAAAGCCTTTCTGAGCGCACATGAGTATTGCCATTTGCCCGCTGGGCACAGTTTTCAGAGGGAGCTGAAACTGCGCCCACTGAACTGCCAGAAAATGCACTCCTCTAGCTCGGCATGGCTGCTGGAGACATAAGGTAGTGTTCAGAGCTAAATCCTTTTCCTGTGATCACTGTCCAGACCAGGAAAGAGGTTGAGGACTCGGAAAAGGCAAAGGGTGTGAAGACACAGGCACCAAAATTAAGAAAAGCTTCTGCAGATGTTTCATTGATACAACACAATGACTGTCTTGGAATACCTACGAAGAGCTCAGATCAAAATCAGTCCTGAAGAGATGGGTTACAGTAAACAAAACCCATGAACTGTAGGATCCTAGTCTCTATCAAGAGCATGCTCTACTGCAGTAAGCCTGGCCACACCAGTGAAAGTACAGGGTGACACAAAACCAGATCTGGACTTGGATATTAATAAATATCATCATTTCTGCCTGCACTGTAAATCCTACGTGTCTTGGCTTGGCCACTGTGTCTTATTTGATCCTTCTGTATAATCCCCCCCACCCCCCAAAAAACCCTATTATTTTTTGAGCTGCATATGGGAATAGGAAATACAAACAAATCCGTTTTGATCCATAAATAGGTAGCTCAAGAACTGATAACACACAAATGATGACAGAATGTCAGCATCTAATGTAAAGAACATATCACGTATGAATGTTCAAGTTACACAGACACATATGTTCGAGCTCACGCATGCTCTTCAACCTTCTGAACGTGGGTATGGGTGCTGTGCAAAAATGAAGCATCTTTCAGCTCAGAAAGCAAACCCTGCACACCAGTAGGAACGCACGTACGTTTGTACTTTATCTCATGAAATTCTACAGATACATTTCAAACCACTGCATAGCTGGACCATCAAAACACCGTCCTATGGGAGAATTTTCTGACAAATATCAACGTATAATTAGGTCAAAGCAATCCCTATCCAAAAGCTTGAGAGCATTGGCTAGAAAAAGAAAATGAGAAGAACACATTATAATTTGTTTTTGAGAAGGACAAAAACCTGTGTTATGCCTCAGATTTTTTACACATTAAGCATATTGCCCTAGTGGGGCAAACAAGGCTGTCAAAACTTGCCAGCTTTCTTAGCTATACCTCAGTTTCAGAGTGGTGAACACAGAAATCACATCATTTAAATAAATGCCATGTTACATGACAGCTTTTTTTATGCTACATGATAATCTGAGAAGCAGGGGTTGTCAGTGGAGGCAGAAATGGGCCCAAGGCATTTCTGTTTTACTTGAGCATCAGTAAGACTGAAAAGAGAAGGAGTGAGCATTAGGTCACTACAGAGCAGCTCCGAAGGAGCTTTCTCTTCTGGGAGAATTTATATTTAGTTTCATAAATAAAATCAGTCCATTGGAATGAAAGAGACAGCCTTCCCCAGAAACATTACTAAAAATAAGTTAATGTATACATATATTTCCCCTTAAAAAGAAAAAACTGCAGTTAATTGGATACTAGCTGGCCACTGCTGAGGCAGTTACACCAGACGTTCTACAGCATCGCCTTTAAATATCCAAATTACACATAGATACTCTAATTTTTCATCCTTTTAACTCTGACCTCCGCTGCAGAACTTCTACGGTTCCCTTTTTCTCCACACGCTGTATTTGTAAATTCTGTGTTACCTTTAATTAAGCTCTCCCCAGACTGCTTATTTATTTTTGAAGAGTGAAACATGCTCGCTAAATGAATTTTCGCAGGGTTTTGCAGGTTTTAAATCTATTAGAAGATGTCACTGCAGTGGAAGCTGAAATTTGTTCTAGTCTCAATGGGAAAATATTCTGCTCTTAAAACATTAGTTAAAAACAGAGCAACTTCACTGTTTTCTACTGGAATTCTTTAAACGTTATGCCAATCTAGAAAGAGAATTTGGCCCAAAATCAAGTAGTTTAGTTTTCCCCTGCCTTAGTTGCAACTAATTTCTTAGATAACTAAATACCCCACACTATGATCTCTGTAGCATCACTGGATCAGTTTAAAAGTATTACCTAACCATTGCTGTAAGCAGGATGGTCAATCTACCATCTTTCAAAATACTATCACATACATTCTAATGTAAATTATGCAAGCCCTGAATTTATACAATTATTGACTACATAATGAATTAATTTGGCATTTGGATACGGTTATTATAACAGCAGTTTTGACAGTCTCCAGCAAGAGCTCTTGAATAGTATGTTTGTGTAACAAGCACTTTAAAGCATGGTAGTAGCATATAGGCACTCGTAAAGGCAACACAACGGGCTTTACAGTGTATACACTGCCATTTAAAGTGAACCCCAATGCTATAAAACCAGGCTGCTTGACAAACCCAAAATAACTAACCTAGCAGACAAATTAAACATCTCCAGCCTCTATCTCTGCAGAGCCACGTCAAACTCCTACCATCGCCTGTCATTCTCAGTTACTTTGCTTCAAAGTTTTATTTCTGTAGTATTAAACTGCTGAATCATTCAGTTTTCAGCTATCATCTCGACCCAAGAACCAAACACATTGATCTTCTTTATAGAAGCAGTAAAACATTCTAAAATTAATTAAACTTTAGTTGGCATGCATAGCCAAGTTCAACTTGTGATCTTTTAAACCTCATCTGTATTCTCATATTGTCAAGATAATCAGCGAGATATGTGTTAGAAGAAAAATGTAAAAAAAGGTTTCCTGCTCTGAAGAGTTTCCAGTCTGGAAAGCGAGGTTGGTAAGCAAGCAAAAAGATATAAATAAAATGCGGCCAGTCTGCTGATATAATGAAGTTATGAAAAGTTACGAAGAAAGGCAAGAAGCAGAGAGTGCTTTAAAAACCAGACAGATACGCAGGCAAAAACACTGGATAGCCTACAGAGAACTGTAACTTGAAAATATGGGAAAAAACTGGAAAATGCTTGTTACGTGCTCCTTTTAGAAGCATTTTAGTGTAAAATGTATACTTAACGGTTATTCAGACATAGTGCCTACTTTTTTGACCTCTTTTCCTTGAGGAACTTCCCTTTTTTTAATGGAAACAAAATTAACTTCTGCAACTCTCAGTCTGCCAAATTCATATTTGTACCAATCTTTGCTGCTTACTGTCTTTCCCCCCCAGCCTTCCTGTTTGCCTGTTGATTCCTACTGATTAGAGAAGTGACTGAGGTGTCTACCGGAGACCCTGAGGCTGATTGTAGCCAAAAATCCCAGTGTAGTTTGGATTTTTACGCCAACAAAAATGTAGAAAGCTTCATTCTTTTTCCATATCAATACAAATCTGATCTGATAGCTGCTACTCAGTGGCAGCAGAGGTAAGAGCAGAGGGTGCCAGGAAGGAGCAAAGTTGCTCGGGAGCAGACTAACGTTTGGAGCAGGTTTTTCAGCTGAATGCACTTGTCAAACTTGACCTTTGAGCCTGTACTGTTTTACTCATCCAGTCTCTTATTTCCTTTTTCTGCTTTTATTCTTGCATACCTGTACCTTTTGCACTTTCAGGCTGAAATCAGAAGAGTGGTGCTCTCCTCCTGCAGCTCTCACCTTTTATGGGTAGGCCTCCAGTTCCCTGCTAACCAAATGCAGGGAATCCACCAGTTCCCCAGTCTCCAAGGAAAGGAGAGCTGGCACTCCCCACCAGTTCATCTGGTTCCAGCAAAGGGTGTGCTCCAGCCCTAGTTTGGTTTGGCCTTGAAGAACTAAAACTTGTTTCTCTTTATCATCAGTTTCTAACATATATTGATTTCTGTATTAATTTCCCAAAGCCATATGAGATCACAGCTTCACATGCTCTCATCTTCTAGAGCAGTGCAGTGATTACTCCAGAAACCGACACAATACATAGCCAATATAAATATCTAATACACTTTGCTTTGTTTCTCCAAATGTGTTTTGGTCGCGTACACAAAGACCACTTCATGGCTTTTGTATTCTACTTCTCACAACAAAACAACTGTGCCTTGATTTTGGAAATGTTTAAGCTGTCTAGTTAGGCAGGAAATCCCAAAACAATCTTTGTTTTTCTAATATTTGATTTTAGCCAGATATAAAAAATGCAGTGCAAAAATCAGATATTTACATTGCATGATGAACCAAGATTAAAAGACAATTGCATGTTTAGCACTCTTAACTATAGTGTTTAACTGCTCACAGATGGATTTTCATATTTTTGTAGCAATTTACAAAGAGAAATAGGTATTGTAATGTAACCCACCACAATTGCATAATTTTTGACCAACTTGCTGTTGATAAATAATTCAAGTATTAGGTTATTAAATTTTTTACAATTAAGTGACTGAGAAAGCCCTTTATTGCCTTCCGTTATACCCTCTGTTAATAAGATCGTTGTTGCAGATGTTCATGTATGCTGCATTGATGTTTAATGGTGCATGATGCTCTAGGTGGTTCCCATAACCTTGCTTTGTCTACTATGAGCTGACTCAATTGATATGATAATAGAGAAAAGAGGTCTGAAACGAGCTGGGCTGTACTGGCACAATTTGCATAACCTTTAAATTTGCCATCATTTGATAGCCAACTGCTCCTACGGATTCTTATTCAGTTGTCATCAACAACAATATACTGTACAAACAGCATTCTGCAATTGGGACAGGTGGGGCGGAAAGAGAGGGCATGCATAGTTTATTGCACTTGTACATGCTATCAGGAAATGTACTTATTATCAAATTTATAAAGCCAACAATTTGGAATAGAGTTCTGCAGTTTCATTTGTGATCAATTGCTGTTAGCCACAATGCATGGCCCGGCATCTTTTCAGGTTCACAGTACAATATCACAGTGTCGGATTACAAGGGGCATAAATATTTGGTTCTATAGACTCCTCTCTGATTTAGTTTTGACTGCTAATCACTGGGGCAGGCAGAGGAATCGGAATGGATTAGGAGGGCAGAGGGGGGCACAGGGTAGCAGACTACAGAAAATAAAATCAATATAAGCAGCCTCCCAAACTTTAAATCTGGTTTCAGATGACACTCTGTATTCTTTTTAAAGAAACATTAGTAGTATATAATTCAGTAGGTGTAGCCAAAACATAGCAATATAAAAACAGTTCATGTTTACTGTATTCATTAAATCTGCTGTCTGTATATACTCCAAGTCAGGTCTGCTTACTTTACTTACTTTGTTATTCATAACAAAGCAAACAGCTATGGTCAAAGTAAGCTGGAGCCTACTTTCATTCAAATGGGATCAACTACATAAACATTATTTTTGTGGTATCCAGAGGTTTATATTAAACTCCCATTTCATATTCCATATTATGTGCAGGTGTGTCAAGGTCACTGGTATACAAGTAATGTGCATAGCCTACTTTTCAGATACGGCATTTAAACAATTTGCACTTTGCTTTATCTGTGAAATTTACTGTGGAAATCACTGAGCCAAACTGATTCATAAATTTCATAATTCCTACTTTTAAACAACTGACCGTTTTTGAGAACTCCAATTAGCAACCCCACCCCCAGTGTTAACTGAAGATTTTTTGTCATCTTACACAAATTGAATCCTAAATCCCCAAAGTCAAGCGAAGCAGGACTCATTCAAACTTTCCCTTTGCCCACTTTTTCCACTAGCCAGGATCCGCCCTAGCCTTTATCCCTCCTAGAGCTAAGGATTTGTTGTACCTACTTAGTACAACTTCTGTTGCCTGCAACTGGATGCTGCAGCAGAGAAACTTCTAATCAAAGGGCCAGTTCCTGCAGTTAATTTTCATCCAAGGTCACCACACATACCCACATTTTACTCTCCTGCCACTCTGTGCAATTATTTTACAGTGACTATTTGAGCAGGTGAGATTAGAGGCTTGAAAACGTTAAGTTTCATCATTTACGGCAAAGCATGACATGGATAGCTACAATTTAAACTTTTCTACAATGTTCATTCAACCGTAATCACAAGATGGGAAATAAAATCTCTAAATTAAAGATGATAGGCTACCAGAGTCTGTAGGGCACCTTCTGAGTCGGGATTCTGCTGTTGAAACTCCTCTGTGATGATTTGTTATGAAGTGAACTGCTGCCTAATAAAAAAAGGCTAACACTGCCGAAATAATGGAAAAAAAGATCTTCTACAGGAGGTATTCTGCCTAGGTGCCAGTGGTCAAAGGGTGCAGTTCTTTAATGCACCTCATTTGTAACAGACAACAAAGAAGACACCTTAGGGTAAAATATGTTATCAAATCTTTTGGCATATCTAAAGTTCACTTTTTGTATAACCTCTAGGTAGGCTACAAAAATTGAATCAGAGATTGCAGACGAGGTACAACACACAAAAAGACACACAGATCAGTATAAACCATTAATATTCATGAATGTTCTAAGTTCACTATGGCCATAATCGATATCCAATGAAGTTAATGAGATCTTTCCATTGATTTCAAAAGACACTGGGTTGAGCCTCAGAGACAATAATACCACATTCTCTGCAAGCACTCCAGCTGGTAACACACACTTTGATAAGTTGCTTCTTATCCAGAATTTCAGCAGTGAACAAAAGATGCGTTACCTTATTTCAAACTGGTTGTGCAAAATGAGCAACATACCATTAAAAATCTCACTGTGGAGCATTTAATATCTTTAATTGAAGAGCAGTCAAGGCCATAGGAGTTACTTGTGATTTTAACACCAATACGAGATCCATAAATAGGAACAATCCTTATTTATTTAAGAAGGAAATGAAAAAAAAAAAAAAAAAGAAGAAAAAAAGAGAAGCCTTAATGTGCCATCCTCCCAGAAGGTTAAGATTTTGTTTTGTTTTAACTTTGAGCCTCTAGAAAGTAGTGCCTCAAACTCTTACATTTTCTAACACATCTATGCCCATCCAATAGATTTAATCACTGATAAGTAGAGTTTTAAGTTCAAACTGGCCTTGACCTTGGGCAGTATGACATTATCTGAAAACCATTAATGGTCTGAAACTAAAGGAAAAGCTCATTAATAAAAGCAAAACCGTACAAAGGTACAAAGGCAAAAAAAAAAAAAAAAAAAGGGAAAAGAAAAAAAAGGAAGTTTTATTAAAAGTATTGATCATGACCTAGGGCAATACAGACATTGATCTTCCCACATCTCCACAGGAAAAAAAAAGTTAAGCCAACAAATTATTGATCTCTTATGGAACCTGCTGAACAAGCCATATATTTAATTTCTTACAATGAAAAAATAATCATACCAAATCAGCGTAAAGAGAAAATACATTTCCTAAAAATTATTGGTAAAAAAATCACTATTTGAATAATTTCATGAAATAGCCATCCTCTTAGTATGATTTGAACCTAAGTGTCGGGAGGTTGACCTAAGGTAAGAACCGAAGAGGTGAGAAGCCTATGCACTGTAAACCTTTAAAGCATTGGTTTCAGATTTCAATTCATTAAGCACATGCTTTAAGGAGAAATGGGTAGCGTCCACTACTGAATACTGCAGCAACACAGAATGCAAGTATAGAAAAGGACAAAGCTGACCTTTAAGCACAAATTTAATCAAAAGTTTACAGGATAATTATTTTATATAAAACAGAATACTGGAGTTTGGGATTTTCTTCAGTTTGTGCAAAAAATCAGAAAGACATATTTCAACTGACATAACATTGTAGCTGCAAAAAACAGTTGCTGAAAAGCTAAAAGTCACCAGAATTTCATGTTTGGTGTGCATGGGGAGGGTAGGTATCATTTTAATAATCTTGACAAAGTTGCATCGATTACATGCACATGTGAAAAGCACAAATTAAATCTGGGTGTTGTCATTAGTTCCAGTGCTACCCAATTACTGAACGACTAGTTCTTTTTAATAGAACTCTATGATAGAATTGCTAGTTTTCAGCACATGAGATGTCAAAGAGATCAGTTCCCTTATGATAGTACATTCATGGCTCTGTGCCCTCGTTCTTTGCTCTTTGCTTTGAGGACGTAATTCTACAATGCTGCCAGCTGATCCTGGAGGAATTTTCACCGCACCTTTGGAACTACAGTGTTTGTTGCTAGATGGATCTTGTTTTACGTCTCAGAGTAAGGCTCCAGAACAACTTCAGCTGCTATAGTTTGCAGATACTATAACCTCATCCTTGTCTCCTTCTACTGCAAATGCTGCATTCTGTCCTCCCCTGCTGGCTCTAGTACTCATATTAACCCAGTAACAAGCTGGTCCCAAGAGCTCAGTACCATACCAGGATGGGTAGGTTTCTGCCAGTCTGTGCAGACTGCTGAGCTGGCTCCCCATGCAGGTGCAGTATGCTGTCAGTGTGGGGGAAACGTGTGCCGTAGAGAAGCAATGATTTCTGATTTTTCTACCAGTTTAGAACTGCTAGGGACCCAACTCTCCATTTCACATGCTCTGAGGACTAGGTAGCCATAGGACAAATAAGGTGAATCCTCATTCCTTCTATGACTACCAAGAACAGTAGGTAACGCGCATTGGTAACCAGGAGGCTTAATTACCACAGTCTTGTCTTTTCAGGATTTCTGGTAGGGAGTTCTGTTGCTTCAGGGTTTGAGCAACGAGAGTAACAGTGTGCTGATGTAATTTTTTCTGTATGAACCACCCGACAACTTGCTCAGTTCTCCAGTAAAATGGTGCCAGTTTTAAAGTATTACAGCCATGTATACAGGAGGCAACATAAATTAATGATAAAGTAATTCTATGGGGATGCTCTAATTGAGGAATAGTATCAAAAGGAAGGCCTTATTTCTCAAAACCCCCAAACAAACAAAAAACCCTCAGCTGCAGTGTACTAAGGTACTTTATTTCCTGAACAAGAGTATCCATTTTGGATTTAATGGCACCTGAATCAGTATCTTACTATAAATTCATTCAGCCTTGCTCTTCAGAGTCAGGCAAGAAATACTTCAGGCCATTTAAGAGGTGGCCTTACTGAAATCCCCACGCCCACATCCACTCTTGATGTTAACTCTGCATACCTGTTACGGGTAGCACCTCCAGGCTATGCATACCCTTTCTGAGGGGAGCTATTTAGTGCAGCATGTACCATCTTCTATGATACATTTAGATTCATTTGGGGTAGTAAAAATGAAAGCTGAGTGTAAAAGATTGCAAAAGTGCTCACACTTTGGGCTATAAAATTCTCTGTCAATAAATGTAAAAATGGTGCATGTACCAAAAAAAAATCAATTCTAGCTTTAAATACACACTGATGGGCTCTAAACCACACATTACCACACCATAAAGAACATTTGAAGCTTCGACAGATAATTCCATGAAAATGTCAGATCAATCATCAGTGGCAGCCAGAAAAACAAATACCATGTTAGCAATTATTAAAAGAGGAATACAGAACAAAGAAAACAACAAAATTAAACCACTCTGTAAACTTCTCAGCAGACTATCTCAGCAGACCTGAAGAAGGTGCAGTGAAGGGTGGTCCAAGGTGTCAGAATTATGGATCAAACAAAGAGCAAGTATCTGAATAGTAAAAGAGTCTGAGAAAACACTGGTGAAGGGAAGGTAAGCAAGAGTTCTGCAAAATCAAAAGGAACAAGATATTGTATATGGAATGATGACAGACTGGCTGTGCCATACAAGCAGATGGAGGTAGCCAGTAACATTCTTGAGTGGCTGAATCCAAACAAATCAGGGGAGGGTATTTATTTTCTTTACATAGCACAGAGTCTGTGATGATTATTATCACAAGACATTATGTATGGTAAACTCCTATTTTGGAGTATTAAGTATGAAGACAACTTTTCTAGCTCAGAAATTGCCAAACTACAGGTTGCTGGAAGCTAGGAGAGAGTAACATGGAAATAACAGTATAGATTTGTTCTGGCTTTATCCTCCTTTACAAGCACCCACTACTGTTGCAGACACCAGTTTAGACAGACCTTTGGTCTGCCTCCATCCTGTTCCCACACTCTCACCCTGTACTGCCTCTCCAACATCATGTAATTTCTATGACCTAAGCATTGCATTTGTATATTAACAGCTATGCCTCCAAGAATCTTTTTTAGAATTATGGTACAAAACCTGACTTCCTATATCTATGTACTTGTATCTGAGAAACAAATAGAGGAAATACTTTCTAGTATTTCTAGTGATTATACATGAAAAGGGCGTTTTCCAGCTTCACTCTCAATTCCTGGGCTAAACATTAACACATTAGACTAGAAAAGACATCTTTTTCTTAAATCAATATAAATCACTGAAACACACACACATTACATATATACGTATAGCTATTTACATACATGTATATGCATTCTTTGAGATGCAACAGTTGATGCACTTTTAAGCCCAGTCAAGATACCAGTATCCAGGAATGTAGGTTTTATTAATGTGTTTCAGCTGTCTAATAAAATGCTCAGACCTCCTCTCCCACACAGCATGAAAGGTCTCAGTTACAAAAAGGTATTACCAGCTTTGCTATTCATTAATCCCTATCAACAAATGTTCATTATTAATTTAGGTTTTGTGGTTTCCTAAGTCACAACTAAACTAAAAAGAATCCTGTTGGGCTTTCTGGCTCATTTGTTATGCCATGAGCAGACTAAAACTTCCTTTTCCTAAATCCGTTTTTGTTTTTTAAGCTTTTCTTTCTATTTGTGAATATAAATCGATAGGGAAGAGTGAAAGTGTGTAAACCTGTGAAAAAGAGAGCACACTAATATAATCCAACCACTGTTTCTCCAGATCCAAGAAGGATCAGGAAGGCTGTCGGATAAAAAGAGTGAGTCAAGGTTTTCCTGTCTGGAAGGCTAAGCATGCAAGCTGTAAGGAAAAAATAATGCTTTTTCTTGCTTCTTAGAGGATAACACATAATACTCAGAAGCTTACAGAAAGTGGAGCTGCAAACAGGCCCACCATAAAATGTCAGCAGTGTCAACAGTAATAAATACTTCTATGTTTTATAGATAGGCTTACAAGGTAACATGCCGGTCTACGACTGCAGCACAGGCTGACCTCTGTTTAGAGTAAGTTGTATGCTTGAACATCAGTCCTTTTTATTCCCCTCAAAAAGCATACAGCATCATGCCATTATGATCTAAGACTAACTCTAAAAACTTCTCTAGTTTCCAGTTTTGACAACATTTCTAAAACAAACGGTTTATAAACTCTCCTAAAATATTTAAGATCTTACATATCCTTACACAGTAAAAGAAGCTTCATCATTCATAAACTGTACTACCATTTGTTGCTTTTTTCATCTAGATCAGGTTTTGGTTTCATCCAAACTTGTAAACTTCAAATTTATAAACATAACTGCAGATATTAGCTTAAGAATGGTTGTACTCGGTGACACCAACATCCATTTAGCTCAGTATCCTGTTTCAGGTAACAGATAGAGACAACTGCCCAGTATTACTCCAACATCAAAAGCTCAGTAGGCAGGCTCTAAAATTTGGTAACGTTGCAAGTTTTATTTTGACATATTTATTAAGCTACACGGCACATGCCGTTTAATTTATGGAACAGATTCAATAAAGCAGAAATTCACAAATACTATTTCAGTGGTACTATGTGGTAGGTGCACTAACACATTTTTAAGATGGACCTTTCTCATTTCACCACATTTGCCAGCACTGCTAATGCATTTCCTGAAATACATCGAGTAATGCGTCTCAAACATGAAGAAGATGTAAGTGCTTAGTAAGCCCTAACTGAGGTAGCTTTAATGCTTGAATCCTTAAAAAAATCTGTTTTTACTGCCATTTTCTAACAAATGAGGTTATTACAAATGTGCCCTTAACAGAGGTGGTCTTGCAAACATTGGGGGGAAAAAGAATGGAAAATTCCATGTTCATGTCTGAACATGCCAGATTTCATCATTCATAACTTGAAAAACGCTGAAGTGATTTTCTTTAAATTTGGATTGTTTTTCTTTCCTCTATTAGAGCCATAAAGCAAGCCAAGTTTAAAGTTTGTAGCTTCAGCTGTTTTTTAATTATGCAAATATTTCAATATAAAAGTATGTTTTTCCATTGCTGAACTGATTTTGCTCAGACTTTCCAAAGATTTCCCTTTGGGCCAAGACCAGTCATAAAACGTATCTGACTAAAAGTAATTTGTTTAAAAATGTTATGAACAACTCTGTAAAAGGGATAGCTTTCACAGCATTTGATTTTGACAAATGTTACAGCACACATATAGATATGACATATATGTTCTTGCCAGAGCTTGTGATTTTTGGTACGTTTCTTAAAAGCTCCAACTGCTGAAATCAGGAGACTGCATGTACTCATTAACTCCCCTTGCTTTCCCCACATACATATTTTTGTGGTCACAGAAAGAAGTATTGAAAGGTGAAATGAATGTATCCCATAAGCTCAGGAGCCCCCAGTCAGATCCGGAATCTCAGGCCTGGGAAGAAAGATACAATGGAATATGGCTGTGGTAGTGAGACCAGAGTCTTGATAGCCAAGTAATTCCCAGTATGTATGAGGAGCATCCGCAAAAATAGTTAACCTAATAGCGTTCCTCAAATAAACTTTTCCGGTAAGGAAGTCCACAGATCCTATCTTCAGTTACCAGTACCTTTCCCAAAGCCTGCTTCTCTCTCTGTACTAAGAGGTTTCATCACAGGTGTCTCTTACAGGCTACTTTTGTTCAAAGAGTTTAATCAAAATTCAGCCGCGTTGAGGACCAATGCTAGAGAAAACGACAACATTTTTGTCAACATTAATCCTCAGAGTCACTGAGGAGGCCCAATGTCTTCAAGCTTTTCAGTAAAAATATATCATTTGACATCATCAAAAAATGCACCTCAGGTTGCCCAGAGAAGTGACAGATGTCCCATCCCTGGAAACTTTCAAGGCCAGACTGGACAAAGCTTTGAGCAACCTGGTCTAGTGGCACGTGTCCCTACTTACTGCAGGAGGGTTGGACTAGATGGCCTTTAAAGGTCCTTTCCACCCCAAACCATTCTATGATTCTATGACATGAAGAGGAAAAGTTCAGACCATGATCATTTGCACATGCTCTGTGGAGTCTTAGAAGCTGACAACTTAACATTTCATCACACAGCTCCTGTGTGCCAATACTAAACACTTCTTTCCTCCCCTATAAAACACACTGATCACACTCAGCTTGAATTTGAGCTTGCCTCTTCCTTGTAATTATTCCTACTGACAGAGAACAGAAAGGAAGGGGAGAGAAAAGGGGCCTTGGGGCTGGAGTATTGTGACGGAAGAGATATGAACAGACAGTAGAAAGACCCAATGCATTCCATTATAAAGAGATACAAATTTTTTCCTCTGAAAATAGAAATAATTCAGACAGCCAAAGGTGGATTGAGAGATGGGAATGGCTTAGATTGGGATTGCTGATGCAGTTATTGTTTCTCTCCATTTTCATGATCTGCTCCAGTTGCATGGACCTAAGTTCCTTGTTAGTCCGTGCCTGAATGCCTACAGCTTGTAGCCTATTTGAGGTGAGCCAACAGTGTTTTTGGTGGGCATTAAAACAACACTGTGTAAACTGCAGCAACTCACAGGATGACTAAACAACTTTTCAGTATGGCTGAACCATATTTTTTGAGGAATTAGATGCTTTAGTGCCTCAGTCTAAGCTCTCTTCCTCATCTGCAAGAGGTGTATTCTCAAAACTTTCTGGTCAATCTTTCTTTGTGGTAACAAACTGCAGCTTTCTGCCCTATGCTACTCTGCAAACACCCACTGATATTTCCACTCTCTGGAATGTCTAGGAAGCAACAACAACTGTTGCCATAGTATTCTCTGCATATAATGATCAGCTGTAACTGGCCTTTACCCCACTAAAAAATCCCCCCAAATCCACACCTAATTTCCAGGATGTATAATTAATACTGTGCCCTTTCACAAATGAGCTGGCAACCTGCAACAACCCCTTTTATCGATCTTATTTCCTCTCCTTCCAGCCAGAGCTGTATCAAAGTGTATCCCTTCATTATTTCCATTACCGGATCCCCTATCCGATCTATGCATAACTCATTCAAAGGGTGCACACCTCCTCTCGTTACCCAGCCCCTCACTACCTAGTCCCACTGCTGCCTGGTCCTGGACAGTATGCAGAGATTTTGACAGAGGAAACAGCTCTGTTAAGGATGCTCTTACAACCTCAGTATTGCCTATCTCATCTAGCTGTGCACGGGCACTGGAAAGGGAAAGGAGAAGTGGGTGGGCCATTTGCCTGTGTCTCTTCACAGAATGTAGCCTGATCAAAGCAATTCCCTTCTACTCCCATGGCTCACAGTAATGCTGCCCTGTGCTGCTGCCAGAAAGCAAAGACCTTCCCATGGGGAAAATGGGAAGGGAAGGAAAAAACCCACAAAGGCCAAATTTACCTTGTTCTTTTACTCCCACACCTGGAAACTCCAGCCCCATCCTGTGCTCTTTCAGATGCAAACTCAGACCACTGGAATAAGTAACCTGCCCAACAGCTGACAAAGGATGGTTAAAAGCAGTAGTAGACTGGAAGGAAGAGTAGAGTCCTTTGCCTGGATACTGATTCCCTCTGTCTGAGTTACTACTGACAGAAATGCCTTCCAGCTAACAAACACGTTGTTTTTACTATTATTAACCTGGACAAAATATAAAGCAGAAGGTACCAACAAACATATCCAAGTCCAAAGGTGACATTGCAAATGCTATTTTAATCCAGGCACAAACTCTTTGAGACTATACTGTTTCCTCAGAAAGGCAGGATAAATAACTACACATAGCTTGCTTCTTCAAAAACTGTACTCCTGTGTATTAGAAAAAGGAAATGCATTTTATACTGTAACTATTCCTAAATGCAGTAATTCTTCCAAAGATCACTTAGCACTTAGAAACTTTTTACACTTTCCACTGCAGGTTTCAAAGCAGAACTAGACCTAATTAGTGTTGAAGTAAGTGTGCTAGCAGTATTCTATGGCATTCTGTGGTATCATCGTATGCTAAATTCAGGGACATGTTTTCCTTCTTTCACTATTATTTTAATGTGAGGAGGTGGGAAAAAGATGATCCACACCAAAGGAAGGAAAAAGGGGGAAAACAATAACAAATTGGTATCTCTTTCAAGAACTGCCCCACAGGCCAAACATTTTTATGTTCTTAATCATTATTAAATGACTTAACATGACACACAGAGCCTGGCGAATGATTGCATCCTGACATGAGAACGAATTACAAATGAAATGAAAGATCAAGCTGTATTACAGGACTGCCTCTGGGAAATGAAAATCTTTAATTCTCCTTTATTATTGACATTTATTTGGCTGCCATGAATAACAACATAGCAAAGAGATTCAGCTATGCTTGTGCACTGAATAGCTTATCCCACGGCTCAAAACTGCCTTAGCGTTTATCATGTTTGCTTTTGTAGCTGACACCATTGCATACACTCTCTATCCATCTTGCATTTATCATGCATTTAAAGTGTATTCTCTAATTTAAGTTCATTTCATAGTGAACAAACAGCTAAGCTTAGCAAGTGCCAGTCCTCAAATAAGCTCCCAGTTGTAAAAATATCAAAGAAGGGATTAATGGATTTGTTAACAACTCCAGTTTGAAGAATAAAATAAGTACACAGTGAAAATTAAATAAGAGCACAGGACGGTTACATATAAGATTTAGGTTTACTACTGTTATTACTAGCTCATGTATAAAAACATTTTTATACTGCTATTTTTCAGCCAACTGTAAAAGACTCAAGTGGAGTGCCTCCATATGGGCCATTCACGTAATGCAACGCTTCCATCATTATTCAGTGAGATACACATACCCAACCCTCAATGACTGTTTTCTATTTCCTTCAAACCAGTTTGTAGCTAAGAAGACAGAGGAAACAGCAAACTGTTGCAGAAATCATTCAGACTGCTGCTAAGAATGATCTATATAGCAGTGACATACCTACTTAGTGCCTAGCCCTGCAGCCACACTCTGAAGCCAATTCTGATTTGGAGGCAAATATCACATGAGTAAGCACCAGTCCCTCGGGTGCAAAGCTTCCTCAACTTCACTTGATTTCCAAAGCAGGAATTCAGCCCTGACTAATAACTTACCTTGTGAAGGAAGGAAGGACAAAAATGGCTTGCCACAGCACGTGTTTTTAATAGCTTATTTAGTCTAGAAGCATAGGTGGACAGAATTAAAGAGACTGTCAAAAGGTAGGCAGTCATGTTTATAATGCTTAAATCTGTGCGTCGTACATCATCAATTTAGACAGCACAAACTACTTGTATCCCTGCTAGAACACCTTTTTCCCACATACTCCTTTGAGAATAGAAGAGCAGACGGCTGAGAAAAGCTAAAGTGAGACTTTCTGCTCGAAGCAAAAATGCCTGGAAATTCACTTAGTACCGGATTTCACTTCCTCCTCTTCACAAATGTTTAAATATACTATACTGTTGCACAGCTGTTCTCAGCAGGCATAGTGTGTTCTTGTTTGCAGCAAAGACGGCTACACAGATAAAATCTCAAGTCATAAAAATCTGAGTAGAACCAACTGGATCAATATTTTAGATATCCGTTATAGAAAAAAGAACTTAAGATGTTCAGAACTAAATTCCCAGGCATTCCTGTGAAATATTAACTTCCTAAATTCAGAATCTTAAAACAATTATAAGTGTAACAGATGAGGATCAGGGGGTAACATCAAAAGGCAAATGCTCCAACGACCACTGAACAGTTAAAATTTGTAAAGCCGCAATTTGGAATTGTTTAACTAGAATATTTACTGTGAGCAACAAGGGAGATTTGAAAAATATACCTGTAGCCATTACAGTGTCATCTTTCCCCTGGGTAAAGACTACGATTCGTTGCCTTTTAGTGTTCACCTTTGGCAGGGCTTGTGTCTTGCGGGCTATCTCTTTAATATCTTCAGTCTATTAATAGGAGAGAAAGAAAATTCTTGTTACCAGCGCACTAGAGCGGTGGGAGATTAGAACTTTATTAGCAGATCAAAGATTTTTTTTTCTTATGGCTAGGTATAAAATAGACTTTATTGTCAGTAGAGGAAGATTTTTAAAAGGAGGAATATTTCATTCTCCTAAGGTTTATGTACTACTATGAGACCATTGTTTTTAATCTTGATAATGATAGTTCAGCTATTCCAATCGCTGAAAAACTGCAAAGCTAACAAAGGAATTACAGAGCATTTCCTAATGAGCAATTAGTGGGTTTCTTTGCTGCTGACTGGATTCTAGCTTTACCTATCATAAAATTAAAAGTAAAATCGGAAAGAGAATACTTTGGATCAACTCTGAGCCTGATTTTCATCCAATTTAGCCAGGTTTTATAGTACTATAATCCCTCTGATTTCAGCAGGATTACAAATACTGTTTCCCTCACTTCCCTACAGCAACTGATCTCAGCAAGTAAACTGACTGTACACTGCAGTGCCTTAGAAGGTGTGGAGCCCAGGTGAATATGGTCTGTGCTCACTAGCTGCTTGCATAATTGAGATGCAGGGAAGCAAAGGGTGAAAGGTATATTCAGTGGGGCATAGAACATCCTTGATTTTCTGAAGTAAGACTAAGCTGCAAAAAAATCAGGAATCTTTGCTTTAAAGGGACTTTGTACACCAGAGTGCATGTAGCTAGGAACAGAGACACTGGCCAAAACCCAAACCTTTCATTCATCCAATGTCTTCAACAGCCATGAGTTTCAAATGCTTAATTTGATCCAAGAAACTCTAAGAACACAAACTGTCATTAGAATATTATCCTTCCTATTCACATAGCTGCCCTATGATCTGAAACACAACGATTTCAATTTCTGATTTACTTAATTTTCAATCTAGTCTAAATATAGGTATTCCTGTTATTTGTGTAAGCATAAAATCCTATTATAATGTTATGTTGGATGCTTTTGCTCTCAGATTTATCTCAAGCCAGTAAGTTCTTCAAATTAACTTTGGTATATGTGATCCTATTTCTTGCCATCATTTTTAAAATATATTTATATTTATTCTCTGTGCTACTTACTATGTCCCATTCTATTTATATCTGTGTTAAGTAACACCATACCTTTTTTCCCCAGCCTGCTCATGCATACAAGCAACTGCAGTGAAAACCAGTTGATTTGGTGAGGGCCTAGCACTGAATGTATGAAAATGTAGCAACACTTTCTGCACTCCTTTGTGTCTTGTTATGAATCTCAAGTAATTTTTAACATATTATATTATATTATATTATATTATATTATATTATATTATATTATAATGAATAGAGTTGATTTATAAAGCTCTCCAGACTGGTTTCCGGTCATTTACCAGAGTTGTTACAATTAATATATATTATTAATAAATATTTATGTTCCTAAATCAATATATAGTGTTATTCTGAAACCCAGGTACAATATGTGCTATTTTGACTACAGCTGCTGATTTTAACAAGAGATAATTATTTATTGTCAGTAGGTCAGTTAAACACTTCCTGAACTATCATCTGCATACCATGCAGTCCTGGTTACTTGCTGATTTTTGATAATCTGGTTGATCTTCAAGCACTTCACCTTTCTTATAGACAAAGAATATGCCTGGGCTATACGTTTACCAGGATCTATTTATGTGAAATTATCTAGCTCCTTTGCAATACCCTTAGACTCCCTTTGATTTCTCCCCCAACTCTGCCAGTGATTGATTTATACAAATTTGCCAAGCATGAAAAAAAATTTTCCTTATTTATTGGTCTCTTCACCTTTTTAAAATTCTTGATGACTTTTCAATTCCATATACTACACTCTCATTTGTGTTATTTCTTCCATCCTTCTGCTTAGAATGTTAATATAGCTTTCAGAAGGCAACATCTTCCACCAGAGAGGAAAGAGAAGAACCCTGGACCCTTCTGCATGGACTGAGGACAGTGAACAGGGCCATCTTACCCCTAATTCTCAAAAGGTGAAGGTACCAGAGAAAAAAATTGCTGCTCTTCTGTTCTGAAATGTCTTTTCAAGAGATTTGTGAATATCAGCTGGTGGCACAGGCTCTTGAATAGGAGATGGATGGAGAATTACAGCCCTCCAGCTTGGCAATATGCAGGCTTCTGAAGGTTAACCTAAATTCTGAACTATTTCAGGTAATTAAGAGATCCATGAACTAGAAAATGCAATAAAGCATGATGGAGATCAAAGGAAACAGAAGAGAGGTGTTTACTTTTTGCTAACTAGGAAGTGGCTACTAGTGACTTTATTAAGCACATTTACAGAGGAGCAAAGCAGACACAGAAATCAAAGGGCTTGAAGATATTTGTGCAATGTATTTACATGCACTTTTGAATTTTAAAAGGAAAATCAGGAAGTTATAATAGCAGAAAATGGCATGATCAAGAGGTGATTTCTTCAGTTTAAAGAAGAATAAAGATGAACTTATACCAGGGAAAGAGGACCCCGAGGAAAAAGTTACTGAAGAAATATGGTAAAGGATGAAATACAGTAGACAGTGAAAGAAAGTAAAAAGCAGACATATTTTCAGCAAGAATTAAATATACAGTAACCATGTAATAGCAGAAGGAAGGTACTAACCCCTTAGGTACCTACAGTTTCATTCAGATTGTTTTACTTCTTGGGTTGACAACCAGAACTGAACCCTAAATTTTATGTTAAAGTAGGATTTTGCTTTCCTAATTCCTACATAGAATAAACAGCAAGTTATCACTTTGTGAAAACAAAACCTCATAAACTTTTGTCTTGGGAATTTTGTTATTTGAAACATATTACGAACATCCAATCACAATACACTGATAACCATTCTTCCACTTCAAGGGGAACCGCGTCCAAGGGTTCTCTAGGATAAAAATTGTGACTATTACAATGAATTACTGAGATGACTGCAACATACAATTAGGATGAAACACTGTCTTCAAACAGTGAATTTACTATTTATTTAGAAGTTTTAAAATGTCATAGAACACAAAATTCAGAAAAAAGGAAACACCGATGCACTCCAGGAAAAGACCGCATCAAAAGTAATGTTCTACTTTTGATATTACAGATAAGTGTTGGTCCAGGAGATAAAATGAAGGAAATAATGGTCTTCAAATATCATGATTGATTTTACAAAAATACCCTGTATTTCAGCAAAGTGCAATGGAAAACTAACTCTTGGTGAGGTGAAGCATGAAACTAAAAATTCCTTTGAATGTGTTTTCTCATAGAAACAAAAACCCCAGATTTGTGTCATGGAAGTTTTCTCCTGCCTATGACAAGATTCTACTTCTTCCGAAAAGGTATATTTTTAGCTGAAGAGCTGAAGTTGACTTGATTGTACTTTTTTTTGTTCTTGAAAATTGTTTCAGATATACTTAACTCAATCCATGTTGAAGAGATGCATTTAGTCTACAGAAAGTGTTGAATTACTCAGAGGTAGAAAAGGAGATGATTAAAAAAAAAAAAAAAAAAAAGCAGCCAGTCCCAACTGATTTTCTGTGCTAAAATACTTCTGATAATTTTTGTTAAAAACCAAACTTCTTTCCAGGCTGCAACTCAAATTCAGCTACCAGCAACTTTTCATCACTTCTATGATAAATTTCCTCTTAATTTTTGCCCTGGTCACTTGAGTTCTTTCTTTCACTTTTCCATCTTTTGCCAGCTTTCTAATCTCAATATAAATCACAGAATCAATTTTAGAAGCTTTTGAGAGTTCCTGGAAATGTTTCTTGTTTTTAATAGAAAGGCTCATTTGGAGCTCTGTAAGTTTTTTTGTAATGTACTTTATTAGCAGTGTGATTTCTTTGGGTTTTTTTTTTTCCACACCACAATGGGAAAACAAGATTGTGGACGCTTACCAAGTTTTACGCATCTCTGCCAGTAAACCTGACATGCAAGTTGCTGCCGAGCAAAGGGGTAATAAGAGATAAGATCATAATCATTGCGCACTTTACTGATATGCTGTAATCAAATGTGGCAGATTTAGGATGTTCAGAAGGAACTGCGCTAAAATCTCTAAGCAAGCACTAATGGAAAGGTTAATATGATGGTAGTTAGCAGACACCAGCAAAAGCAGTTTGTCACTAGAACTGAATTTAAACCAGGCACATTCAAAGTCTTTAGCTCAAGGGGGCAATAAAAATATAGAATGGGTAGACTTAATACACTACTTCCTTTCTTTTTTATTGTCTAGCTACCAGAGGGTACCAATAATTTGTTATGCTTCATATTATATTTGGAGGCATCTGTGAAATTCATTCATTTGATAGAATAAACTCAAAGTGCATTTTTATGCTAACACTACGGATTATACAAATGAACATTGACAGTGATAAAAAGTCTTGATTTCTACAAAGCAGCCACATGAATTTGGGAAACATAAAATGAAATGGGACAGCCCACAGTTTTAATATCTAAAACACCGATGGCATTGATGTACCTGCTGGTGTAGGGTTCTAAAGAAATCTAAATTGTAGAACAAAAGCTGTCAGTCTTTCCCTCTTTTTTTATATGCAGCCATCCACACACAAAAGTGGCACGTTCTTAAAGCGATGCGGTTTGAATTGCGCGGCTTCTATTATTTATGCAAAATGGGTGTTGAGCAGTCAAACTCCTCTCTATTCTTTTACACTGCAAACAAATCAATTAAGGTGGATCTTATCTCACTGAAAAAACATGTAAAAAGATTTATGTGTGTTCAGTTCTGCAACACAGATTTCAGTAAGATCGCTTACTATCTGCAAAATTAGCACAACCGTTGTCACATTAATTATAGTATTTAAAACCTGCCTATTTGAATTTAGCATTCGAGACCAATAGATGATAGCTCTCCAGATTAAGTAAATTTAGCCAATGGGAGATACTATTCAAACAAATACCTCAAGAAGATATCAAAAGCTCTGAAAAGCACTGTAAAATCATCAGTGTTTACTTCAAGACAGTAGAGGAGCATACATTTTTAGAGCACAGATGGAAAACACCAACTCGAATATGTTTTGAAACACAAATTCCACACTACCCCTTCTAAAAGAAGCTGTTTGTAGAAGCACGGTTTACATTAATCAGTACCTAACAATTTTATATACCACCTTTCTAAAATTCATTTGCATAATGATAATCCGCATATGGCAGGGTTTAAGTTATTTAAGCGGTGTTATATTTCACTATTTAGTCTTGCTTCACCACTGCTTTAGCAGTGAATCCTTATGGAGTGTAATGCAGCTAATGAGGTAGCTTTTTAACTGAACAAACTGACAGGTCCCATATCTGCAGAGGCAGCTTGAAACCGTGCCCAACCTCTCGGCTTCCCAAGAGGCTTTTCAAAATTCAATAAATAACATCTGTAGGCGATGTTGGGTGCAGACCTAGCAGAGTGCGTCATAACACTGAGCTGGCAGAACAAAGAAACCATGACGACTGCCAAGTTTCCATGGCAACCGCTGCGAGGCTTGGAGAGTATAATAGCACATCAATCATTGTCCAAAAGAACTTCATTATCAGCAAGAAAAAAACCCGTTAGGATCTGTTTAGTGTGCAATTGTGGGTTAACTCACCTCAAAGCCTTGCTCTCTAGCAAAAGTGGCAGCTTCCTGAAATAATAAAAAAAGAACAGTTAATTATAAAGTGCTAGATAATGAAGAAATAACACATTCTGAAACTCATTCAGCCGGTTCTCCTTTTACGCGATTATCTCAATATACCCATATACAGTTGTTCAGTTCTGATAGCTGCACCAAAAGCTTCCCCCTCCTTCCCTCAAGCCCAACAACAGTACAATGTCAACACATTTCACAAGTTCAAATAAAGAAGGTACAGTATGTTTTTTCCAGGCAAGCCTGGAAAGTTACTTCTGGAGACAGGAGTTGGACTAGGAAACCACTACTTCAAACCCAGACAAACATCCTTCAGACATATCTTTAATTGAAACTACATTATATCTTCACTTCTGTACAGTACTTCATGGGATACAGGTTATCAAGTCATTTGAAAAAAAATCACTTGTCATCTACAGTGCATTAAAAAAAGGATCACAGAATGTGTTCAAGCCCTTGTGGTGGAATCAGATGAGCATTTTAAAATACTCTGATGTCTTAATCACTGCTTTAGGCAATTTAACTATGCTCTTTTCCTGAAAGAACAGAAGAAACATCAGGGTATCAGAATGTCCTCATCTCTTATTTATATTAATTGGAGCAATTATAATCTGTTTTGAAATAAAAGCAAGAAGACAGAAGACAATAGCAGTGTTTTCCTCTCACTCACTTTCCACGTTAACATTGCAAGCATTTAAGAAAACCCTCAAAGTCTTTATATTTCAACTTGCATTCTTCCAGATTATCTTTGCCAAGTGTTATTAATAGACGGATAAGTCTTGAGCCAAAATGGTGAGCTGATCCAACAAAACCGAAATAACTACCGCACCAAACCATTTAAGTCCAGTGCCCCTATGACAGTTTTCAGTCTTAGCAGAAAATACATACTTGTGTACCTATATGATCTGCCAATTTGGAGGAAGCACAAGAATTTGAAGTGGGTACAATTGATTATAACAACAGTAAGTTGAGGTTAATAAAATGTGATAAGCTGAAAAGCACAACTCCTCAGGCTGCTTCACTGCAAAAACATAAGGCTGACCGGGTTAGCCTTAGCTGATGTTGACAGAAAAACTGAATCATGGTCCTGACAATTGGGTGCGGGCAAGGTTAGCCACTTTGACAATTTACTTACAATTGAATTCCTTCTTGTACATCACACAGGCAATGACATTTGCTAGCCCGGCTGTCGAGAAGGAGTATAGGGTTCAAAGATATCATGCAGTGTTTTCCTAAACCAGCATGTGATTAACAAAGCCTATGCTCATATGAAAAAAGGAGTCTGCATGCTGCCACTCTAAAGTGATGCGCTTACAATGAACTGCAACACAATCAAGAAAGCCTCAAATGGGACTGTGACAAAGAAAAAACACCAAAATAAGAGAAAGAAGGGAGCAATAAGGGAGCAGAGAATAAGTAAATGGGCTAAAAATTATGTACTGTATCCAAATTACTTCTTTAACCTCAGGTTTTTGGTCATTCAGTTGAAATCGGAAGTTACACTGATCTGTCCTAAGGGGATTTCTTTAATGTCCCAGTGCAGCAGGACATTAACATCTGTGTTAAACTATTGTTTAGCCAGGAAACTGGACACCAGTACATGAAATAACAACTATTCCAGTTAAGTAGTGTTTCCTTATGTGGGAGATTTTGAGAGAATTCATCTTAATTTCTGTGCTGGAGCACCCATGCATAGCACATGTGGTTTGAAAGACCTGGCCCTTCTACAAGAAAGGATAAATGATTGCACATTTGTTAAAAAGTATCTCATCTTCGGATTTTCCTGTTAGAGTGTCATCTTTTAGTCTGGTCTGCTGCCCGGCTGCATGAATAATGGTAGCTAGCATACAATCATAGATTTTCCTGCAGTTGACCTCTAATCTAAGGGTGTCTGAAAGTGCCAATGAACAACAGCAATCTCAATTTTCTTCTCCTATCAACCAAACCTCAGAAAAACTCCTGAGCAGATTCTTTCAGCAAGGACTGTGCCTACAGCCCCCTAAGAACCAGCCTCTCACAATAACATCCTTTCAAGAATTAAGGCCCTTCCAGTAAAAAAGATAATAAACCTCAAAACACGCGTTTGGAGACTACAGTTTGGTGTTTGCAAAATGGTGAGAAACGTGAGGCAGGCCTTGAATGCCAGGGACAGTTCAAAGTAAATTAACCAGATAAAAGCGATGAGAACCTTTTAGTATCTATTCACAATAACAGTGAGAACAGGAAACAAGCAGAACCCATCTGTGCAGCCCTAGGGCACCTCATACTGAGCTTCACATCTCTAATAAAGTAGTCAGGTTAAAATCTAAGTGGCTGTAACATGTGGAGACTGGTTACAACGGCCAGCCGGGGCGTTCCCTGATGCAGGTGATAATCAGTATGATAATCACTATATTTACAGGCTTTCCATTTTATATCTGACATTGGAAATCATGAAGAAGGAGGGATTAAGGAAATAAACAACCTACACAGAAGCTTTACTGCTCCCAGGAGAATGCAGCATTTTCATTCATGCGTGACATGCGACAACAGCAAGGCAAAACAGCGACAGAACAGAATTTTCTTAGGAGGCTTCATTTCACATGAGGAGTTCTTTCAGTTTTGATAAACTTTAGACATTATTCATTCATTACTCCAACTCAGCATTTTCAGAGCTATTTTCCATTATTGCCTACAACAGAACATCTCATTTCATAAAACCCTCTCCCCCCACCTTTTTGCTCTTTTTGCCCAAGAGTACTAAACGTTATTTTGTACTAAACATTATTTCATACCAAATATATTCAAAACTCTCACTCCTTTTCCTACTTATTCTAGATAATCTTTTTACTGACCATGACAGTGAATTTATTGCCATACCACCTAAGGCAGAAATGGGATTTGTTATTAGTTATGAAACATTATTTGGCTCATGCAGAAAAAACAATAAAAATCCTAAGTACAGTCACGCTGAAAAAACCCTGTGTACAGCGTTACTTAATGGGAGTAACACAATGTCACCAAAGTTAACACACACCCTCTCTTTGTACAATAGTAAGCAGTTTACACAGGAAAGCGAGATACATTAAAGAGATAACAATAAAAAAAGACAACTTCCGTTAGTACTGGCCTTGCTGTTATGTTAGAACTCACTTGCTGAAAACTATTTCCATTTTTGCATGTATTTTATTGCTGTTGGAGTCCCCACATTTGGTAAACGGAGCTATAATCTACACTGGGGCTGATTTTAACAGGACTTGTTAAAATTCTGAGCCCTTTTATCACCAGCAATACAAAGTATTTGTTTACAAGTAAACAGCAACATACCCTCCAAACATAGAATCTATTAGCATCTGCAGTCCTAGGAGTATTCGCTAGCCCCCTGTGTTGTAAGAATTTTACGATTATAGAGTTAAGATGCAATAACTGCACATTCAGTTTGCCATAACACACATAAGGCACGCTATATATTTAACATTTTTGTTGGTACCAAGATTCTATGATGACTTGATCAAATTATAGCCAAAATGGTACCTACATGCATATTGGGCTAAAATTAATTCATGTAGGCCAACATAAACCTCACGCAGTTGCACTGAACAGCATTTAAAACCCTGTATTGCCAAAATTAGCTGACAAAGACTGTTTCAAAAGCCTCAACAACAGTATTATCTACAATATGCATTTTAACCTTTATATGGAGAAAAGGAGCACTGTAAACTAA